>NC_034438.1:22313541-22662767 GCF_002078875.1 Numida meleagris
TTCGTTGCTTGCTTCCAAACTGTTATCATTTATTTTCTTCAAACCAAATTTTTAAATTATAGAATTCTGAGAGCCTAAGCCTCTGTTTATCCTACTTGTAGTTTCGCTTGTTTTCTCTCTCCCAGTACACGTGAATTTATGCTCTCTTCTAGCCGTTTTGGTAACAAAGATTTTTGTGTAGGTAAAATCAGATGTGTGTGTTGCTGGAGTTAAGGCCTGACTTAACTTAAGGCCTGATAGCCCCTGAGCAGCATTTGCTTAGCTCATGTATTAGCTAGAATTACTCTATTGCAGTTTGCAAGTTTTTCAAGAGAAGAGTAGAAGAATACGCAGCAAGAGAAAAATCACAACCAGTAAAGCAGTAGTTGCTGTCTTCAGTTAACTACAATTTTAGATGAGTATACGTGTCCTAATTAGACTTATACACTTTTTTTTCTGCCAATGAATGAGAGTGACACCAAGCTTGTAGCCAAACCACTTTCTCTTTCTGAAAGTAAATAAAAAAATAACCTCCTCCTTAAAAGTAAGTTGCCACCTCCTCATGATATGTGGGTATAGGATGTTGCATTTTGGTGTTAGTTGTTGCATGGGATTTTGGGTTGAACACCTAGGAATATGTAGTGACATTAAACACTTCTCTCCCTCTCACAGCCAGTCTCTGTTGGAGGGTTGATTGTAAACCTTGTTGGTATCTGTGCCTTTAGCCACGCACACTCCCATGGGGCTTCTCGTGGAGGCTGTCATTCACATGATCACAGTCATTCTTACCATGGACACAGCCACAGCCATGGGCATGGCCATTCCCACAATGACCATGGGCACAGCCACGGACATTCCCATGCATCTTCTGGAGGAGGCATGAATACCAACATGAGAGGCAAGTACGGATTGTTGAATCATAAATGACATACCTGGTCTACAGCAGACTTTGAAGATTTTCAGATTTAACCCCAGTACTATGTATCATTCTTAAAATTTCCCTCCAGAAATGATCTGGCAATCAAGTAACACAGTATACATTTATATCTCAAAGTGTTTATTCGTAAGTGAGTTTAACTTAAAGAACGTAACTTGAATTATTTTGTCATGTGGCTTTCTCAGATGTGGGTGATACCCAAGGACCAATACAAAACATTAATCTGCAGACTTTATTAACTTTAGTAACTAGTCATCATAAACCTTACTGAAAAAAATGTTATCATTTCTAAGTTCCATCTCAAAATGCAAGTAGAATGTGTCTGTCTATAAAGTTATTGCCATACTTTTAGGTATCATGTTACAGCTGGTTGTAAAAGCCCTAGGGGAAGTGATAAAGAAGCAGAAGAGCAAATGCAGACCAGCAGTCTGGGATATGAAGTAGTATGCTTCTATTTGTGGTTCAGAAGATAAGGTGGTAAAGATGAAATTTTCTTCTCCAAATCTAAAATTGGAAGCTGAGAAGGGCAATATATATAAAATTTGAGAACAGCTACTTCTTACAATCTTCTTCCCCTACCAGTTAGGAGGTTGTTCTTTACCAACTGTATCACTTACAAAAGTCTATAAAAGAAGGAGCTTTTGTTTAAGCTTGTTGGAGCATAAGAATTTTAGCTAAGAGTCTCCTATTTCATAGATTATTTTACATCAGTCATTAGGTAAGCTGACTCTTCTGTTTTCAGGCATGATATTGTAATGTCTGCCCATCTCTAAAACTGTGTAATATTCTTTTAAATCCTGGCAGTTATTAAGTACTAGTCTTACAAATGATTAGAGATTATTTTTTGTATACTATCTAAATTTACACTGGGAATGATACCAACAATTAAAGCAATATAAAGAATTATTTGTAGAACAGGTTGACAGTCTTCTTAAAACTTTGATCAGAGTTAGCCACAAAATAACAAGTGATAGATTAGTAAATGTCAGTACAAGCAGGCCAGTGTATTCACAGTGACCTTTTTCTATTCTGCTGAAGATCTATAAGCACTGATCCCTCTCAAGGGAGTATGTGTTGTAATACAAGTCCCACTAACAAAACAAGACTATATTTGTATGTGGTTTAATCTGTAAATGTCTGTTTAGATTATTGTAATGCAGAGTGAAAATGCTTTTTCTTCCCAACATTGGTTTCTAATTAAATACTAGTTAAACTAAATGTTTTGTTTCATTTTGCAGCATATTAGGCAGTTGGCTTGAGGGAGGCTAATGTCATAAAAGTGAATGTGTTGCTAATGAACATTTTTCTGCATTTTAAGCAGAAGTGTTTCCCTTAATCACTCAGTGTGTTTTGTTTTCAGGTGTGTTTCTGCACGTGTTAGCAGACACTCTTGGCAGCGTCGGTGTTATCGTATCTACCACATTTATTCAACAATTTGGATGGCTGATAGCTGATCCCCTCTGCTCTCTTTTTATTGCTACATTGATTTTTCTCAGTGTTATCCCACTACTGAAAGATGCCTGTCAAGTGCTTTTGTTGAGGATACCTCCAGAACAGGAGAAAGACCTGCATGCTGCTTTAGAAAAGGTCAGAACTCCCTTCTACCCCAGTTATTTATACTCTTGTACTGTAGACAGCATCTCTCTGGACCACTTGGGTCAGCTGTCCCTGCTGTGTCTCTTCCCAGTTTCTGGTCCACCCATAGCAGACTTGCTGGATTGGATCAGGGTGGGAAAAAGAGGAACTCCTGACAACCACAGAATCACAGAATGGCTTGGGTTGGAAGGAACCTCAGAGATAACTACTTGCAACCCCCCTGCGGCAGGCAGGATTGCCAACTGCTAGATAAAAAGCCAGAGCAGATTGCCCAGAATCTACAACCAGCATTCAACAGCCAAAACATCGGCGTGTTAATCAACATTGTTTTGGCTACAAATCCGAAACAGAATATCATACAGACTGCTACGTCCCCGCCAGGCCCAGAGCAAAGATCAGTTTCAAAAAATGATGAATTATGGAAATATGTTTCTGAAAAATGTACAGCTATGATAAATGTACAGCTGCCTATCCTGGATAACAGTGTAACAGATGCCCTATAAGTGACTTAAAGCCCAGACCAAAGTTGCTGGTCCATAGATGTTACTGAGACTCCAACAGTTGGCTTTTTTTCCTCATCCCTTTTCCCATTACCCTATGCTGGGTTTTCCTTTGGCTTGTAACATCTAGTGTTTGACAGTAGCATGGTGGCCTCTAGGTGCTACATTATTTCTCTTTGACTTAGCTGGAAATGCAGCTTTCTTTCCCTGTGGAATATTTGTTTTCAATGTGCATGTTCATGTACAAATTTAAAATGTGTTTTTGAAAATAACTGTTGCTAATGTAAATTCTTTACAGATTCAGAAAATAGATGGAGTCATATCCTACAGAGATCCTCATTTTTGGTGTCATTCTGCAAGTGTTGTGGCAGGTACAATACATGTGCAGGTGGTATCAGATGTGATGGAACAGAGAATTGTACAGCAGGTAAGGTGCAAAGTTTTTAAGCTTTTTTTCACATTATTTATTACTCTGTAGTACTATTTTTATAAGCTGTTATTTAATGCTTTAGAGCTGGCCTCTAATGCTGTATTTGCCATGGTCTGCTGTCATAAAAGTGTTGCTTGGCATGACTTTTCCCAAACCAAACAAAAAAGACAGTTGAGGGAAACGTGGTTAGTGAAATTATGTCTGCTGTGAGAAAGTGAGGAGGTGGTTCGTTCCATGTTTCAAAAAAAGGCAAATCTAGGTGATAACACGGGTTTGTTACTGACTTTGTAATGTCTGTCAACTTTGGTTGCTTTTTTCTCAAACACCTTCAAAAGTTGTTTATTTCTTTATATGAGGTGCTGAGAATTTGCAGAAACTGCAGAGACATACTGTATGAAGCTAGTCTTCACTCTGCCAGAAAATTGAAATTCTTTATGATGGTAGTTGTTTAATCTGCAGTATTTGAGAGTGAGAATTGAGTAAGTTATTGTGAGATGCATATAAAGTGTAATACTAATGTTATGTCCAGGTTACAGCAATTCTGAAAGATGCTGGAGTAAACAACCTAACTGTCCAAGTGGAGAAGGAAGCTTATTTTCAGCACATGTCCGGCCTCAGTACAGGATTTCAGGATGTACTTGCAATGACTCAACATCTAGAATCCATGAAATATTACAAAGATGGTACTTACATAATGTGACAAAAAATTATTTTAGCCAAATCTGTAAATCTGTAGGATTCCATGTCTGTATTATTTTTGAGAGGGGATATTGCACATCCATGTACAGAAAAATGTACTGTACTCTTAATTTTTTTAAGCATTGTATCTGGATTAAGATTGGATGAAGATGCTTTTGTAAAGGAAATAAGGACTATAAAATCTGCTGTATATGTGAAAATAATGGAAATCCTAAGTACTGTACTAAGTACTGTGGTGTTCATTAAACAGAAATCTTACCACTGGTGGATGAACACTGATACCTTCCACATGTTCTCTCAAGTATGGAACATCATGATGATAAATTCATGTTAACGGTAAAAAACTGAAATAGTTTATATTGGGCTCCAAAAGAAATCAGCTGAAAAATATTGTTCTTTCTTCCAGAAGTAGTTTGAAGAGTGAATAAAAAATATTCACGCATTTATTATGGGGAGTAAAAATTAAGCTGAATTCAAAGGTGAGTTTTTTGCAGAGTTTGTTAGATAATAAATATACAGTTTTTATATTATGTCTCTGCATCTAGTACTGATTTCTAAACTTAATTTTACTGCATCAGAGCAAGTAAATGTTACCATTTAAAATTTATATCAAATTATTTCTTAAGGGGATAAATCCACGTGTTAGCAGTGAAAAACTGGAAGGAAAAAAATGCAGACACTTTTTTTTGTTTGCTGGAAGGGCTAAGAATCAAAAAGCCTCTCAAAAAAAAAAAGTACTTTTTTGTGAATATCTGCAAACACAGTAGTTTGAAGCTTAAAGTAATTAATTGGTGAGTATGCTAACACAGCAAATCTTCTGCAAGATGGATTATTTTGTCATTTACTTGATTTTTATCATACAGAATAACAAGTTGGATGGACTTCATATTCTCATATTCTTTGTGATAATTAACTATTCCTTAGCTTTCAGTTGTGCCAAAATCTATTTTACATTGGCAGTTAATAGATTAGGGAAAGCAGCTGAGTGAACCGGCTGGTCAAATCTTTGCTGCTTGTGACTCAGTCATTGCTAAAGTGATATTCAGTTGCTTTTTCTTCTTTGAATTTCGTTCAAGATAATCTGTGGTGATTGAATTTCTAGCTAGGCACGAGGGAAATTCTTCCATTCTGGATAGGTAATAAGGGCATGCTTAAGCTATTGGAATTAAAAATATATATATTTTTAAAATCTAACTGTACCATAATGCAGCTGCAAGTGCATGGTAGCAAATTACACTGATTATATATTACTCGAGGAAGTAGTCCAGGTTTAGAATGCCACACCGTAGTAGTCTGGGACTTGGCAAGCTGTTGAAACAAACTGTAAATTGAGACTCACTGACTGGAAAGAAAAAGGATGTATTTAAGAAAGAATGAATGCATTTTGGGGTCTTGGAGAAGACAAATCTCTCTTTAGGGAAAACCTGTTTACAGCAGTCATAATATATGTCTTCAGAGGCATCTTTACATCTTCCTTTACCTCCTTCTCTTGTCTGAAAACCCCTAAATATTTTACTTGAAGTTCAGGAACCAATTCAGTTGTTAGCAAGAGTGAGTACATATTTCATAATTCTGTGTATCACAGCACTCCTATTTTGTGATGCTGCTTTCTTGTTCTAGGTATTTATGTACCTGTGCGTCATAATAGAGACTTAACTATTGATGTTAGTGAAATTAGGTGAAGTGTTGTAGAACATACTGTACCAGATCAGTTCTAGCAGCAGTGCAGTCTGAGATATCCCTGAACAGTTCTGCTTGTGATCAGTCAGTATATACAAACAGGGATGTTTCTCTTCTAACAGTTTGCATTCTGTTCTGCCCTGCTGGTGCTGTATTTGTCTCATACTGCAGGTATTGTTTTGACTTGAAAAATTATGGTCAGAAAACATCTAGAAGTTGCTTTTATATTGGTTTGCGTAGTGAATCTTGATCATCCTGAAATCCGTCATTTCCCAGGATAGTGCTGCAGAACGAGCAGAATTCTCAGTGTTTGATCACAGTTTCTCCTATTTCAAGCATTTTGCAGTGGTTTTCTCACCTTCCCTCCTCTGCAAGGCTCATGGCAGTTCAGTAACTGTGCTGCACTTAAAATTGTTTCAAAAGCATAGCAAATGGTTTCTGGTTTTGAAAACCATTTTCAAGCAAAAAGCTGCAGTTAAACGTACCACTCACATTGAAGTGATTGCAGTGGCACTGACAGCATTTCACCAAACTGAGCACTACCCCAGTCTCAACAGATGAGAAGAGTTCGTTTGTTGTTGTTTTGATTTTTGGTTGGTTTTGTGCTGTTGTTTTGTGTTGGGTTTTTCACTCAAGTTAGCTTGACCTAATTGAAAAAGCCTTACTGGTTGTCATGGCTTTCACTAAGCACATACTCATTTCCTGCTTCAGCTGCTTGTACACGGGCACAAAACCACACTGGGGTGGCTGGGAACACCTCAGGTGACCATGCCATGGCAGTGAGGTTCAGCCATTGCATGAATACTTAACGGACAAGAGCAGGCCTGCATTTTTGCAGGCAAACAGCAGCTTTTCATGTGTTACCAAACACATACTGATGCTCACTCTTTTTCCTGGATACCCTGACAGATATACAGTTGTCCATCTTAAGTTAGTTTCACAAGAGCCCTTATCTGCTAGTAAGCCTCCAGAGAAAGGGTTCAGGCTCTGCTCGAGCTCTGAGAGAAGTGTGCTGTAAGGGCAGTTTCTCAAATCACAGGCATAGGCCAGTTGATTTGATTCATGGTACAGCAGGGAAGTTCTTGTCCTACTCACTTGGTCTGTGTGCAGATGGGTCCCATGAAACACGTTCAAAGGTGAAGTTAAACGAAACCTTGGCTATATACATTTGACAGCAAGCAGTATCAGTATATTCAGAGAAAATTAGAATATTTTTCAAGTATGTTTTAATTTTATGTAGTGCATCTTTTCTGGTTAAACGTCTGGGATGGAAACAGAGAAATTTATTTTTAAAAAGTCTGTGTAAGTACATAGTTCCAGCTCCCATCACAAGCAGGGTTAGGGAACAGAGCAGGGAGCTTGGGAGCACGCTTCAACAAGAAATGCCGGGGAGGGGCTGAGTTCCCTCTGTAGTTCTGTTGACTGGGGACACTTGATCTAGGCTTCACCTGTTTGCGGGAGCCTTGTATTATATTATACAGACGATCAATTAGCTAATTATAAAATGGGGCTTCTCCGTGAAATACACTTTCTGCTCCATTTTTCTCTGCTGCCCGACGGTAGAACCTGAGGGAAGGGCATGGAACTGCATCAGGGGAGGTTAGGTAGGGTGTTAGGAACAGGTTCTGCACCAGAGGGCGGCGGGCACTGGAACAGGCTGCCCAAGGCAGCGCTCTCGGACCCGCGCTGCCGGATTCCGAGGAGCGCTCGGACCCCGCTGGCAGACTCAAGGCTGTTGGGGCCGGGAGCCTCGTCCCCTGCAGCCACCACAGCGCCCCCTGCCGACCTCACCTCTGCGCTGCACCGCGCCGGTCCCCGGCCCGCCCCTGAGAGGAGGGCAGGCGCTGCGGGAGCCAATGGGCGGCGGCGAGCAGCAGCAGCTGGCGGCTGGTTTAAAGCCGCGGCGGCAAGACCGGCTCGCCCTAAGTGTCGAGCCGCACTACTCTGAGCTTTAACAACTTCGACTCCAAGCGACAAGTCGCTGCGATGCGCCGTGCCATACCGCAGAACACCGACAGGGTGAGTACGGGCCGGTGTCCCCGGACGGCTCCGCGACCGGGCGAGGCGGTGCTGCGTCCGCACGCCCGTCCGTCCGCTCCTCTCGCACAGACAGCGGCGCAGCGGAGCGGCTCCCGAACTCCCGCGGCTGCCCCTCGTGCCGTCCGGGCGAAGCCGGCTCCCACTCTGCGGCGTTGTCCTCCGGTCGGGCGAGGAGCGCGGCTCCGCCGGTCCGGGGCCTGCCGCCCCTTTTCCTTCCCCCGGCCCTCCGCTCCCGGAGCGGCCGCAGCCGCGCGGCCCCGTTCCGCCGGTGCCGCTGAGTGTCCTGTGCTCTCCCGCAGTCAGCCGAGACGGTGCCCGACGACACCGACGGGTGCGCCGTGCCCGCTGCGAATCCGGATGACGCAAGGAGGCGGCGGGAGCCCTCTACGCGCACCGCACTACTAGACGTCTGCAGCAATCTCAGCCGGCTCCCGCCTCGGGCCCCCGGGAGGTTCAGCGGGAGCGAGGCGGGTTCCAGCACCACCGTAACCGCTGCCCCGTCGCGGGTCCTCAGCAGGTTCAGGAGGAGGGGGACGAGTTTCGGCAGCCCCTTCCCAGCTGCCCTGCCCGGGAGGAAGCCGTGGTGCAGGAATGCGCGGAAAGCCGCCGCCAAAGAGGCCGTGCTGCTACCGCTGCTGCAGGAGGAGCTGAAGCCTAAGCAGGTACTGCTCGCAGCCTGCCCCCGAGCCGGCCCTGCGCCGCACGCCGCTTGGATTGGGGCCGCGGCCTCGCTCGCAGCGTCGAGAGGCTGCCCCGAGCGGGACCGAGCCGAGACGCCGCTGCAGACCTGTGCGGCTTACTCCTGTGGGAGCTGGCCCACAGGGGTGCTGCCGGTGCTGATCCCAAATTTCCTTGTAGCTAGAATACAAATCTCCTACAGAAACATCAGAGTGTGCCTCAACAGAAACTCAGCTGTGCAAGGCTTTTTCTGACGTCCTGCTCGAAGTAGAAGTTGTGAACGCTGAAGGCAGTGCAGATTCCTATCCATGCAACGATTATGAGAGAGACATCTACAACTATCTTAGAGATCTTGAGGTTGGTAGCCTTGTACCCACTGACGCAGTAAGACTGTTGTTATAAGGGTGACTTGGAGTCAGTGCTCATTTTCATGCATGGATTTTCAGGAAGCAATAGTAAGTGATTACTCAGCTTAAAATACTAGAGTAACTTGAGCTGGTAAGACAGATGTTTACTGCGAGGCCAGTAAAGTACCAGCACTGGTACCATGCTCATGTTAGCCTTCACCTTAAGCCCTCTGGCCTGGAACTATGGGCTCCACTAGTACTGGCCTCTTGAAAAGCCTTAGGATGAAACAGAGGCTGCGCATTATACGTCGTTGAGCTAAGTGATGAGATCTGTTAACCCTGCTCCTCCCACACAGATGAGACAAGCGATCAAGCCCCAGTACTTAGCAGGCCAGGAGATTACTGGGACCATGCGCGCAATGCTGATTGATTGGCTTGTACAAATACATCTAAAATTGAAACTCTTTCAAGAAACTCTGTATTTATCTGTTGCAATACTCGATCGCTTTCTACAGGTAAGCATCTCTTTGGGTAAGCCCACTGTCAGCTGATGCTCTCCATCTGATCAGTAGCACAATACATTAGGCTCACTACCCAGATCAAATGCACTTTGCTGGTCAGCTGAATTTTTTTTTAATTGAACTGTATGCTTCATACAACCCCCTCAACAATGCATGGGGATTTAATGTATCCTTAACTGCTTATTATTATCCTAATTATCCTAAACTGCTTATTCTTCTCCCTAATTTGGTCTCAAACCCTGCTCGTAGCCAACAATAGGTGATGTGTTGTTATTCTGTACATGCTAATATGAACTTCTGCTGTTGAACAAAGCTGAAGCTGGCTACCTGTGCTCTGGGGCAAGCCATTCTGATAAAGAAATCTCTACTGCTTCTTACCACAGGACAATGCTGAGACAAAAAGGAACTTAAAATTGGTTGGCATCACAGCGTTGTTCCTTGCTAGTAAATATGAAGAGATAAACATTCCACCGATTGATGATTTTTCCAGTGCAACTGCTAATGCTTTCACGGCAACCCAAATTTGCCGGATGGAAACAAAGATTCTACAAGCCCTGGACTTTAGTTTCAGTCGTCCTCTCCCTCTACACTTTCTAAGAAGAGCTTCAAAATTTGTAGAGGTAAAGATAAAAAGAGGTGTTTGGTAAGCAGTCCCTGCAAGATGCAACACTTGACTGTCACAGCTTGTAAAGATGGTTCCAAACTCTCAGTTGAGTATTGCAACATTTTAGCAACTGTTGGCTTCCAGTCACTGAGCCTAGCCCAGGCAAAACTAGAGCTGAAATGCCTGATACTGCAGGTGATTGCTAGATGCCTGTTAAAAGGGCATGAGCAACCTAACCCAGTTGGGAACTGTTCTGTGATTAAGCCACTGGAATGTCAAGCCTAGAGCTTGAGAGTGCTTGCTAAGTATTTCTTCCTCCCTGACAAAACAAAGGCAACGCGATTAGAACTGACAGGATGCTTTTGCCTTGGAGAAGGCCAGTACTCAACTCTGACTTACTACAGGTGGATGAGGAACAGCAGTTCCTAGCGAAGTACCTGTTGGAGTTATCCATCCTGGACTACGATATGGTTCACTTCCCTCCATCCATGACTGCTGCTGCTGCTTTCTGCTTGGCTATGAAGCTTGTTGATGGAGGTACCTGGGTAAGTGCTCTGCAGACTGCTTCTAAGCATGGGGTTGGTGTACCTGTGCACCAGTTTCAAAGACCACTCTGTGCCATGTGCACGTATGTCTTTTCCCTCCCTTCTATCTTGGAATGGTGTTTTCTCCCTTGGCCTGTACCACAGGGACAGAAGTAGAGTGGCACTCTCCTGTGTTACAAAGGAGACTGCAACTGCCACACCCAATGGAAGTCAAAGAATCCATTGAGTTCAGATAGTTCTAATAGGCCTGCCTCGCAGCTCGTTTTCCTTTCAGACATCAACTCTGGAACAGCACACATCATACAGTGAGAGTGACCTCCACCCTGTCATGCAACATCTGGCAAAGAACGTAGTTCTTGTGAACAAAGGCATGACTGAGCACATGGTAAGAATCTCACTGCGGCAGGGCAGCGTCCTTGGTTGTGTCAAAACGTAAAGTTCCAAAGTTGGCTTGGCTGTGCCCTGAGCCACACGTGGAACTGCCCAGCACCCGGGGCCAGGGTGGGCAGGCCCTGCCAGCCCCTCGTGCCAGCCCCTAGCATCAGCCAGAGCTGTGTAAACTTCATCTTGCTTATTTGTTTGCAGGCAGTAAAGAACAAATATGCCCGAAGCGAAAACTTCAAGATAAAAACTCAGATGCAGCTGAACTCTCCGCTCATCTATGACCTCGCCCTGCCTTTGGTGGATTCTTTCTCTGAATTCCAGTAGTCTCAGCACTGAGTTTCTATCTATACTGTGTCTTACATGTTTCACTTCTAATAATAAAGGATGTTGTCTCCTGTTCTGCTGCAACCCTGCCTCCCGTCTGCTCTGAGCTGCGGCTCCACGGGCGGGGACCGTGGCTGACGCGCGGGCGGCGGCGCTAAGTAGCGGTGTGAACGTACCAGGTGGCTTTCACCTAGCGACGCTCGCTCTGCCCCGGCCACAGAGGCCTACCCCCAGCGCGGCGGAGACGCGCAGCCCTCGCCGAGCCCGGCCCTGCCGCGGGGCGGGGCTGACGTCGCGGGGCGGTGCCGCCGTTGGCTGCGGCGCGCGGGCGGAAGTGTGCGGTTCGCGCTGGCCGACGGGCGCGCGGCTGTTTGAAAGCGCGTCATGGCGCGGCGGCTGCCGGAGCCCGTCGGGCCCCGGCCGGCGGACGAGATCGAGCCGGCGGACGATCCGAACGCGAAGCGGGACGTCCTGGAGCACCTCTGGTCCGTGCTGCGGGGGCGGGGACGGGCCGGGAGCGCCGCGTGGACGGCGGCCTTGAGAACGGGCGGGAGGGGCTGGTGAGGCTGACGGTGTCCTTCTCTCCGTTGCAGCGCGAGGACGCATCTGAAGCAGCTGGTGATGGAGTTCAGCACCGCCTGCTCGCGCGGTAAGCTCCCGCGGTCAGACCCCGCCGGGGTTGCTCCCCGCCCTCGGAGCGACGCCGCTCGCGGTGCGGCCGCGGCTTTGACGCGCGGTCGGAGAGGGCCGAGTCCCGCCCCGCGGAGCGGCGTACAGAGCCGTGCCGTCAGCTCGTCCCCCGAGCTGGAGACGAAAGCGCTCGCGAGCCGAATCGTTCCCCTGATGCGGCGGGTGGGCGGCGCGGTGTCACGGGCAGGGGAGAAGGGATGCTGCGGGGGGGGCACGCCTTAAGCTGCTTGTCCCTCGTGTGCTGTGAGCAGCGCTCAGTCTTCCCGCTGCGTGGTTTTACTAACGCTCTTGCTTTGCAGGTGAAGGGTGTAACAATGGCGTCGACGTAAACTTTATCGAGAGGTATGCAATTTGTTGCCGTCAAACTTATCAGCTCAGTTCCTAACCGTTCGTCAATTAAAACGCGCCAGAAGTGCTCTTCTGGTTGTTACTGTTCAGTATGAGCTCCTCATTATCGATCCTTACTATGTAAGGGTTCAGTTAAAATGAAACAAGTGAAGGAACTATAGCAAAGAGATATTCCTCTCCATCTTCTAGTTCTGTATCTGCCGTGGTTCCTACAACGTACACTTGCAATCCTTCTGGTGATGGCTGGAATTCAGTAACATGTTTCACCATGTTAAAATGTGGAACCTGAATAACTTGTAGCCTAGAGGAAAAGTTCTCACTTCAGGCATGCGGAGACCAAGTTAAAAACTGGAGACTGCTTTCACATTTTTTGTTCTTTTCACACTTCTTTTTTTTCAGTGCCAAAGAAAGTTTGGAAGAAGTGGGGAAAGTAAAAGCTGCCTTTGAAAACAAAGCATTAGTCTTGCAAAGGTAGATCGTTTTTCTTCCTGTTCATTTGGAGGCTTTCTTCTTCTTTATCTGTGTGCACATGCATGCACAATTGCATAATTCTGATTAAAATAGGATTTCAAGTGATGTAGCTTGTGTTGCAAATGTGAGAGATTTAACACCACTGAAAACCGAGGAACAAAAAGGTGGGTACCACAGGGAATAACAATAAATAAATAGAAGCACGTGCAACTCTCTGATATCCTGCAAGATTACAAAAAGACAGTTTGTATGTGTCAGCAAACGAAGTTATTGGTGGTATTTTGCAAATTCCTACAAGAAGGTGGAGGTTTGTATTTATGTGTCTCCTATGCTGCATGACTGTTCATTTGAATTCCCATGTTTGCCCAGCTTCCCTCCTGCAGACTGGGACTTACAGTGTCTGAGGTATATTTGACAAGAGAGAAATGCATTGTTGTTCCTACAAATGTTCAACTGTTACACCTTGCTTGTCCTGAGAATTAAGCTACAGTATTTAACAACTTTGATACTTGAAGTTTACTGGTTTTGTTTTGTTTTAATATACATTTCCAACACCAAAGTAGGTATAAATAGAAACTTGCAAATCTCTTTTCTGCTATTTACCTAAATTCAAGTCTCTCAGTTGTCAGTTCTCATCAGAGGTATGTCTCTTCTTTATACCACACAGGATCCAGCTTATGGATGCTCTGAGAAACAGACTGAAACAAAATGATAGTCGCACATGGTAAGGCGTTTTGAGTTCAAGCTGGGCTTCTGCCTTTCTTATTTTCTCCCTGCATATCCTAGTAACTTCTTTCTAATCTCTCTGAGTTGCCTGTCCCTTTTTTCACGGGAAGTAGACACTCTTTTTCTCCTGGAGCCTCAGAAAAAGTTCCCTGTTCATTTACGCCAGTTTTCTTCCCCATCAGTTCATCTTACAGCACAGGGAGACAGCCTGCTCCTGCACCTCTAAAACTTCCTTCTTGAGGAGCAACCAGCCTTTCTGGACCCCTTTACCCTTCAGGACTGAATCCCAAGGGACCTTCCCTACCAGTGTCCTGAATAGTTCAAAGCCTGCCCTCTGGAAGTCCAAGGTAGCAGTTTTGCTGGCCCCCCCTCCTGACTTCACCAAGAATCAAGAACTCTACTGTTTCATGATTGCTCTGCCCAAGACAACTCTTGACCTCCACACCTCCCACCAGTCCTTCTCTGTTTGTGAACAGCAGATCTAGCAGGGCACCTCCCTGGTAGGTTCTCTTACCAGATGCATCAGGAAGTTAACTTCCATGCTCTGGAAACCTAGACTTCCTCTTCTGTGCTGTATTGTATTCCCAGCATATATCAGGGAAGTTGAAGTCCCCCATGAGAACAAGGGCTGGTGATCACACAATTTCTGCCAGCTGCTCAGAGAAAGCCTCATCTGTCTCTTCATCCTGGTCAGGCGGCCTATAACAGATCCCCACCAGGATGTCCACCTTGTTGGCCCTCCCCCTAATCCTTACCCATAGAGACTGAACCTTATCATTCCCAGCCCTGAGCGCAACAGCATAAAAACACTCTATAAGATAGAGAGCCAGGCCACTGCCCCACTCATTCCTTGCCTATCCCTTCTGAAGAGCTTATAAGACATCCATTGCAACACTCCAGTCATGGGAGCAATCCCACCATGTTTCCATAATGGCAACTAAGTCATAGTCTGCCTGCTGCCATTTGCCCCACCCCCAACCCCAGCATTGTTTCCTGCAGGCTCATCTCTAGAAAGCCTTGTTTTAACGCCTTTCCCCTTCATATTGAGTTTAAAGCCCTTTCAATAAGCCCTGCCAGCTCCTGGGTTAGTATCTGTTTCACCCTTTGCAACAGGTGAGACCCATCTGCAGACATCAGGCCAGACGCTGAATAAACCAACCCATGGTCAAAAAAGCCCCAATTCCTGCAGTGGCACCAGCCTCTTAGTCATGTGTTTATGAGATGACTTTTCCTGGTCCTCTCAGTATCCCTTGCTGCCACAGAAGGGATAGAGAAAAATACCCTGTGTACTTCCACTCCATCAACTAACCACCCCACCACCCTGACATCCCATTTGATAGCCTTCAGGCTTTTCTTAGCAACTTCATCACTGCCAGCCTGCACTATCAGTAAAGGACAATAATCAGAGAGGCAAACCAGACTAGGGAGTCTCCTAGTAATGTCCCTGACCTGGGCCCCAGGGAGGCAGCACACTTCTGTACAGATGGAGTCTGGCCGATATATTGGGCCCTCCATTCCCCTCAGAAGGGAGTTGTTTCCGACCATTACCCTTCTTTCCTTCTTGGTGGAGGCAATCTTGAGGCATGGAGTTGATCGCTTCACTCTAGACAACCTCTGGGTGGACCTTCCACTGCATTCTCACTCACCTCTCTCTCAAGGTACAGAGTCTCAAACTTATTATGTAGGGGCATCTGGGGAATTGAGTTAAGTATGGACGGGGTTTGCCTGTGACACTGAGCTGGGACCTGTTTCCATTCCTGCCTGTCTCTTAGGTCCCCTCCCTCTGCCTGATGGTGACAGGGCAGGGGGTCCGCCATTGTTTGAGGCGTTTCACCACAGTGCATTTCTCACAGGTATGGCAGGGAGTTACTCCACCAGTCTATCTCCTGCTCAGACTCCCTGATACTGCTCAACCTCTCCACCTCCTCGAGTTCTGCCACCAGGCTGAGCAGATCTTCTGCCTGCTCACACCTCATGCAGGTGGTATCCCTGCCGCCCTCTACCGGCAGCATCAGGCTCTGGCATTCCTTTCATCTAGAGACCGGAACGGCCGCATTCTTGACAGGCACTCCATGTGAGCTCAGTTACATCCCTGTCACTGGCCTGAATTCGGGAGCTCCAGTCACTTGCCATTCTCAAGTGGCTTGGCTTCCTTGTTTCACAAGCTCTATGATTTGAAGTATTAGACAAACTTAACTGAAACATTAGCAAAACTGAGTGGGAACAAGGAGAAATTTGGTGCCTATATTTAGTATACTACCCTTTATTTTGGTGTTAAGATAAATGGGCTTTTTTTGTTTAATCTAAATAACTTTGGTTAAAGCATTTATGTTGTTGATACATCATAATGGTCTTAAAGAATGCAACTTTATTTCCTTCATTAGTCTGATCATGGAAACGATGAAAGACATAATGATGCTTAACTGGGAAATACTTCAAGCTCATCGGGTAAGTGTCAGTTGTACCTTCTGTTGCAGTTGCGCAGGCCTGCCAACTTCAGTATGGGCAGAGGCAGAGTCTAAAGTAACAGGAACGCACAAGTCATTTGAACTAAATATATGGTCCAAATGTGGATCCTAGGGGTGTTAAAATTAGCAAAATGGTTACTTAATGTGAATATGTAAGGAAGTCTGCTTCTAGAGCTGCCCTTAACAGCTTCTGTGGACTGAATTAGCGTCATCAATATTTATAGGAGATGACAGTCTAGGATTTCTTTTTTTTCTTTCAGCAAGCATGTGTGATTAGAGAGAATTTGAATGACCTCAGAAGGCAAAGATACTGTAAGTGTTTTTTATATATTGGCTTTGTTTTATAATTAAAAACACAGTTCATATCTTAAACTGCTTCTTTAGAAATATTAATTCTCAATACAGTTATAAACATTCTGAAAAGGAGTGTGTGAAATACTATAAAAATAAGCTTATATGATGTCTACATGAAAGTAAGACTGATACAGTAGAATATGTCAGTCATATAGTAGGCCAGGTATATAGGAGTGTGCTAAAAATGGTGATGGTGTTTCATTGTTTAGTACAAGCTCCTCAGCAGATTACATTTCACTTACTATCTCAGATCAGTTCTGAGAGGCCTAAAGGATTTTTTTTTTTTTTTTTTTTTTTTTTTGTCAAACTGTACTTTTGTGAAATCTTTGTGAAATAGGAGTGGATTTACTTACAAAGAGCTTGTGTAACAGCATAGGTCTTGTTATTCAGTATGCTTATTGTGGTGGGTCAAACTAAGATTTGAAATCACTTTTGACAAGTAACTTGAGAAATAAGGGAAGGAATGCTGGGTAAGGAGGAGCAGCATGCTTTCTATTTAAGAACTCTCCCTTAAAAGTATTATTCATTCTAACTTTTAGCCTAGTATTCTATTAAAAATGGTAACATTACTGGTATTGTCCATGCATCCCTTGTGTAACTTTTGAATTTGTTTTCCATCAAATTTGAAAAAGGGAAAAAGATCTAAAATGTCTCTGCCTGTAGAGTCATATCAAATGAAGACAGGGTGTAGGACAGGTGTTCAAATCAGCGTCCACGTCTGATGGAAATGCAGACAGTTTTGTTAGCAGCCAGGGAACCAGGCAGTGCATGTTGATACCAGATACCCATGGCATTTGTTTCTCATGGAAGGTACGTTAGAGGGAAGGGATGGAGTGAGACATTTGAGCTATTACAATAGAACTGCCTTAGATGTCTATAAGGAAGAAGTATCTCTTTAGGTCTTCTGCCCAGTGATCAACTTTTGTATGCTTTTGTTTTCCTAATAATTGAACAGTTCTGAAACAGGCCGAAGGAGAGAAGGCACTGAGAATTTTTACCACAATGAGAAAAAAAAAGGAAGTAGTGAGAAAGAAAATGACTGAAAAGTTGAAGTTTATCCACAAGAATTTACAGCATGAAAGGAATGTGACTGTGTTAATTCAAAATATATTCCAGGTAACGTCATAGCTTTCAGAAGCAGGTTTGCAGTTTGCGTTACAAAAAGATAACATACTGTATACCGAATGTAACTTCAAACAAAGTCGTGTTTTCTAAAATCTTTTTTATAACAGCATCAAAGAAAAAACTGCAGTATGAACAGTAAACCTTACTGTTTTAAAGACTAGAAGTATTGTATCATTAGAGACTTGTTTGGAGTAATTATTTACAGAGTTTAGAAACAGTCTATCATTGTCTATTTCTCTGTTCCCTTAAAACTACAAAGATAATGCATCTCCTAGAAGTATGTCTGTCGTGACAGAGGTCATATTTCCTTATGCTATGAGTCACCTCTGCACCCCCTCAAACCAGTTTCCCAGTCTTGTGACTAGGACAAATTAGTAGGTCTTAATCCTGTGATACCAGTGAGCCAGTCTGGTCCTTCTAATTAGGTGTTGCCCTCTGCAGTGTTGTGAAAGTGTTGTTAAATATTTTCATCAGTGTAGCCTTCGTGCTCTTGGTTACCCATCTGTCAGCTACTGCTGAATAGTCTGTATTCGCACAGCTGGCTGGCAGGTCACCCAGAGTTTGGCATCATGCAAAGTAAGGAAGAAAACTGTGATACAAGATTAGAGTGGGAGGCAACATCCTGCAACATCCTGTGCTTAGAGGGGCTCTACTAAGGGTCATGTACCCTCTGCTGCTGGTTGGTACTTGTCCTTTCACAGCATCCCCTGCAGATCAGTGACCTATTAAGTACAAAGATGAGAGGCACAGTGCATTGCGGGAGCTGCAAGTTTGTCAAATTAGTTATGAAATACCAGTGAAAAATGCACAGTTTACTTGAGAGAGAGAGAGAGAGAGAGAGAAAGAGGCATTTAGATGGAAGACAGGATATACTCATTCTGTGAATTCATATTGTCAGAAGAATTTCAAGAACAGAAAAGGAGCCTCGTGTTTTTGTGTTGCATGCTTTGTCTACTAGTGGCTTGAAATATGTCTCATCTCATTAAGAATGGGAAATTAAACATTTTAGTGGGTTCTGTGTTATGTTTAATTAGTTCTATTTATGTTCTAAATGACATAAATAGGACAAATCTTTTTTTGGTTAAATTTAAAAATTCTTATATTAAGTCCAGAATGGCAGAGTGAGAATGCTAGAAACTGCATTGTCATGTGTTAAGGCAAACTTTCTTTCACATGGTTAAAAAAAAAAAAAAAACCAAAACCTCTTAAGTTGCCATCTTTAAAATAGGAATAGTGTGCCAGCACCAGCAGAAAATCTGAAGGGCTGTTTTGTTGGTTTTTTTTTTTTTGCCCACGTACCAACAGTAGCCACCCCCCCCAGTCCTGCCCTTTTAAAATGGTGCTGTGAGTTTCAAGGGCTTCCAAACTGGGGAAGTAAAAACAAAACAAAACAAAAAACCAACAAAAAAAAAGTGAAATAAAAGCCAGCACTCCACCTTTTGATTCTTTTTTGAAAGCATTTGTGCTTTTTAAACATTAGTTTTTCTGTCTTGCAGAATATCATAGTTGGATGCCGAATCAACTGGGCCAAAGATCCATCTTTAAAAGCAGTTTTTCTGCAGCTTGAGAAAGATACCTCCATTCAGAATCTCTTGTAGTCGGGAAGCTGATGTTTGACTTTAGACTGTACTTACTTAATATACTATACCTTATTGTGTGAAATTACCCTTTTAGCATGAGATTTTAACCTTTCTGAAATTTCTCTTTTCTACAGACTCAGACTATAGCCATGCCACTCACTTTTCCAAAGTGATATTCTAACTTGGTAGACAGCAGGTGTTACAGTGCCTATAATGTAGCTGACAAAAGGAGTTCAAGAGCCAGTTTGCTGCTGTGCTATGCCCATAACTAATTTCCCTGTGAGATGCAGCAATTATACAAAAAATGACAATGTGTGTTATGAGCATTTACTGGGGGGCTGACAGTGTGGCCCTGCCAATTCCCTGCACAGAGGGAGAGGTGCCCGCGTGGCTCTATGCCTCCAGGCCCTGGGCACCGCGCCCTATGCAGAGCTCAGGCTGCACAGCTTGCTTATATCCTTATTTTAAACTCTGGACATTTTCTGTATACTCTGAAATGTGTTGCTGCACTGCATGGTGTGTAGCTAAGGTGAGCTCCCAGGAATCAGATGGAGGTTGCTGCTGCTGTCCCACCTGGAAAACAGAAGTGAGAGAAGCGGCTTCATGTGGGCAGTATCCCACTTCTTTAAACACTGACGACTACGTGCCTAACCTGTACTCAATTCGCTAAACCTGTCGGCGTGTAACGACCTAAATAAAGAGCTACTGCTGCTGCTTCTACTCGAGGTCCGCTTTGTAAAAGGGGGCCGTCCCACAACGCCGAGTCAGCCCCGCCCAGTGGCCCCGCCCCGTCGGGTCACCCTGCTTACGCGACTGGGCGGGGCCCGGCGCTGCCCCTCATGCGGCCGGTAGTGCGCAGGGCGGGGGGTCACCATGGGCAGCAAGATGGCGGCGGCCACTCGGGTCGTTCAGGTACCGGCGCCCTCCGCGAGGGCAGAGCGGGAGCAGCGCGGTGGTGGGGCCGGCAGCTCGGCGCGGCCCGCGGGACCCGCCCGCGGCCAGCCGCACCTGAGGAAGCCTGAGCCTGGGGCTGCGGCGGGGAGGCCGACGGTGTCCTTGGCGTGGGGAACGGGCGTGCGGGGCCGGCCCGGGAGCGGGTCCTGCGGCGCTCAGCGCTCTGTGAGCTGCTCGCGGCTCCCTCTGCAGCGCGGTGATGGCTGCGGGGGGGAAGGGAACGCGCCCCTCGTTGGGACGCGAGGGCGGAGGAATACCTTCAAGGATGAAGTTCCTCCTTGGGTGAAAGCAAAACGGCGGTGGGTGAGAAGGTGGTCAAACTGGCAGTGCACAGAGCAGTGATACGGAGAGGTTGTACAACACCATGAATGTCCCTTTGTATTATAGAGAAGTTAATGTTTGTCCGGAAATGCATGTTATTCCTGTTATTTCTTTTCTGCCTTGTTACTTTGCAGGCAGTGAAGCCACATACTCCACTGATTAAGTTTCCGGACAGAAAAAGCAGTCCCAGGCCTAAAAGTAAGTGTTTCACCTGGGGATGCAGCATGCCCCAGATCTCTTTGCATTAACAGTTCTGTACCAGAATGCAATTTCTGCTTTAGGCAAAAGACTCAACTGATTTCAAGTAAGGTTTCTGAAAAAGGCTTGTTTTACAGAATCACAGGGGCTAGAAGAGACCTCAAGAGATCATTGATTCCAGCCCCCCTGCTAAAGCAAGTACCCTACAATAGGTCACACAGATGGGCATCCAGATGGGTCTTGAACATCTCCATAGAAGGAGACTTCACAGCCTCTCTGGGCAGCCTGTTGCAGTGCTCTGCAACCCAAACCATAAAGAAGTTCTTCCACATGTTAGTACAGGACTTCCTATGTTCAAGTTTTAGGCCATTATTCCTTGTCCTGTTGCTACACATCACTGAAGGAGCCTGGCCTCATCCATTTGCCTCCCACCTTCCATTAGATATTCATAAACATTGATCAGATCCCCCCACAGTTTTCTTTTTCCCACACTGAACAGACCCAGATTACTCAGCCTTTCCTCATACAGGAGATGCTCCAGGCCCTTAATCATCTTTGTGGCCCTCTGTTGGACTCCTTCTAGAAGATCCCTTTCTTTTTTGAACTGAGGAGCCCAGTTCTTTTTTGAACTATTAAATCAATAGTTTAAATGTGGCCTGACGAGGGAATAGTAGAGGGGGAGGATCCTCTCCCTCAGCCTGCTGGCCACAGTGATTTTCATACACCCCAGGATACCTTTGGCCTTCTTGGCCACATGCTGGCTCATGGCCAACTTGTTGTCCAGGACTCCCAGGTCATTCTCTGCAGAGCTCCTCTCCAGCAAGTCATCTCCTAACCTGCACTGATGCATGCAGTTGGTTATTCCTCCCCAGACGCAAGACTCTACACTTACTCTTGTTAAACCTCGTCGGGTTCCTCCCTGCCCAACTCTCCAGTCTGTCCAGGTCTTGTTGAAGGGCAGCACAGCCTTCTGGTGTGTCAGCCATTCCTCCCAGCTGTGTATCATCAGCAAACTTGCTGAGGGTGGACTCTATCCCTTCATCCAGTTCATTGATGAGGATGTTGAACAAGACTGGACCCAGCACCAACCCCTGGGGAACTCTGGTAGTTACAGGCCACCAACCAGGCTCTGTGCCACTGATGGCAACCCTCAGAGCCATGCCAGTCACCCAGTTCTCAATCCACCTCAGTGTCCACTCATGTATCCCACACTTTCTAATTTTCATAACAAGGATGTTGTGAGAAACAGTGTCAGACTCCTTGCTGAAGTCAAGGTACACAACATCCACTGCTCTCCCCCCATCTACCTAGCCAGTGATGATATCACAGAAGGCTATGACTCGGTCAAGCATGATTTACCCTTGGAGAGTCCATGCTGACTCCTCCTGATAACCATCTTCTCTTCCAGTTGCTTGGAGATGGCATTCAGAATAAGTTGTTCCATCACCTTTCTAGGGACGGAAGCAAGGCTGACTGGCCTGTAGTTTCTCGGATCCTCCTCCTTGCTATTTCTGAAGACTGGAATGACATTGGCTGTCCTCCAGTCTTCAGGCACCTCTCCCGTTTGCCAAGACCTTTCAGTGATGATAGAGAGTGGTTCAGGAATCACCTCTGCCAGTTCTCAGCATATGTTGGTGCATCCCATTGTGGCCCACGGATTTGTGTGTGTTGATTTTGGCTAGACGCTCTCTGACCAGATCCACCTTGACCAACAGGAAGCCTTCCTTTCCCCAGCCTCTCTCTCTTATCTCCAGGGTCTGGGAATCCTGAGGGCTAGTCTTAGCATTAAAGACTGAAACAAAGAAGGCATTCAGAACCACTGCCTTCTCAGCATCTCCTTTACCAGGGCACCCATCTCATTTAGTAGGGGACCCACATTTTCCCTATCTTCCACTTACTGTTGACATTATTAAGGTTTATTTATTAAAAAAACATTTATTGTTATCCTTTACCTCCTTGACAAGGTTTAATTCCAGGAGGGCCTTAGCCTTCCTTCTTGCATCCCTGCAGGCCCTGACAACATTCCTATATTCTTCCCAGGTGGACAGGCCCTTTTTCCACATTTCATGGACCTTCTTCTTTTCTTTTAGTTTATCCATGAGCTCCTTGCTTTTAGGTTGGAGATAACTCTGATGTCTCCTCTACAACTGGAGGAATACACATAATACATGCATGTCTAGTTCTTACATCTGTTTCTTGGTCAGACCATATTCTTTAAGATTTCCTACTCCCACAAAGTCCATTTTCTGCACATACTCCTTTTTACCTGAAGTGGTTGTGCCAACGTCAGTTTGAAGCAGCTTTAAGCATTCAGTGATGTTTGCAGAAATGCTGTTGCATCTTCCTCATCCCTTCTTCTCTTGATTTTTGTGATATTTAATATTTGTGGTATTTAAAACGTTGGTTGCAGGTGGCAGAGCTATCTCACTGTACATTTCAAGAAGTGTTTCCTGGTCTTATTAATTAGTGCTGAGAAAAAAAAAATATATCTTCATGGCCATCTGTGAGACATCAGTCTTTACACCTGTAGCTATGTTGATATTTATAGCATCTCCAGTACTGCTACATTTAGACATCAAAGCTATGTAAGCAGTATCTTGTCCTTCTTTTGAGTCAACAAAGCATTTGAAACTAAAATAGCAAATGTCTTACAAAGCTGTCTTATGTTGCTCTCATTCATTCAGAATTTATGGTTGTTTTGACTGTTTTTTTTTAGTTCATTACTGATTTTATCTTTTTTTTTCCTTAATACTCAAGTCAAAAATTTTCAGCACCCGAATTATCTCCTAGAAGCAAAAAGCTCGCTTAGACATCTCAAGATTCTTATTTTTCTTTTTTTCCTGATGTTTAAATATTGATGGCTAAAAACATGAATTTTAAATTTCAGAAACTACTGCCTTCAGACTTTATACCCTTAATTCTATAAAACAATCTGAAGTGTGAAGTATGACTATTCAGTAAAGAACATTTGGAAGCGTCTTAATACACAAGTAACTATACCATATATTTGTCATAGCATTACTACATCTGTGATGTAGCTGTAAGTTTACTTTATCCACTAACACTACAAAGTATCTGCAATGCACACCAGTGCCACTTCTGCCATACCTGTGAACTAGTCAGGAACTATTTTTTGGGATAACTTCATCAGAATTCTGTGTGCATAACCAGTTTTGCCACTCATACCACCTCTCATGCCAGTGAATTGCTTTCTCGAAGGTGTAAAAAGCATGCTACTTACTTCTTGTTTATCTCTACCTCAGAAGAATTACTATACACTTTTCTTGTATGATGATTCTACCTTAACCGTGTTCAGTCACCTCAAAAATGGCAATTTGTCACTTTTCTTGAAGGCTCCAGCAGTAACTGTGTTTCACCATACCAGACTTCTGCTTGTGCATAGCCAAACAGAATGTTGCAGATCAAGGCTGTGCTGTTAGAAACTCAGTGCTTGAAAGGCCAACCAAAGTCTTTTATGGTATTACTGTTGCTGTATGCTATCAAACAGGGGAGGAAAAAAACAGTAGACAGTATGTAAGCTAAAGCAACTGCAGTGTAAGGTACGCCTCTCAGTTATGTTTTTTTGTTGTTGTATTTTTTGTTGCTTTTGTTTGTTTTTTTTTGTTTGGGTTTGTTTGTTTTTACCAACAGTGGCTGGATGACTTTGCTGCAGCTGGTTTTCATGTCTATCCCAATTGACTCAGACACCCTATAGCTCCTCCTTTCTCTTTACTGATCTTGTTGGAGGCAGCAGGGAGAGGGGCAGGCAATATTGAGGCATTTTAACTCATCTCATCTTGCTCACTCTTGACGGTGCTTCTTACTGTATGATTATGAGTCCCTCTATCCCAGCTGCCTAGATGTTCTGTTTTTCTTGCTAACTTTTGAGAAGCACTGAGAAAAACTTCCTGTGGAAGCATTCTGCTTTATCAGGTCTTTTAACTTTGTATACAGAGGCCTTCAGTACTTCTGATACAGCTATGGGATGCAGTCCTGCGTGGTATGGCAACTGTATTTCTACTGTAAGACCTGACATGGAGGGACAGACCTGGGGTCCCAGATGCTGACTTCGGCAACGGTGCCCTTTTGTCATCAGTTTTTCTGTCCTCAAACTGGAGGCAACTTCCTTCACGCAAATTCCTTAAGCCTTGCTCCTTGCCCTCACCTGAAAAGTATTTAATATGCTACTTGGCCACTACATCTCATTAACAATTTGATTGCTGATACCCAATATGTGATCCTCATTTTGCACATTATTGACATACTTTGATACACTACACTGCCCCATTATATAATATTAAAAACAAGTGCAGAGTTGCATGTGTTGTGGTATGCCACTGTTGTGATGTTCATCTTTCTGTAAGCCTCTACCTCTTTTTCACCTGTCTTTCTTTAGAGTTGCAGTAAACAAAAGCATAATCTTAGCGGACCTTAGATATTCATCTTAATTATCCTTCCGCATTACCCTCTCCACAACACAATTATGATAGTGCATACTTTTTCTGCAAGGAAATATTCCCACCAAAATAAAAGCCTTTGTTAGGATATATGCTGATTTCATTTTTGTTTCCATGTTAATATTTCTTCCACTTGAATATGCTTTCTCTTAATTTCAGAATATTTTCATTGTGCTCTTGACATATTTAATAACTAAAAACAGGTTGTCATCAGTTGAATATCTTAATATCTGTTATGACAAAGAAAACTAATTGTCAATAACTTGTATTTGCTCTTCATCTAATTAATTTTACAGTCTTCTTATATTTCTTTAAATTGTTTTTCAATCTGGGTCTCAGTACAGGAGTCTCTACAAGCAAGTGTGCTGTCACCTCATGTTTCAAAAGCACAGGAGTCTGTAGGAGGGAGACCACTGGCCTTTCAAAATATTTCACCTGTTAGTAGTGTACATGGTGCACCAGACACTTCTGAATTAGCAAGAATCTTACCTCAAAAATACAGAAGGAAACTTATGTCAGTTGAAGAGATTGAATATATTCAAGTAAGTTTCAGTAATTGTTGTGTATTCTCTTATTTACCCCACATTCTTCTTATTTCTGCAGGTTCTTTAAGTTTCACGTATGATAGTACATTGTAATTCTTGGTAAGAAGAGCTTTCACAGCTTTGATACGCAATACCAAAACTACAAATCCTTGGTGCAGGAGGTTCCCAGCTCTTACTAATTAGTAGCTTGTGATGTCACTGAGAGATACAGATTTAAAGCAGATGTACAAAGATAGTGATAGGTAGAGCCTACATTAAGCATAGTCACTGCTTGCTTAATAACAGCTGTTTAATGTGTAGTTTGAATATATTGGATGGGAGCACAGGAGTCTGTTCATGGACCAGCCCTTGCCAGATGCCCGAAGTCCAAAATTCATAAAAAACTACTTTGAAAAGTATTATCTAATAGTAAGTTAATTTTTGTAGTTCTAATAGTTGGGAACGTTCTAGTTGAGCTTGATGCAAATATTTCCTGAAATATTTGCAATTGCAGCATTATATGGGAAAGTCAAGAAAGAACTGCTTTTCTTCTATAACAGTTTTCAAATGTAAACATTTTTACTTAAAAGGAAGAATGCACAGAATTTGAAAAACTAGACAGATAAGGTGAAATGAAAAGACACTTATGTAGTTTTGTTAAATGATAAGGACACTTAAAGGGTAACAGTGTTAGTGGAGGAAATCTGTTTTTCAACAGGCACGTGGGTTGGGTATTTAAATTAGAAATAAAGTAATTTCTTTCCAGTAGTTACATACTTCTTTACCTCCCTATTTTTTTTTTTTTTAACCATGAGGCAAGTTGTAAAGTAACTTTGTTTGGCAAAATAGTGAATTTCTGATTTCTCATAGCTTACCTGGGCTTTGCTTTTACTTTGCCCTTTGGAATTTGGGCAGCGAAAAAAAATCTGAAACTTCACTCCTGCTGTTTGTCTGACCTTTCTAAAGTGAGTAAGAGTCATATTTCTTCCAACTGGGAGAACAGGGAGCAGTTGCAAATATAGGTTGCAGAGGTTTTTATATTTTGTATATTGTTCTATATGGAAAATGAGCTGTTAATGATCAATAATGATTTTTCTGACGTAACATGTGTTCCATTATACATTAAAAATCAAAGTGTAAACAAGAAGTTAAATCTAGGACTTGTTTGTTAATCTATAACTGTGCAAAAGAAGATTGGATCTCAGTTTCCCTTTCTTTTAGTGGAAGATAGTTAACTCTATTTTTTGCTTTGCAGCGTGGAGGTCCAGAATAACTACAGAAGCTAATTTGCTCACCACTGTTGAAGAAAGAAGTATTGTGTTCATCATAAAAGCTTTTCCTTAATATTATAAGTAATTGTATACTGATAGCTTTAATAAAAACCCCATATGAAGATGTAAAGGTTGACACAACACTACTCATTGGTGATTGAGAGATTTTCTGTTGATGACTAACAGCAATTGATGGCTACATCATTAGAAATTTTTTTTAATTAGCCATTCTGCAAATTTGGCAGTAGAACAAACTGATTTGCTTTATTTTCCTTGTTAACAAGTCTCCTCAGGGATGGTTTCACAGGCAGGATATGCACACTTAGAGGATCATAGAATGGCTTGATTTGGATGAGAGCTTAAAGACCTTCTAACCCCCTGCTGTGGGCAGAGTTGCCACCCATTAGATCAGGCTGCCCAGGGCCCCATCTGGTCTCGCCTTGAATACTTCCAGGGATGGGGGCATTTACATGTTCTCTGGACAAGCTCTTCCAGTGCTTCACCATCCCCTGAGTAAGGAATTTACCCCTAACATCTAATCTGAGTATCCCCTTTTAGTTTAGAACCATTTCCCCTTGTCCTGTCGTTATCAGACCATGTAAAAAGTCCTACTCTCTCCTGTTTATAATAAGCTCCCTTTAAATATTGGATGTCCACAATGGAGTCTCCCTGGAGCCTTTTCCAGGCTGAACAAGCCCAGCTCTCTCAGCCTTTCTTCATAGGAGGGGCCCTCTGATCATCCTTGTGACGCCCTACAACTGTGCCTCGTCTTTCTTGTTTTGGGGGCCCCAGGCATGGATAGAGTACTCCAGATGGGGCCTTAGACAGGCAGAGCAGAGGGGAACAATCAATCACCTCCTTCACCCTGCTGGCCACCCCTCTTTCGATCCAGACCAGGATACAGTTGCCTTCCAAGCTGCAAGCACACATTGCTGGTTTGCATCCAGCTTTTCGTCTGCTAGAACCCTGAAGTCCTTCTCCCCAGGGCTGCTCTCAATGAGCTCTCACGCAGTTTTTCTCCCAGTCTGTACATATATCTGGGTTACTCCAACCCAAGTGCAATGCCTTGTTGAACCTCATTAAGTTCACATGGGCCTACTTCTTAAGCCTGTCCAGGTCCTGTTGGATGGCATCCCTTCTGTCATTTGAACTGCACCACTCAGCATGGTCTCATCTGCAAACTTGCAGAGGATGCACTCAATCCCACTGTTCATGTCATTAATAAAGATGTTAAAGAGCACCAGTCCCAAGATGGTCAGAAATAGCGTTGCTAGCGGGAGCAGGGATGCAATTGTCCCTCTGTATTCAGCTGTGGTGAGGCTGCACCTCGAGTACTGTGTCCAGTTTTGGGCCCCTCACTGCAAGAAAGACATTGAGGCCCTGGAGCGTGTCCAGAGAAGGGCAATGAACCTGGTGAGGGGTCTGGAGCACAGGCCATGAGCTGCTCCATGAGGAGCAGCTGAGGGAGCTGGGAGTGTTCAGTCTGGAGAAGAGGAGGCTCAGGGGAGACCTCATCGCTCTCTATAACTACCTGAAGGGAAGTTGTAGTGAGCTGGGGGTTGGCCTCTTCTCTCATGAAACTAGTGATAGGACTAGAGGGAATGACCTCAGGTTGTGCCAGGGGAGATTCAGGTTGGACGTTAGGAAATATAACTTTTCTGAAAGAGTAGTCAGGCACTGGAATGGGCTGCCCAGGGAGGTGGTGGAGTCACAAACCCTGGAGGTGTTCAAGGAACATTTATATGTCATTTTGAGGGACGTGGTTTAGTGAGAACTGTTGGGATAGATGGATGGTTGGACTGGATGATCTTGTAGGTCTTTTCCAACCTTGGTGATTCTATGATTCTAAGATGGACTCACAGGGGACACCACTCATCACTGGCCTCCACCTGGACGTAGAGCCATTGACAATAACTCCCTGGCTGCAACTATCCAACTAATTCTTACCCACTGAATAGTTCACTCTTGAAAACCATGTACATTTAGACACAAGGATGTGGTGCAGAACCACATCAAAGGCTCTGCACAAGCCCAGGCAGATGACATCAGCTGCTCTGTTGCCCACTGATGCCATCCCTTCATTGAGAAGGCCACAAGATTGATAAGGCAAAATCTACCCTTGGTGAAGCTGTGCTGGCTTTCTCAGATCATCTCCTCATCTCACATATGTTGATGGACCTGCTCCATGATCTTTCCAGGCACAGAGGTGAGGCTTAATGGCCAGCAGTCCCCTGGGTCTTTATTTCCTCTCCCACTTTCTTAAAAATGAGAGTCATTTTTCCAGTCACCAGAGACTTCACCTGACAGTCATGACTTTTCAAGTATGCTGGAGAGTAGCTTGGAAACCACATCAGCCAGTTCCTTCAGAACCTTGGGATGCATGTCATCCAGCCCCATAGACTTGTACACATTCAGTCCCATGAGGTGGTCTTGGACCTGCTTATCTCTTACAGTGGAGAGTATTTTGTTCTCCCAGTCCCACTGAGAGGTTCAGGGACACTAGAGACAAGGGAAACCTGGCTGCCAGTGAAGACTGAGGAAAAGAACTTGTTGAGTACCTCAGTCTTCTCCATGTCTATTGTAGCCAGTTCTCCCTCCTCATTTATCAGAGGGGGAACACTCTCCCTGGCCTGTCTCTTCAGAACAACACACCCTTAGAACCCCTTCTTGTTATTATTCAAATGCCTCACCAAGTTCAGTTCCATTTATCTTGACCCCACCTCTGCATGTCCAGACAGCATCCCTGTACTTTTCCCATACCACCCATTTCTGCTTCTGCTGCCTGTACATGTCCTTCTTATCCCTCAGTTTGAACAGCAGGTCCTTGCTCAGCCATGTCCATTTCCTCCCTCCTCTGCCTGATTTCGTATGCAAGGGGTTGGAGAACTCTTGTGCACTCAGAAAGGTGTCCTTAAAAAGCTGCGAGTTCTGTTCCCTTCCTATGCTCCTAACAACAGTTTCCTAGGAAATCTCATCCAACAACTCCTTAGTCAGCCAGAAGTACACGCTCCTGAAGTTCGGGGTACTGACTCTGCTCTTTGCCAGGCCCTCGTCCCTCGAGATCACAGACTTAGCCAGGACATGGTCACTACAGCCCTGAGTGCCTCCTGCCTTAAGCTCTTTAATGAACTCCCTTGCACTGATGAGCATCAGGTCCAGTGACACTTCACCTCTGGCTGGTCTGTCCAATACCTGGGCCAGGAAGTTGTTCTCAATGCTCCAGGAGTCTCCTGGATCACTTGCAGCCCATCGTGTTGTTTACCCAGCAGATATCTGGTGGTTGAAATCCCCCATCAGGATGAGAGCCTTTTGTAGCAATAAGGCCTCATGCACAGGCTCCCCTCAATCAAGCAGCCTGTAGTAGACCCCGACCACCACATGTCCTTCAATGGACCAGTTCCTCCTGTTGCCCACAAGCTCTCCATCTGATCATGGCTGTTTCTCAAAGGCAGCTCTCCACAATCTATCCGCTTATTAACACAGAGGGCACCTCCCCTGCCCCTCCTTCCCTGTCTGTCTCTTCTGAAAACCACGTAGCCCTCGAGTACAGTATTCCAGCTGTGCCATTTGTCCCAACATGAAACGTTCTCAGCGACTGAGCAGACTTCGCTCTGCAGCAGTTACACAGCGTCTGTCCGGCGGCCGCCCATCACAACAAGCAGCAGCCAGCCCTGCCGTTAATGACACGCCAGCCGGACCGCGCAGCAGCCGGCGCAGGGCCCGCCCCCCGCCTCCGAGCTGACGCCACTGCGACGCGCAGTGACGCCAGGGGCTGCCGTCGGCAGGGCAGGCCAGCGGGCCAGAAGCGGTGCGGGACGCCGGCGCTGTCGAAGCGCCATCGCTGCTCTTCCGTTGCGCTTCCCGGCTCTCCGGCCTCGGCTCCTTCTCGCCTTTTCCGCCCGGTGGCCATGGATGCGCGCGCTCGCGCCAAGCGCTACGAGAAACTGGACTTCTTGGGGGAGGGGCAGGTGAGCGGCCGTCGGGCGCGGCGGGGCCGCCGGGGCCCTCTGAGGGGCGGCCGGGGCGCGGGAGGCGCGGGCACGGGGGCGCGGGGCAGGCCGGACCGGCCGCCCGCCCGCCGCAGTGTCTGGAGCAGGCCCGGCTCCGGCCTGCGTCGCTGGGCCTGCTGGCTTGGGGCTGCGGGCTGCCCTGCCGGCGTAGTCACGCGTCACTCTCTCTCTCCCTTAGTTTGCTACTGTCTATAAGGCAAAGGACAAGAACACGGGGCAGATCGTGGCTATCAAAAAGGTGAGTGTCGGAACATCCTCCTGTTGTGTCACGGAGCGTCTTGCCCTGCACGGTGGTTTTGCGGACAACTGTAGTGGGTAGTGCATGAGGATTCATAGAAGCGTTACGTTGGTAAAGAAAATGAAGGTAGTTGTAGTCCATGGCTTGCCTTTGCCACCCTGAGTGAGGAGGAATTGTCCTGGGCCACATATACATAGGCTGGACTGAATGCAATGCCTCCAGTTTACTTCTATGGGAACTACAGCAGGTACAAAGAGCACAATGACACTATGTGATAGAGCACATCCTAAGCTACCAAAAACTATTTTTCAGCGGAGACACCACCATTAGTTATGCATTTTCTCCAGCAATGAGCAAAAGCCTGCATGCTGCACTGCCACAAATCTGTACCAGTGGAGGTGACCTGCTGTTGCTGTCACCGCTGCTTAAATGCATCACCCAGTGCCTCACTGTGCTAAGATCCGCTGTGTGGCCTCCATAAACGTTCAGCAACTGTCGATGTGTGTCAGTAGGTGCCATTTTTCTGCATGGAAAAATTCAGCAACACAGCTTTGCTTCCTCCGCACTTCCATGTCAGATGTCATTTTGTCAGAGTGCTCCTCTGCTGCCATCTGTCACACAGCAACAAAAGGGAACGGGAAGGTTCAGCCTCTTCTGCCATGCCAGCATCCACCTCTGACATCGTAGGCCAACTTAATAACATAGGAGGCATTACTTTCAGAGCAGCCCTTGTAAAATATTTAATATAGTTAATGTATAGAAGTAACAGCACTTAATCTTTAGGTTTTTTTTAATTAAAGCATAAAAAGAGCAACAGCAAGATAAAACTAGAGAGACATTTGACCTTGTTTTTGTACAACTAATGGATGAGTCTGATTGGATGGCAGTGGCTGCAACTCTTGATGAGGGCTCAAGGTGTTCATCAGAGATATTTTATGAAATTTTACTCTTCCTGTACTTGAAAATGAGGTATCAAAACTCATCCTGTCTTGGAAGAATGACAGCTAAGAATGTACTCCTACTGTTGGGCCTGTGGCTTGACCTTATATAACATGAGACTTTTATTTTCAGATTAAACTGGGACATCGATCAGAAGCTAAAGATGGTAAGTATTAAAACAAATGCTGTATAAGCTGCCTTTGTTGGCTTTGTTTCTGCAAATTGGGTGGTTGATTTTCCACATTGTAAATTGACTGAGAAAATGTGCTCAGCTCTTTCAGTGTAAGGCATAAGATGATTCCTTCCCAACCTAGAGGGACAGAAAAAATACCATCCGAATTACAGTATTCTCATACTATGTGTCTAACTGTGCATATATGAGTGGCTAGTTTCTCAGCTTAGGTGGAATCCAAACATGAGTATAGCATAGAATAATAATCTTTATGACACTTAGATGTGTCTCTGTGCCTTAAATGCACAAGGCAGGTGAGAGTGCTTACCTTTGTTTTCATGTTTCCTTTATGCTGTTTTTGTGATTTATGCTCAGACAAAAACAAGGTACTAAAAATCTTTTCTCTTTGTAAATTTGCTTGTTTTGTTTTGAGAAATCATATTCATGCAGCAGTATCTTTTGATCAGGTACTCTGACTAGTCACATGCATTCAGTCATTGGTGCTGCAAATAAAACCCAATAGTCTTGGTCTTTGCTTTCTGCTTATGTGGTGCAATAGAATGCAGTAGAATGTCTGTAGGGATCCTGCATCAAGTTACCAAATTATTGTGAAAATTCTTTACTCTCAGTTCTCCAGTTCCATTCTAAGGAAGAATTTCCAGACATCCCAGAGACTTCCAGTTGTGTCAGCTGCCACAGAGCTGGGATTCACCTGGTCTTCGCTAGACTGATGTCCCTTAAGGACAGTCATCATTTTTGGCCTACAGCCATACTTCAAAAAACAGCGATCGTGTCTGGTTTCTTTGTGCTCATCTGGTAGCGTGCCTGGGATACTTTTTACTGAATATAAAAAAATGTGCCCACCTGAAAGCAGGCATTGTCTGTTTGGTTCTAAAGAAGGAATTAAAATAGGCAAAGCAGGTGTGTAGACTAATCCATCACTTCACCCAGATTTTTGCTAGAATCTTATATGTTGAATGAGAACAGTATTTGTGGAGTTAACTCTGTTTTTCAGCTCATGCATAGCTGAAACTTCTTGCACAATGTAGTACAGTAGTGTTTGCTTGCCAGTCAGTTGTATGAGCCATGCATACCAGCATTTTTTGAGAGAGGATGAAGCCTGGATGACCATCAAAGTTCATACCCCAGGTTTTTCCTTATAAAATCTGTCTGTTAAAGGATTTGTGTTTGGGTGAGCAGGTTTTGGTCACTACTTTTTGTGTCATAATACAGCTGTAGAAAAAAGTTCTTCTTACCTCTTCTTTCTGAAATAGCAGTGTTTAGAAAGTCATGTTCAATGTGCCTCCCTCTGGAAATGATGCATCGTAGAACTGAAATTTCTGAGATGTGACTTCACATCTTCAACAAAATCAAAGCTTTCTATAACCTGGAAACTATTTATTTTTCTAGTCTTGTTGTAGAACAGACCGTTTTAGCCAAAGGGATGTATATATTGCTTTATAATCTGTATCTTCTAATTATTACCTTTATTTTGTCTGCAGCAATCTACATATGTATGGCAGGCTACTTGGCATTAACAGATTTACAAATAGATAAATAGTGAGGAAATGGATTGTAATATTAAATAATCGGTGAACAACAGAATAAGAGGTTTCTTTGCTGGAGCTTAATCTGAAATTTTTAATTTTATTCTGTTTCATCATTTTTTCAATATAGGAATCAACAGAACAGCTCTCAGAGAGATAAAGTTGTTACAGGAGCTAAGCCATCCAAATGTTATTGGTGTAAGTAAAATGAATGCTACTTCTAAAATCAGTTCCCAAATACTGTTGATACGGTTTCAAACTGAAATTTAAAATCAGTTGAGTTATCGGAAAGCTACTTTATTGTAGTTGCTTTTTGCCCAACGTGGGCTGTGAAACAGGCGTTACAGCAGAACATTTCTTTTCTTAATAAATGCCTAGTCTTTTATTTTGAAATCCTTTTACTGTTTAGCTCATGGTTATGGAAATTAAAGGTGGTAAGGCTTGTAGAAATATAGATTACCTGATTTTGCATCTCACTGATGCGAAAGAATGCAGCATTAAATTTACCTGAACTTGCTAGCTTCAGATGAAATTGGTGACAGCGAAAAGCAAGCTTTGTAACTAACAGTGAAGCAGGATTCATGTAGTTTATTAGGTTTTAGTGCTGCTACTTAAACCCTTTGTTGGCTAGAGTGATTCCTGATCATTCAAAGCTTTGCCATAACCACTAGACCAGATAGGATTATTCCAGGTATTTTATTTAACATTTCAGACTGGAGGTGTAGTACTCTTCTGGACTTTGAACTTACTTTCAAAGTAGCTAGCCAAATATGAGAATATGTGAAGAAGAACAACTGAAATAGCAAAGGGATGGAGCACCTCCTTTATGAAAAAGGGAAGGAAAAAGCTGTGTGCAGAGAAGTCTACTAAACTTAGTTGGGAGGTAAACTGGAACTGATACTGGAAGAAAGAAAGCAATCACAAAACCATAGAAATAGGTGATATGTTTAAATTATGTTGTAGAAAGAAATCTATGCTAATTCACACAGAACGTAGTGAATCTCTCAAGTTTATTTCCACAGGCATTGCAGAAGCAGATAACATCATCAGTTTGAAAAGGAATTTGGCAAATTTGCGATTGTTCATGACTCCAAGAGGGCAGAAGTTCTATGTAACAGTTAAGCTTGGGTAGAGGATAAGGTGAGCCATGAGCCAGCAATGTGCCCTTGCAGCCCAAAAAGCCAACTGTATCCAGGACTGTATCAAAAGAAGTGTGGCCAGCAGGGCGAGGGAGGTGATCCTGCCCCTCTGCTCTGTGCTGTGCTCACCTGGAGCACAGCATCCAGATGTGGAGTCCTTAAAACAGGAGAGACATGAACCTGTTGGAGTGTGTCCAGGGGAGGGCCACAAAAATATCCAAGAGATTGAACATCTCCGCTGTGAGTACAGGCTGAAAGAGCTGGGGCTGTTCATCCTGGAGAAGAGAAGGCTCCGGGGAGACCTGGTAGCAGCCTTTCAGTGTCTAAAGGTGGGCTGTAAGAAAGAAGGAGGCAGACTGTTTAGCAGGGTCTGTTGTGATAGGACAACAGGAAATGGTTTCAAACTAAAAGAGGGAAGATTTAGATTGGACATAAGGAAAAAGTTTTTTACAATAAGGGTGGTGAGGCACTGGCACAGGTTGCCCAGAGAGGTGGTGGATGCCCCATCCCTGGAGACGTTCAAGATCAGGCTGAATGGGGCTCTGAGCAATTTGATCTAGCTGTAGGATTCCCTTTTCATTGCTGAGGAGGGGCTCTGGATGATCTTTAAGGGTCCCTGCAGCCTCAGATGGTTCTGTGATTCCATGAAGTGTTACTTCAAGATTTTTAACTCCAGGATGGAGAGGTAGTTATGTAAGATGTTACCAGATAATGTGGACTTCTTGGCTATTGAGTTAAGAAGCTAAACTGAGTAATAAGTTCTGTGTTGCAGGTTGGAGAAATGCAGCAATAGTATTTTATAGAGATTACATTAGAGAAAATCGGAGTCGTGACAGAACTGTGAAATCAGTCCCGTACTGTCCTCTTGACGATCACGTCTAGGCAGTACGTAGCCATGTGCCTGTCTGTTCCTGCCAGCAACCTGAAAGTGCATATGCAAACTAAAGTAGTGTGGAATTTTAGAAAACTGGAAATGGGAGAGTATAGTTCATCATATTTTGTTTTACAGCTTTTAGATGCATTTGGACACAAATCTAATATTAGCTTGGTGTTTGATTTCATGGAAACAGACTTAGAGGTAAGATGGATTAAGATGTCTCTTATTTCAGTATCTTCAAATGCATTTTGAAAATGTGTTTAGAAAAAACGTATTTTCATAGCCTTACATTTACTGATGTTTTTATTTATTTTATTTAGAAAGGTGACTTTCATTATGTAACTTGATTAAGATTATACCTCTAAAAGAGGTGGAATAGTGTGACAGTTTTTGTGTATTTTCAACTGCAAATGCCTTTACTTTTAAGTACTTTCTGTCAGCACAATCTTCAAGAAACAGATTATGTTTACTATGTTAGTTTTCTAGGACTTCAGTCAGAGCATAGAACTACTGATCATAAGCCAGGATCTCAGAATGCAATTGCTAAGCGCAGTAACATAAAATATGCACAAGTAAGTGTGATACTAAAATATGCCAGTAATGATCTGATACTAAAAGTTGCATACTCCTGAACCCTTCTTTTAAATTTGACAGTGGTGCGTGCTTGCAGGTCTGAATCTTACAGATGTTTCATTAGTCTGTCTTTTGCCAAAATCTTTTAATCGGATACTTTAGTGCAGATTCTTCATTTTGGAACACTTTTTAGAAGACATTTTGGATAACTCTGTCATTCAAATCTGTATATGCACGCATTATCCTTACTCTGGACAGAAATTAACCCATTACACGTATGCCATGAGACACTGGAGCTTGCATTTAAAGTATTAAAGGAAAGCATTGGCAAGCTTTCTGAAACCCAGAGGAGTATAAGACTGAAGTTTTGTTTTGTTTTGGGTTTTTTTTTTGCTCATAGAAGTAATGAGTATACTTTCTAGAGGATTCATTCACTGTTTACTTAGTAACTATGCAATATTTAGAAATCAAGAAGGTACAATGTACAAGAAGGAATTAAATACTCGGTAACACATAATGCAGAGCAGTTATTCACATTGTGATATTGTTCAGAGGCTTTCATTAGGGACTGCAGCCTGTTGTGATTATGCATGTGGTGCCTACTGAAAATTCTTTATATAGTTTTAGGCTGCTACTTGATAAATCTCAAACTGTTTAAATCTTGGGAAATTGTATTAATGAACTGAAAAGTAATTTTAAACAATTTTGAGGGAATAACTTAGAAAATAGCTTTAAAGAGGATGTTCACATAGAATTTTGATCTTAAAAATAAAACAACATTGAACATTTAGTAGGTTTGTTAAAATATAGCATAGTTGCTATTCTTCCCTGTCTTCCTGGGAAAAAGGAAACCAATGTGTTAACAAAGATTAGATGCTTAAATTGCACAGAGGACAAATGAACAGGTAGGAATATAATTTCTTGAAGTTTATTAACACATCTGTCATTTTTGTGTACAGCTTTGACTTGTAAGAGTGGATATCTGATTGGAATGGAGATAAAATAACAAAATCCATTCGTTGATTTTGTTAATTGTCCCTCCAATTTTCTAAATTTACTGCTTATGCCAAGTTCTCAATAGATCGTCTGGACTCCCTGTTTCAATTCTGATCTCTAGAACAGTGTAGACCCGTTTTTTTTCTGGAGAAAGGGTGGGAACAGTAGAGTATATTTGGCTACTAATTCAAACACTGTCCTAAAGTATAAGGTAACTTTTGATCTGAAAGAACTGGAGTTGAATAATTTTGCATCGTAAGCTTTTGTGTTTATCAGTCTATCACTATCAATCGAACACTTTGCAGGTTATTATAAAGGATACTAGTATTGTGTTAACACAGTCTCACATCAAAGCATATATGCTGATGACGCTTCAAGGATTAGAGTATTTACATCAACAATGGATTCTACACAGGGTAAGCATGCTCTTTATGCCTATAACAAATGTCACATTTGGTAGAAATTGAGTCAAAAACTAACATGCATTGGTTTGGAATGCATACAGTTTTAGACCATAAACTTTTGCACTGGCTGTTAAGCAGTGGCAATTGCAACACTGAAAATGTTAAGAATTACTGATGTTTATAATGTAGATGCTTATATGTGTAGGTCATTCCAGAAGTAATGCCTTCTATTTATTCCCATGGAAACTACAATTCAAAAAGCACAATAGCACTACACAACAGAGCAAATTCTCCGCTACAAAACAGTGTTTTTCAGCGTAGTCACCGCTGTTAGGTACACATTTTCTCCAGCAATGAACAAGAACCTACATGCCATGCTCATGAAAACCTGCACCTGGAGAGAACACCCACTGTCTTTACGGATGAAACACATCACCCACCTCTTCACTATGTTCACATCTACTGTTTGGTCTCCATAAACATTTAGCAAGCATCAGTGAGAATGCCAGTGGGTGCCATTTTTTCCACATGGAGGAATTCAGTTCCATGGCTTTGCTTCATCCAGGCTTCCATGTCAGATGCTGTTTTGTGACACTGCCCCTCTGCTGCTGCCTGTCACACAGCAACAGCATATAACAGGATGGTTCAACCACTACTGCCATACCACCAACATCTGCCTCTGACATTGGGGGCCAGCATAATAAAATAGGAGGCATTGCTTTCTGAGCAGCCCTTGTGAAAGTGTCTCAAGTGATTCATGGCTTAGGTTAGAACTCTGAACTAGTCTGGCTTAGATGAAGTTAACTTTCTTCATAGGAGCTTGCAGGATGCTCTGTTTTGAATTTGTGGCTAACAGTGGGGTTTTTTGCCTGTTGAACACTGCTTACACACTGTCAAACCTTTTTCTGCTCTGCCTCTAACCCAGCAAATCTGCTTGGAATGGGTCAGAAATTGGGAAGGGACACAGCGGGGACAGGTGACCCACGTGGCCCAGAGAGATGCTGTCTGCAGTACAATACATAAAGCATAAAAAACTGGGGTAGAAGGGGTTTTTTGTCTTCTAAGTTGGCTCTTGCTCAGAGTCTGTCTGGGCATCAGTCTTGCTTGTGGGAAGTGATGAGTGATTTCCTTTTTGTCCCTTGTTGTTTTTTGGGTTTGTTTTTGTTGGTTTTTGTTGGCCTTTTTCCTCCTTTTCACCTGTTAAACTTCCTTTATATCAATTTTTATTAGTCTGTGAATTTTCTTGCTCTTCCTGTCTCCTGTCTCACTTGGGTATGAGGAGGTGGCAGTGCAGTTAAGTGGTTGTGTGCCTGCTGGCTGTGGCCAATCCACAGCACTGTTACTGTATTAAACTATATCAGCCCCTCTCTATAGCTGTCAGAAAAATTAGCAATTATATTATTCATTTTTCAACAATGCAGTAAGACAGAACTAATGGTCTTGCAGCAAAGCAAAAACCTATAACGAGTCCACTTTTTTAAGCTCTGGAAGTTAAATAGCATAATATTCAAATTGAGGTATTTTATTATTTTTTTTTTCATTTATGTGGAAACAATTGATTTCTTGTTTGTTTTTTTTCGTCACAATATAAAAACTCAAAATATACTCAGAAGACTGGGTTTTAGAATACTGTTACTGCACTCTTGCTGGCAGGTTCAGTGTGTGTCTGCTTTTATTAACAATGACAGGATTTCTTCTTTGCTTTCTGTACTGACAGGATCTTAAACCAAATAATTTGTTGTTAGATGAAAATGGTGTTTTAAAATTGGCTGACTTTGGCTTGGCAAAATCTTTTGGAAGTCCAAACAGAGTTTACACGCACCAGGTAGTAACAAGGTAAGACATTTCTTAGATGTAGATTGATTGTAACTGTTCTGTATTATGTCCTGGAATATACCATGTTAAGTCAATGTGTTTAAAGTTTGATTTCTATCACAGAAAACATAATAAAGTGTTCTTTAGCATAGTCTTTTTAAGAATTTGTACAATTTGTATTCCTGAACATTGTACTATGATATGATATGATTTTGAATCACATTAAAATAACATGTATTTGCCTATAAATCTAGCTTTCAGAGAGACAGTTGTTACCTGCTGCTAATAAGGAAACCTACAGTCTTTTTTTTTTTGTAGTTAGGCACATGATCTACTGTGATACAAAAGCTTGACCCAATTAAGTTATTAATGTCATTTGTGACATGTTTACTTAAGACGTGTACTCTTAAAAAAAATAAAAAGCAGATTAGTGCAAAGTAGGTAAGACTTCCTTTTGTCTGTTGTAATGCTGAAACTATATGACAAAATTGTGTAACATGTTAATTCAATCAAAAGGCAGAAGTGATACTGTAGTTTGAAGTGAAGTGTGTATCAGATCTTGCCCACAGCTTCAAATAATTGCTGCCAAGATTTAATTTGTGCAAAGTTAGTCTCTCTGTTTTGGTCTGTTGCTAGTAATGTTTTTGAAAGCTGAAAGGAATTCTATCTTAAAGTACCATTTATTGAATGTAAATGTAAAGAAAACTATTGTCTATAACATGCAAGCCTTCCTGTTATATAGTTTTTCCTTTGCATATCTGCACTTCTGTTGTTTGCCAATCAGCTCAGCTGGAAATGTAGTAGAACTGTGGTTATACATAGCCCCATGATGTGCGATGCAATTTTTTTCGAACTTTTTTTTAAACAGAACACTTCACAGTTCTTTAGTGTTTGAAAAATACACAAGCAAGAGTAGAATTCTTTCTGTAGTTATTGCATTGCTGCAGCATACAGGACTTGACATCAGTAAAACCAGGTTATTCTCCTAAAATATTTTTTCTGTTCAGATGGTACCGATCCCCAGAACTATTGTTTGGTGCTAGAATGTATGGTGTCGGTGTTGATATGTGGGCTGTTGGTTGTATTCTAGCCGAGTTGCTTCTCAGGGTAAGTGTTCAAATGTAAGCATTTGTATTTGTTCTTTAGTGTGTTGCAACTCTTAAATGTGGGTTTCTTTTATCCTGCAATAGTATCAGCAGTAGGAAGTTAGGCTACTTCCTAGGAGGTAATGAAAGGGGGTGGGGAGGGAAAACCTTCCACAAGTTTGCCACCTATAAGGAAAGGGAAATTTTCGAATAAGCTGAGGTTCCATAACCATTGCAAAGATTGGAAATCTTTAAGAACAGCTAGGCAAAAAAATTGCAACGAACTGTCACAGTTCTACCTTGGGGAAGGTTAGTAAAGTAGTTAGTCTTCCAGTCCTTTGAGTGTTATCCTTTCACACAGCCTTTCATCAGTTTCCATTCTTAATATTTCTAGAAACTTGGCAGCATATATACATGTACGCTCTATTCCTTATAAGTTGTTTCCCAGTAATAATTACCACCAGTACATGAACTGGGTATTTACTTGTAATGAGCTGAAAATGTACTGTTGTTGTGAACTTTGGCTAGTTAACAAACTGGAGTGAAGCTGAAGATGGTCAAGACTACGTTATGTCACTCCTGAATAAGATATACAGATATAAATCATCCATAAATATGCTTTATGGAAGTAAGCAGTCTATTATGTAGCTCCTCTGACGACATGGAAGTAGGAGGTGGGAAGTGGAAGTTAGGGGGTACAAACGGAGCTGAAAGCATGAAGTAGCCTGCAGTGTATCTTACTTTCCAAAATAAGTAGATTCTGCCTGGTTTCTGTGCTGTACTTCAAATGTATGCTATATTGTGAACCAGATTAGGGAAATAGTCTGTCTGAAAACACCTTGGAATTTATCATGTGCCCTGTCTGATTTATCATATATACAGATGTGCCAGTACAACTGTAGTTGTATATGTACAGTTGTATATGTAGTCTGACAGTATATTTCAGAACGGAAATATAAAGTGGTTGCTTAAGAAGCACCAGTAGTGCATGCATAAACATGGATTAGACCACAGGTGTCCAACCTTCTGGCTTGCCTGGGCCACGTTGAGTGAACAGAGATTATCTTGGACTGCATATACATGGAATGCTACAAAAGTGGTGACACCTATTCATTTCCATGGAAACTACAACTGATACAAAGAGCACAATAGCACTGTGATAGAGCAAACAGCTACTACTCTAGCAGCTACAAAACAGTGTTTTTCAGCATAGTCACCACTATTAGATGCGCATTTGTCCTAGCAGTGAACAAGAGCTTGCATGCCATGCTCATAAAAATCTGTACCTGTGAAGGTGATCCATTGTTCCACAGCTGCTATGATGGCATCATTGCTGAGATGCACCACCCACTCCTTCACTGTGCTCACATCTCCTATTTAGTCTCCGTAAATGTTCTGCAAGTGTTGATGGATGTCAGTGCATGCCATTTCTTCCACATGGAATAATTCAGTGACACATCTCTTGCTTCATCTGCGCTTCCATGTCAGATGCCATTCTGTCAGAGTTCCCCTCTGCTGCCATCTGTCACGCAGCAACAACATGTAATGGAATATTGGTGGGAAGGTTCAACCTCTACTGCCATACCACCAACATCTGCCTCTGACAGCATGGGCCAACATAATAAAATAGGAGGCATTACTTTTGGAGTAGCCCTCATAAAATAGCCCTCACAAAACTTATTTTATTCTTTAGTATTTTTTATTGAAACATAAAAAGAACAACGTAAACCTAGTGAAACATTGCTTTTGTGCAACTAATGCATTAGCCTAGTTTAGTAGCAATGGTTGCAGTTCTTAGTGAGTTCCCAAGATGCTCATCAGAGATTTTTATGAAATTGTACTCTTTCTGTGCTTCATCCTTGAAAACAGTTGCTCATATATATATGTACTGCCAAAAAGCGATGACATATTAATGAGGCATGATTGTGAAGTGAGGAGATATTTCTCTCTGGTAAAATAGGGCTTACAGAAGTCCAGCAGAGAGACATGATTGCATTCTTCAGGTTGAATATCCAATTACAGTTCTTAAGATTCCATTTGAAAATTTGTAGGTAATATATTTATGTTGAAAATGGAACCACAAATGTACCAAAAAATTGGTCGTTTTTTTTGACAGACTATTCTCAGATTTCTTTATAAAAATGGAAAGCAGAGCTGCATATTTTTTGCTGTTCACAGGGCTGTGTTTAAGCAATACATCTCAATATATACAGTTACGTGCCATGAACTGCACTGCACCCACCCCATGCCGTGATTTCAGCCCAGGCAGTCTCACACTGCTGTTTGGTTGTTGTGGGCAGTGGGTGCGTGCCAGTGGCTGGGCTGTGCTACTCGGCAGGGCAGAGCCACTGCCATAGTGGCACAGGGCAGAGAACAGCTGCAGGGTGGGCTGGGCTGGGCCTTATGTGGCCTGCGGGTTGGACATGCCTGCATTAGACCCTCTGAAGGTGAGTACCTTCTGGGAAAGTTGAAAAGCAAATATGTTATTTAATTCAATTAAATTATTTTTTTCTAACAAAACAGAAAATATGTTTACAGTAAAGTTTTATCACTATGACAGTTGTAAATGTATCTGTCTCTTTTTCTTCCTGGGTATGCTAGATTGAGGGACAGTGAAATTTCCGTGAGCTTTATGGATGCTTTATTTGATGTTCAGTGGGCTTTCAGGGCACAAAACTTGAGTGCACTGCCTGACGGGGCTGTTTGTTATGCTCTTTCTGTCCTAATTATTAAAACACTGCCTCTAACTTTGCTTTTGTTCACAGAATCCCTTTTTTTCTTTCATTGTGTGCCTGTTGCATAAGGGACAACTCAAACTGGAGAAACATGCCCTTTTTTCTGTCTTCTGCCTAGCCTTGTTGACATTTGACACTCGTTAGGCAGTTTCATCCCATATGGATATGAGTCAGTATCCTCTCTCTTGATGTTACTTCATTTTACTGTTCTTAATTCTTGCTTTTGTAATCCAGTTGCAATTCACATTAACGCTTAGCTATAATGTTATGATAATGTTATGTTACGTAATGTCACCTAACTTGAGGTTGTAGGTGCTGGAAAGATCATTGTGACCAACAGACTGTAAATCTACAGCCTAGGCATGAAATAACCAAGCTCAGTCAAAGAAGGATTCTACATTAATGTTGCAGTGGTTTTAATGTTGTGTTTAGTTCTGTCATGTCAGTGATACTTAGCCTGGGTTACAAAAAACCTTTAAAATCTATGTGGATGTCACTAGATAGCTTGAAATGTTCCATGTACCTTGTTGTGGGCACCTGGTACACAAAGATGTTTCACTTTGAATATGCTATGCGATTATGAGGAGCCACTCTAAGTTACCTTCTAGAATTAAATCTAGAATTTAGTTCTACGAGTAATGCTGTTGCCTTCCTCTAGGTTCCTTTTTTGCCAGGAGACTCTGATCTTGACCAGCTGACAAGGATTTTTGAAACACTAGGCACTCCAACAGAAGAACAGTGGCCTGTGAGTCCTTTTGTTTAACGTGCTGACTTTAATTTTACTTGATGTAATCTCTGTATTTGCTTTTGAAATTAAATTAAAGAATGTATCAGAATATTTTAGTAAATTTTCAGAATACAGCTGCTTCTCTCACAAAGAAAGAGGATAAGCAGCTGAGATTTCTTTTTTCTCTCAGCAAATCTCTAATCATTACAACAGTATTGTTAGCGTCAAGCAACAGTTAAGAGACTTAGTTTCCGTTCTTGGTCCACAGTTTCCTGTGATTATCGGTATGAAATTAGTATTTGTTGCTTAATATTCTTGAGATGCTTGATGCATGGATGTTTTAACCTGGAAGGCTTTAATTGCTTTCAAAACTGGGAACAGTTTGTAGGACCTTAAGTTGGGCTGTCCAAGTTTTTGGTTTGGGATCCAGCAGAAGACAGAATAACAAGTTTTGAGGGAAAACAGTCTCTCAACTGAGTAACTGTATGGTAATAAACAGAAATCAGTGTCTGTCCCCCAAGTGGACCTTTCTTTTGATGATTGAGTTTCAGTGGGCTAGTATCTCTAAGTCTTCATCTGCCACACAAGCTGTTTCTAAAACATGAGTGGTAACCTGTCTGGCTGTGCTCAATCAGAATAGCTAGGTGTTGTCAGTCATCTCAGGGCACTTCTTTTTCAGTGTAAGCTACTTATGCCCAAAAACACAATCTGTATTCATTTCATTAATGTGGCTAGGTATGTGCTTGTGGAAGAACATGTACAGATGCTTGTGATTCCTGTATTAGCATTATATTGACTGTCAGTAATTAGGGGCAGTCATAAGTCTAGTTGGGCTTTAAAATTTTCATAATTTGAGTACAAACTGCATCAATTATTTCTGTCAGTCTTCTTGGTCAGTGTATGAAAGTCTATGTATTACTGTTTCATAAGTTCCCTTTCCTGTAGCCTTCAGCTTTTTCCAGCAGTTACTGCCACCAGAGAACCATGTGGTGCTCTCATTTCTCCACATTAGACTGCATGCTTTTCACATGGGCTGTAATAAAAGTCTAATCATCTACTGCAGCTTTGTATCCCCTGGGTTTCAGCTAATTCTTTTTGCTAGGGAGACAGATTAGACTTTGCATTCAAGTTATGCTCAGTATTTCTAAGAAAGTGAACAGTGTTGTTGTCACTGAATTTCTCTAATCAGAGCAGCTATAAGGAACAGGCAGTTCCCTCTGTCAAACAACTGCATGTCTACAGATGTGGTAAGGCTGCAATAAAAATCAGTTAAGGCAACCACTTTAGGACCAGGGCAGGTCATGGTGCTGTGTACCATATTCCACTTCCGAGACCAGAGGTGACACAACCAAATTAGAAGTTGGTGACACCAGACCAAATTTATCTGAGAATAACATTACTGTAACAAATGCAAATCAGTAGTACAATTATCCAGATTGAGACGACAGTAAATCCAGTCATTAACTAACATTGGGCCAAATGTAGCATCATGGTGCACAATGGCCTATAAAGCTGTGACTGTCAGTGGCAGGCTGACAAGAAGCAGTAAACAGCATTTTAGGTGAGCTGATGAGTTTGAGGAGTTCCAAATTCCCTAAATGGAGTATCTTCTGTTATTACTGAGTTGTGAAATCACTCTCTGGAGTTGTCATCGTATCCTACTACTGTTCCTCGTGTATGCCAGTTTTCCTTTGTGTGAATGGTGCTTGGATGCTACCTCAGATGGTCCATGGTCACCAAATGGAGCTATGGCCATGTGAAGAGATTTTGTATAAGGCAATACTAGCCCCCCACAATTCTGTTATGCTAAGATTCTGAAGGAAAGGCACAAAGATTTTTGCGATGATATTTCCTCATTCTTGGGAGGTAAGAAAAGGAGAGAACAGGAAATTCATTAGTACAACAGAAATAATGCATTCCCAAATTTATTTCCAAAGCTATGCTTTTCAGGTATTGAAACGTTTACAGTCAAAGTTGTAACTGATTGCAGACATTTCTCACTACAGTGTTTAGTTTTATTTACCTTGAATAAACTTACTGAGCAAATTTACTGAAATATGTTGATTTAAAGGTTTAAAATACCTACTGACATTTGGATAATTGTCTGTAGTGGGTTTGGTTTTATGATGAAATTTGAATATGAAGAGTTTGGTTGGTTTTTTTTTGTTTGTTTCGTTGTTTTTTTTTGTACCTAAGCAGGAAAAAAAAAAGCCATTCATCTTTTGTTTAACTTGTTGGCATATTTTTCCTTCCCTCCCTGTACTCCACAAATAACACATGCATTTCGAAAAGTAGCTCAAAATGCTAATGATGAATGATGAACTCCGAAGGGGACAGTATATTACCAGGAGGAAATGCACGCTGTCTCCTCTGTGAATCTTGTCTTTTCTACCACCTGAGTTTGCAGGAGAAAAGCTAAAGCTAGTTTTACTTAGTCCGCACTCTCTCTAAAGTTCCTCCGTGCTTCCCTTACTAGCTTTGTTTCCTGTTGTACTAGTCACTACTGAAGCAAGAGGATGAAAGATTACTTGGTAATGGATACTGTATCAATTCTCTTTTTTAGAGTAATTTCTATGACCTGTTATTCCTATACTGTTATTTCAGTGACCAAGTATTAACACGGTGTCTTGAAGAATAGTTAGCTTCTGCTGTAGATACAGCTATATGAAGTTCCGTTTCTGTGAAAAGCTAAACTCTTTCAATCTTGAAAAATACACATCCCATTTTTGTCTTTGTAGGGAATGACAAATCTTCCAGATTACATCACATTTAAGTCTTTCCCTGGAATGCCTCTTCAACATATCTTCAGTGCAGCTGGTGATGATTTGCTTAGTCTTCTACAAGGATTATTTACATTTAATCCTTGTTCTAGAGTTACAGCCACTCAGGTATAGTACACTTGATTGTGTCCTAATGTTCGTAAACATACGTTTAATATCAGATTAATGCATTCTGAAGCTAATAAGCCAGGTTTGAAATGAAATGTCATATAGCTCTGTCTGTGAAATACTGTAAACATATTTCCTTTGTTTTATACAGATAACTTTGAAATAATGCTCTCTGATAATCACCACTCCCAATTACGTAGCCAAGGTAGACAACTAAAAGGTGTATGAGTCAAACAATCATATTCAACATTGAAAATTCAGTAATGTAAGCTTGCAACGTAAATCTTAACATAGTATGTTTCATTCCCTGCTTTTAAAATATTTTCATCCTTAATTCATCTAGTCTCCGATTTCATTTAAACTTTTTTTGTTCTTTTTTAAAATGGACATCTGGCGATTTAAGCTATCGTCTTGATCTGAATTTCAGTTTCAATTTTCCTTGAGTAAAATTCATCCCATTTCCACTACTGGTTAGTGGGGAGAAATGAAGGACCTTGAATTAAAATCTTGCAGAATGTTTCATTCTAGTTGAGAACATAATTGCTGTTGTGAACTAGGCACAGCAATTAATTCAAACACCTTACAGTTCTAAGGTAGCATGCACACCACCACTGTTAGGCTGAGACTCCCTCGTTGCTTGCTGGACAAGGCCGATCCCAATCGAGGGAATTAGTGCATGTTAGATACCTTTTTACTAGAGGACTTTTTGAGAGCATATTGAAGGATTTTTCATTTTTTTTTAAGTCAACATCTCTAAGAATGTAAGTTCCCAAGTAATTAGTTGCAGTATGCATGGGAGATTTCTATGCTAATTCATATATATGAAGTCATTTTCCTGGCCATATTGTAAAATGGTGACTTGAATTTATATGATTTTTCTAGTCTTACATTTTTCCTGTAAGGCAGGAAGCAACTTTCTCGTACTGTATTGGCTTGATTTATACATGGCATTGAATACTTTGTATGTGTCATAAGCAAAAGTGACATAGATCTAAGAGACAACTTAAATAAAACCGTAAGTGTAGTAAATGGAAGCTGTGGAACTGCTAAAATTCAAAATAGGGTATGTAGTTCTACTGCATCCAGTTAATCTTGCTTACTTATGTTTGTCTTCTGCTCTCATTCAAACTGTGTTTTCTTGCAGTTTACATTGTAGAAGCAGCACAGTTAAAGAAAATTAATAGGAAGACCTGTCTTAAAAGCTAGCAAAGCAACAGTGTTCAGGTCCCAAAGCTGATCAGAACTTAGGTTATATTATTTTAATCTTTCTTTTTCCCACTTCCATCTTTACTCATCTATCTCTTCTCTTTATTCACAATTTAAGTTCTTCAGAGCTAGAAACTCACTGATCTCCTGCACAGTCATCTAGAGTTTTGTTAGAATGTTTGAGCACTAGTTAAAAATGAGTTTGCAGTTATCTCTTGGCTAACGAATTACTATGGTAGTCACTGAGAATATTAAATCTTGCTGTGTTTCCGTACAAAGATGTCTCAGTAGTTTCTGAAGTCACAATTAAAAGTGATTTATTTAATTACAGTCCCATTAAGCATCAGAACTCCACATATATACTAATTACTTTTTTACCATTATTATTAAGGCATTGAAACAGAAGTATTTCAGTAATAGACCAGGACCCACTCCAGGAGATCTGCTACCCAGACCCAACTGTCCGGCAGAAGCTGTAAAGGAGCAACAACACACACTTCTGAATTTAAAAAGGAAACGAGCAGAAGGAATAGATCAAGGTAAATTCTTAATGTTTTACCTGTTTTAAAATGGGAACTCAGAAAGCTGTACTTCCAGTATTTCAGAACAAAAAACTCTCTGGATAATATCCCTCGGTACCAGCACCATCTGGAGCCCTTTAGGATTTGTGTTTTAGGATAAACACTTGAAGGTGAGAATGGCTTAATTCCATGTTCTAACAGAATTGGTACAGAAGAGGCTCTTTTATTATGCTTACTGATCTGTTAATTAGAAGAAATCTCTAATAGCATTTATCTTTTAATGGAGTGTGGTATTATCTACTAAATTAGAGGCTGTCAGACTTTTTTCTTGTTTCTCAAATGAACAAAAAAACTTAGTTAATGAACTTTACATCACTTAAAAAAAAAGGGAGGAATAAGAAAGAGAAATATGGTATTTCTTTCTTTTAGGTGACAGATTAGAGAATGTAAATCAGATTTAAAGAGATTTCTGCTATCTCCTTTGGACTAAGCAAGCTAAGTGTTGAGACCACTCTGGGTGAGGAAGATCTCAGTACATTACATCAGTCCTTTTAAGAAGCAAGCCTATCCCCTAACATTTAAAAACCTCCAGTTTTCCTCAGACAGTAGCGCATACTTCATACCTTCATAGCAAGAAAAGCTTTGTGGACTCAACAGCTGTATCTGCCACTTAACCTAGTCAGCCCTTCTAGCAGGGAGGCAAACGTTAGTTCTTCAGCTTGGAGTTTGTCATCTTGGCAGCAGGAATTTGCTAGATAGTAGCAATTAGGTTAGGCTAATGGTTAGATAGTAGGTTAATACCAGTTTTGTTTTTACCAGGATGAGGCTGTTTCAATACAAGAGTGTGATATCTTGCTGGAATGGAGATGCTTCTATGAAAATGCATTTCCTAGTGAGCTGAGATGGACAACTAAATTATTAATGTTCATCTTACTGTTTAAGCACTTTGACCTATTGTGTTTTAGACTCTGTCAAATTACAAGTAAAATGCATTAGTTCATTAGCTTAATTTTTCTTTGAAATTAGAATCTTTAATCTGTTAACTGTTTGCATGCTCTTTGCTGACTTCAGTACCATGGGTCAGCTGACATGTGAGAACTTGTCAAGTACTGTAGGTAATTAATTTAAGTCTTCTCTCCAGCATCATCATGTGTTTGCGATTAGTGTTTTGAGGTCCGTGTCACTAGAATATACCAATTAGCTGAAGAACAGGAAAGGGGAAGAAATGCTTCTGAGTTTTGTAGCATAACCATTTGAAATTTTGTATTTGACAATGAGCAGAGTTTCCAGAGCTGTATCATAACTACACCATTAATTACTTTAACATCACAAAACTGAGAATATAGAAGATACGACAATCATCTCTTTCCTAAGTTAACGTAGATCTGAGATTAGGCAGGTTTCCTGTGCTATTCTGCACTGGTTTGAAAAAAAATCAGCCTATTAATATCTAAAGTTAGAAGCTTCTATAATTCGGGCATTTGCTTAAGGTTTGTGGGAATGGTTTGAGGACACTTGTTTATAGGACATGTAAAAATTGTTGGATCCTTCTACAGAATACTTTGTATCCATTCCAGAAGGCAGCTATGCTTTATTCTATCAACATTACAAATCAGCAGTACATGAATAAATTAGAGGACAAGAGGTACATTAGTATCAGAAAAGTGCTGCTGCCCTCATTTCTGCAGTTGATGCTAACAGAAGCATGGTTGTAGAATGAGTCTCAGACTTTAAGGGCTGTTACCTCCTGCAGACAGTTGTGCTGGCTAGTGACAGCATGTGAAAAAGATCATTGAGTGTATGTGTGATAAGGCAGGGCAGTCTTAGAATAGCTTGCCTTTCTTAGGCTTAAATGTAGAATTAACTGGCTAACTTTTCCAACAAAGAGAAATACTGAAGTGTATCCTAAAGGCAATTAATAATTACAGAATTTGGTTCTCATTTGGAGTATACCTACTGATGCAAGTCAGCTTGGATTCTAGCACTCTCCCGTAGATTTACTGAAAATAGTTCTGTACTGTTGCTGCAGCAAACAGCATTAACCGTCTCTGGATGGATCTGAACAATAGTACTAAATGAGCCCAAAGCCTTGAGGAGGGGTTTCAACCCCTTTACTGTGGTAACAATGTGATTTACACTTTTCAGGGTTACCAAAAAAATTGATTTTTTGATTGCTGTGGATGGTGGATGAAAATGAGAGATCAAATGACCTGAGTCCCAACCCTGAAAAACGCTGTAATAGTCACTGGATGGTTATTTTTCGAATGTTTTAATATGTAAAATGTTAATGTAATATTTTATTACTAAAACTGAGGGGGGTTTTTTATTTTTTTTTAATAAAATATTGTTTAAACAAAACAAGATGGTTCCTCTCTCTGGTTTGCTCTCTCACTGCTTTGATTCATGCTTTGAGGTAGTAGATGTGTCTAAACCACCTGCCTGCTGCTGATTTACACAGACCAATTTTGTAGAGCCTGTGTGTTGAATCGCATGCTGTCCTTTACAGATGCACACCCTAAGGAGGAAAACAGCAAACACAGCCTTCTCGCCTGGAGCTTAAATGTACATGGCTGTCTGCCCTCATTAAGTGTGTTGGAAAAACTCTATCACTGTAAGAGAAAGACAGGAGGCTTTTTGTTTCAGCTCATATGCCCATGGAACAACTGAGTTTGCGTGTGCTCTCTCAGACAACATGCCGTAAGAATTTCAAAGGATATGTCCACTATATTGAAAACAATAAGATGCACAGAGTGACTGTGAAGTTCGTGGTGGTTGGGTTGTTTTTGTTTTTTTTCTGCACATTCTAGTCTTCCAGGACAAATTGTCTGAGAGCATATAAATACTGCTTTATTCACAGCCTCAAGAATGCAGTAAGAGATAGAGGGAGATCTGATTTGGGAAACTATACCAGACATCCTGTCAATATATGGTTGTTGAACATTTCATAGTGCATATTTTGAGTTTGGCTCTGTTGCAAAGTGTCTCCTGGGCAACCAGACTTCTCCATTGGAAAGAAACAAGCCAGTATGTGCTGTTGATGCAGCTTAATTGCATGCCCAGCCTTGTTGTGCAGTGGATCTCAGGGAAACCTGGTGAGCCACTGTCATTTTCCCACCTATGAACTGCTTTTAGCATTCTATCTTCTAGTATATGTAGGTTGCTCTGAAAGTGATATCTCCTGTTTATTTCCATGGAAACTACAACACATATGAAGGGCACAATAACACCATTTGATAGATCAGATCTGCAGCTACAGAACACTATTTTTCGTCATAGTCACCACTATTATGCATTTTTGCCAGCAATGAACAAGAGTCTGCATGCCATACTTGTATAAATCTACACCAGCAGAAGTGACCTACTGTTTCACAGCTGCTATGAGATGTCATTGCTAGAAAAATGTTGCTCACAGAGTTCATCTTTCATCAATTTGAACAGATGGAAGTCAGAAGGTGCCAAATCCAGACTATACAGCGAGAGTGGTAGGGGAGTCCAGCCAAGACTGACAGTGTGCTCCATGGTTTTCAATCTGGTATGGGGCCTGATGTTATCATGGTGCAAGAGAAAGGTTGTCTTCTCTAGCATGACTGGAATTTTGAGCCTTCAGTTTAGTCAGTGTCACAATGTAGCAGTTAGAGCTGATGGTTTGTCAGGGCTCCAGCAAATCCAGAAGGATCACCCCTTTCCTATCCCAGAAGATACTGCACATCACATTACCTGCTGAGGGCTGTGTCTTTAACTTCTTCTTTGGTGGGGAATTCACATGTTGCCTCTACGAACTGCTGTTTTGACTCCCAACTTACAGTGGTAACAATACATCTCATCACTGGTGGTGTTAACAATCCAGAAAACTGTTACCTTCAGCCTTGCATTGGTTCAATAGGTTCTGAAAAACTTATATACGGTGTTCTTTCTGTACCTGTGTGAGCATTCTTAAGACCTGCCTGGCACAAACTTCACAATATTCCAGTGTTGCCACCACTGTTTCCAACACACTGAAGCCGATATTCAGGTCTGTACACAGTTCCCTGGTTGTAATCCACCAATTTGAGCAGATGAGCTGATTGAGACACTCATTATTTTGCGGCGTGGCAGCTCTTAATGGCTGTCTGGAATGTGGCTTGTTTTTCACTGCTGAAAGTCACCACCCACCACCTCACTGTGCGCACATCTACTGTTTGGTCACAGAATCATAGAATCATAGAATGGTTTGCGTTGGAAGGGGCCTTTAAGGTGATCTAGTTCCAATCCCCCTGCAATAGGCAGGGACACCGCCCTTTAGACCAGGCTGCTCAAAGCCCCATCCAGCCTGGCCTTGAATGCTTCCAGGGAGGGGGCATCCACAACCTCTCTGGGCAACCTGTTCCAGTGTCTCACCACCCTTCCTAATATCTAGTCTAAATCTACCCTCTTCCAGTTTAAAACCATTTCTCCTCATCCTGTCGCTACATGCCCTTATAAGAAGTCCCTCCCCAGCTTTCCTGTAGGCCCTCTTCGGGTACTGGAAGGCCACTGTAAGGTCTCGGAGCCTTCTCCAGGCTGAAGAGCCCCAGCTCTCTCAGCCTGTCCTCATAGGGGAGGTGTTCCAGCCCTCTGATCATCTTCGTGGCCCTCCTCTGGACCTGCTCCAACAACTCCATGTCCTTGTGTTGTGGGCTTCAGAACTGGACACAGTACTCCAGGTGGGGTTTTACAAGAGCAGCATGGAAGGGTAGAACCACCTCCCATGACCTGCTGGCCACACTTCTATTAATGCAGTCCAGGATACGGTTGGCCTTCTGGGCTGCAAGCGCACATTGCCAGCTCATGTTGAATCAGCTGGCACCCCCAAATCCTTCTCCTCAAGGCTGCTCTCAAGCCATTCTCCACCCAGCCTATATCCGTGCTTGGGATTGCCCAGACCCAGGTGCAGGACCTTGGCCTTGTTGAACTTCATGAGGTTGGCATGGGCCCACCTCTCAAGCCTGTCCAGGTCCCTCTGGATGCATCCTTTCCCTCTAATGTGTCAACTGCACCACTCAGCCTGCTGTCATCTGCAAACTTGCTGAGGCTGCACTTGATCCCACTGTCCATGTCACCTACAAAAATGTTAAATAACACCAGTCCCAACACCAATCCCTGAGGAACACCACTCATCACCGCTCTCCACCTGGACATTGAGCCACTGACCGCAACTCTCTGAGTGAGACCATCCAGCCAATTCCTTATCCAGTGAGTGGTCCATCCATCACATCCATTTTTCTCCAATTCAGCGACCAAGATGTCATGCGGGACAGTGTCAAACGCTTTGCACAAGTCCAGGGAGATGACATGAGTTGTTCTTCCTTTATCCACTGATGCTGTAACTCCATCATAAAAGGCCACCAAGTTTGTCAGGCATGACTTGCCCATGGTGAAGCTATATTGGTTACCACCAATCACCTCATCTTTATTTTCCATGTGCCTCAGCAGCGCCTTCAGGAGGATGTGCTCCATGATCTTGCCAGGCACAGAGGTGAGACTGACTGGCGTGTAGTTCCCTGGATCTTCTTTTTTTACTTTCTTGAAAATGGGAGTTGTGTTTCCCCTTTTCCAATCAGTGGAATATTTATGGGTCTCCATAAACATTCAATAAGCATCTACAAATGTCCATTGTTGGAAGAGATCTCCTGGGGAACTGTCTTTAGGGACCAAGGAAAGGAACAGAGCTGGCAGCACTTTAAGAACATGTTTCTGAGAGCACAAGAGCTCTCCATCCGCCTCCAGAAATCAGGCAGAGGAGGCAGGAAACCAGCATGGCTGAACAAGGACCTGCTGAGGCACTGGAAATGGGGATGGGTGGCCTGGAAGGAATCCAGGGATGCTGTCAGGATGTGCAGGGATGGGATCAGGAAAGTCAAGATGCGGATGGAATTAAGCTTGGCAAGAGATGTAAAAAACAGGAAGGATTTATTTAGGTACAGTGGTCACAAGAGACAGGAAAAGAAGAATGTACTCCTCCGATAAATGAAAAGGGAAATCTGATCTCCTCAGATGTGGAGAAGGCTGAGTACTTAATGAATTCTTTGCCTCGGTCTTCACGGCCAGTCAGGTTTCCCAAGTCTCTCGTGTCCCAGAACGTTCAAGGCACAGGCTGTCCAGAGAAGCTGTGGATGCCCCCATCCATGGAGGTGTTCAAAGCTGGGCTTGATATGTTCCTGTGGTTGGGAACCCTGACCATGGCAGGTGGGTTGGAACTAGATAATCTTTGAAGTCCCTTCTAACCCAAGCCATTCTATGATTCTGTGATTCTAATTAGACTAAACCCCTGCTAAAGCAGTTCCCTACAGTAGGTTGCAGAGGAAAGTGTCCAGGCAGGTCTTGAGTATCTCCAGAGAAGGAGACTTGTCAGCCTCTCTGGGCAGCCTGTTCCAGTGGAAGCCTTCTGTGACAGGAACAGAAACTGCCTTGCTTTTGATGGTGTAAATGTACACCACAATAAGATAAGATTAGAGAAAGCATCAGCACAAGGGTTTTTGTTGATTATTTTTTTATTCCAGGCTTTGGAATAGTTTGACTTAGCTTTTGTGACTTAAGTCAGAATTCTGGAAGGAATATTTAGGACATCTGGTGGCTATAGCTTAATATGCAATTAGTCATCTAAATACTGTTTGTGACAAGCTTGCCTTGCAAGCTTTCTATCATGCAAATCATGCATCAGTTTTAATTATATTTTATTATGCCAGCTCATTGAGTATATAGCTGTTGTAACCTGCTTGGTTTCTGTTCAGAATGGCAACAATTAAAGTATTATTTATTTTGAGCCTGCATTGTGCTCACTTTTGCAAAGGTCTATCTCATATGCTTGTGCAAACTGGAATATAAATGCCCCTCTCTTGGATAGAGATAATTTTCCTGTTTTTTGTTTGTTTGGTCTGTTTGCTTTTATGTTTGTTTGTTGGTTGTTTGTTAATTTTGAATCACTACTGTTTCTTCCTGAATTTTAGTTCTTTTCTTTGCAAACTTGATAGTTCTTAGCTTGAGATTTACTGGTACTGGTATTTGAGTAACTCCTATGCATCGTATTGATATTCCTTGTACAATTTAATCAAAACTTTTTCTTTCTTCAACTATATTGCCACAATAAAAGCAGCAAAACTCATTCTAAGAGCACAAAATGCAGGAAGGGAAAGAGCTCTGTTTTAAACAAAACCGATTACATTTTCTTGCAGAAACTGAGATTGCTTGTGGTGAGTTGGAGAGCCAGGACCGCTGGCTATTGGGTCCACATCTTGTCTCCTTAATTCTTCATTACAGCTAACACTGTGTGATCTCTTTCCGGTCTTTATGCTGTTTTGACAAAGAAGTTTAGAGCCAGTTGGGGTTGTAACGCTGATGCTTTGCATTTGTGGTATGCTTTTATCCATCCTGTGGCCTTGGTACTGCCAGCACTCCAGGGAGCTTTGCTAGTTCTTCCTTTTACCCCTGTTTGTTCTTGTATTTTGTGACTGTTCCTGTTCTCTTGACTTGCTGTTCCCTTAACTTCTGCTCAACTGCTTCTGGTGGTGCGTGGTCACTTATGCTGCATGTGCTCCAATAAAAAGATTCTTTTATAAATCTCTACAATAGTAGCAGGCTTTGCCTGTGGCTTCTTAACATTTATTTGCTTCTCTGAGGAGAGGGAGGGACTACCACAAAAAACTATAATTAAAGCAGCTTTTCTTTGAATTCCTGTTCCCTTTTGCATTTCTTACTCAATTACATGAACTTCATCTGAGGTAATTTAGGTATGCTCTCCATATGGCTGTAATAAAATCACAGGATAAAAGAGGAATAAGTCTGGATTTTGCTTGTCAGGTTGAGATAGGGAAACTTCTCACAGGGCTAAATTGAACAGAATTCACAGGTGTAATGATGTATGCTTTGTTGATATCCAGTAGTGTGAGAGACTAAGGAAGATACATGCATGGCTGTAGTCCTTATAAGCACAAAATGCAGTACTGTGTAGGAGAGCCTTTTGTTGATTCTTCTCTTCACAAAAGCCTGCTGTGAATTCGATTTGTTCTTCCTATAACCCACCGCCACCGCAGGAAGGCTCCAGAAGCAGCTCTGTTCTTGCTAGCTCTTGCTTCTTGAGAGCTGCAACTTGTGTTTCTTGAACGAATCTAAATCACATGGCCAAATTTTATTCATCTTACAATGCCAATATCCACCCGTTTTTCAAGCTCCCCAGGTAGAACTGGAACAAAATCTCAGTTCTGATGCTATTGAAGTGTCCTCCTGTTGTCTGTGTTCAATTCACCCCATTTCTTTTATTTTTTTCACCCCATTTGTGGCAACTTATTCAGAAAACTATTATCTCTTTTTAGACACCTTTGTTCTTTCAAATAATTACCTGGGGGGTTCTGTCTCTTCCTTCCAATAATCAAATCTACAGACAAGCAGGCAGATCCTGCATGAGAACTTTCTGAGAAAGTTGCTGTATGGCCTGCACAGAGGCTGGCAGTGTCTTAACTATTTTCTCAAGTGGTACCAGTTCAGACTGTGCCCAGAAACCTTAATACTAACTGCATCCATTACAGTGATAAGAAAAGAATGGCTTGCAGGGAAAGGAGGAGGAGAAGGAAGCATTTTGTTCTTAATGAGTGTGTTTAATGGAATGGGCTTTATTGCATCCTGCATGAGATTTGTGTCACATTAGCAGAGATGCTAATAGTTACACTGACCTGACTTTGACAATGGAACATGAACTATGTACTGGGCCAGACTGGTGGGTGGATAACCTCAAGGAGTGCGTAGGACATCTCTGAATCAGTTTTTTCTTTCTTTCTTTTCTTTTCTTCTCTGACTCCTATCTGTCTCTGACTTCACTGATAAAGAAAATGAAGCAGATAATTAGCAGGTAGTTGTAATCTGCAGTTCTGAGGAGGTCTATTACTGAGTTGACAAAAGTAAAATTTTTTTCTTGCTACTTGAAGTATACATGGAATTTACTGCCCTTTTTTTTTTTTTCTGCCACATCAGCATCCTGAGGAAGACAACAGAGAAGAAAGCCATGGCTGCCATCTGTTTTTTACCTTTGTATGTGATGGTAGAAACCAGTTTCAATCTATCAGGCTTTAACTGCAGGAGTTAAGCTGATACCTGTTCAAATGTGCTTTTTTCTGCCACTGGAGGCAGTGTCTGTCAGAGAAACAAGGCAGATGTTTAAATATAGTAACAATTTTAACAGTCTGATTTTAATGTAATACTTTTCTCCCTGAGTATCCTCACTACCAGCTTGAAGTTCCAGCACGGACGGAGAACTGGCCTGCTGCTCAGCATGTCTATGCCTCCTTTAAATTCATGATCTTGTAGGGCTTCTATATAATAAGACCCCTTTTTCTGACCCTGTTTTGTAACCTGGAGGCATGCAGGCTTCTTCTCTTCCACACATCAGGGGAAATTTAGATTAGATAGGGGAGATTTAGATTAGATATTAGGAGGAAAGTTTTCATTCAGAAGGTCATGAGGCCCTGGCACAGGCTGCCCACAGAAGCTGTGTGTGCCACATCCCTGGAGGCATTCAAGGCCAGGTTGGATGGGTTCCTGCACAGCCTGATCTGGTGGGTGGTACCCTGCCCATGGCAGGGGCTTAGAACTAGATGGTCTTTAATGTCCCTTCCAACCCAAGTCGTTCTATTATGATTCTATGATAAATTCCAGTTAGGCTTAAAAAGGTAGCACCAGACTCACAGCTGCTGGCTGGCTACCTAAGTGCCAGAAACGAGCAAATGGGAACTTTCCTGTCTCCTACTAGCACAAAGTGTCCTTAGTGTTACCAGTGTTAAATATCTATGATGGTTATTTGTAAGTTACTAGGTAACTTGACACATCATATAATAACTGATTTAGGAGTTAAAAGCTATACTGGATATACTTGCTGACATGTGAGAAAGAATAATGTATATTGGTTTTACATGGTTTTGGGCTAAAAGGTATCAGTAAGTAGTGTGCATGTACACCAACTGTAGAGGTCAGTGCAAAGCAGTGTAATGCTACCATCACGTAGTTTGGTTACAAAATTTACCAGTGTAGAAAGGTTTAGTAGACAATAATAAACAATGCAAATTTTAATCTACTTTGAATTAGCATTTGAGTGAAAATCTAACAAACAAACAAAAAAAACCTAAGCAACCGATACATTAGGCTGTTGTTCTTAGAAAACCTTTCCTAAGCAAATTTGCCTGAAAACACCAGCTTTGTGTGTTCTTAAGGTTAAAATCTTAAAATACTACCTAGTGCTTTATTTCAAGTCCAACAAGCAGAGTAAAACATTTAATCTGATAAAATCTAACAAAATTTGACTACTAAATTGAATGGACCTTTTTTCCCTTTTGATTTGTACTTTTTTAAACTTCTAAGATCTGGAAAAAATTAGTGTGAATTACAGAACACTAATAAAGATACAGTGACCCATGCCATCATTTGGCATTATGTCCAACTTGATATTCTGGGAAGGCTGGTTACACGTGTGTATCTGACTCCACATGCACTGGCAATCTCTGTTCCCACCCCATCTATCTCTGAGATAGTCTTTTTTTCCCCAGGCTGAACAGACCCAAGTTACTTGGCCTTTCCCTGCACAGGAGATGCTCCAGGCCCTTTATCATCTTTGTGGCCCTCCGCTAGGAAATCCCTCCCCTAGTAAATGAGAAAGAAGAACTGGCTACAGCAGTTATGGAGAAGGCTGAGGTACTCAGTGAGTTCTATCTCTAAGTCTTCATTGGCAGCCAGGATTCTCACATCCCTGAACCTCACATCCCTGAACCTGAACCTGAATCTCTAGGTGGGAACAGGGAAGCAAACTCCCCTCCAGTGCAAGAGCAGAGCAAGTATGAGTCCAACTTATGAGACTGAATGTGTACAAGTCCATGGAGCCAGATGACATGCAGCCTAAGGTCCTAAGGGAGTGTCAACGGTTTACGGGCGTTTGGCCCAGTTCTGTGACGAAGGGGACGGGGGATCCACGGGCCCACGCCCCGGGAAAAGGGAAAAGGGGAAAAGGGTAAGGAGATGGCCCTGAGAGCAAAGAACGGCGGCAACAATCTGAGGAGAAACAAACTAATTTACTAAATAAGATATCGGAATGCAGAACAACACACTATGATACAATATAATTACAATTTAAGCTGATAAATCTATATTGGATTTATCATAGAGAGAGAGAATGTCCCAAAATCAAGGTAGGCCTTACTCTACTACCAACGATAAGACGGCTGGAGAGCGAGGTGCTGCCAAGACGAGAGACGGCGGAAAAAGGGACGAGGTCTCATGATCCGCAAGTTTTTTATACTGCGAGCTTTTATCTTTTCTCTCCGGCTGGAAAATGGTAACAGAGGAGCAAAGTGCCGTGGGGAATGTAGTAGTCCTTCTCTTCTGAGAACCAGGTACATTCACTACATGATGTTATGATGTGGAGTACCAATAACCGAAAATCATAAAACCATGACAGGGAGCCAGCTGATGTGGCTGCCAAGGTGCTCTCCATCATATTTGAAAAGTCATGGCTGTCAGGCAGAGTCCCCAGGGACTGGGAAAAGGGAAACATCACTCCCACATACAAGGAAGAGAGGAAGGAGGACCCAGGGAACTTCATGATAGTGAGCCTCACCTCTGTGCCTGGGAAGATTATGAAACAGATCCTCATGGAAGACATGTTAAGGCACATGAGGGATGAGCGGGTGATCTGAGACAGCCAACATGGCTTCACCAAGGGAAGGTTGTGCCTGACCGATCTGGTGGCCTTCTGTGATGGAGTGACAGCATCAGTGGACTAAGGGAAGGCACCTGATGTCATCTACCTGGACTTATGTAATGCCTTTGATATGGTCCCCCACCACATCCTTACCTCTAAATTGGAAAGAGATGGATTTGAAGGGTGGACTGTTCGGTGGATAAGGAATTAGTTTGAAGGTCACAGCCAGCGGGTTGTGGTCAATGGCTCTATGTTCAGGTGGAGGCTGGTAATGAGTGGTGTCCCCCAGGGGTCCATCTTGGGTCCGGTACTCTTTAACATCTTTATCAGTGACATAGATTATAGGGTTGAGTGCATCCTCAACAAGTTTGCTGATGACACCAAGCTGAGCGGTGCGGTTGATACAGCAGAAGGAAGGGATGCCATCTACAAGGACCTTGATAAACTTGAAAGGTGGGCCCTTGTGATTCTAATGAGGTTCAACAAAGCAAAGTGCAAGGTTTTGTATTGGAATCGAGGTAATCCCATATATGTGTATAAGCTGGGAGAAGAACTCCTTGAGAGTAGCCCAGCTGAGAAGGACTACGGGTTCTGATTCATGAAAAACTTAACATGAGCCAGCAGTGTGCACTTGCAGCCTGAAAGGCCAATGGTATCCTGAGTTCCATGAGAAGAGGGGTGACCAGCAGGGAGAGGAAGGTGATTGTCCCTCTCTATTCTGTCCTTGTGAGGCCCGATCTAGAGTACTGCATCCAAATCTGGGCCCCCAGAACAGGAAAGATGTGGAGCTTTTGGAGAGGGTCCAGAGGTGGGCCATGAAGATGATCCAAGGGATGGAGCACCTCTCCTGTGAAGATAGGTAGAAGGAATTGGGCTTGTTCAGCCTGGAAGAGAGAAGGCTGTGGCGAGACCTCACTGCAGCCTTCCAATATTTAAAGGGAGTTTATAAACATAAGGGAAATCAACTTCTTACAGGGGCAGATAGTGATAGGACAAGGGGGAATGGTTTTAAACTAAGGGAAAGGAGATTTAGATCAGGTGTGAGGGGGAAGTTTTTTACTGAGAGAGTGGTAAAGTGCTGGAACAGGCTGCCCAGGGAGGTTGTGGATGCCCCATCCCTGGAGGTGCTTAAGGCCAGATTGGACGGGGCCCTGGGCAATCTGATCTGTAGGAATTGAATGTTGTTTCTGCATTAGATATTGAAAAAGGGGAATTGATCTAAAGAAGTAGAGCACAATGTATTTTGTAACTTGCCCTTAGAAACAGCTCGTTTGAAAAAACAGAAATGCCATATATTTCAGTAACATATTTTAGAAATATAGTTGTTGAATTATGTGATTAATTCTCACATGTAAAACCGTAATAGTTGTGAATAGTATGGGAATAATATTATGGACTAGAAAGAATGCTGTAAGGCTGTTCTGTTTGGATAAGAGACCCTCAGCAAAAGAAAAGCAGACTTGTCAAACATCAAAGAAGCCAGGGCCTCCACACAAGGCCAAACTGCCTCACTCTGTGACTAGGCTGGGATACAACAGGCAGCATCAGGATGCCCCCCCTCTATCCTCCTTCCACACTTATCTCTATCCAAGGATGAGCAGGTGGCCAGAAATAATGACCGAGTGCTGAGTAAGCAAGTGTTAGAAGTTAATTAATTAGCAATATACATGTTTAGCTAGCAAAAATTTATGTTCAACCAGTATCTGTATGTTTAGTTGAACGTCGGGAAGATTGTGAACCTGAAATACTCAGCCAATGAGGAATCAGGGGAGGAAAAAATAAATGTCAGGTAATAGGGCATAAAAGATGGAACACTGCTTTCTGCAGGCGCGCCTGCTTGCAGGACGCCCACCATTGCAATTGTGAATAAAATCTGCTTTTATCAGAGATAACGTCCTGATAAATTATTTGGATATTTCCAACAGATCTAGTACTTGATCTAGCGGCTGGCAGCCCTGCCTGTGGCAGGGGAGTTGGAAATGATGATCATAGAATCATAGAATCATAGAATGGCCTGGGTTGAAAAGGACCTCAAAGATCATTAGTTTCAACCCCTCTGCTGTGTGCAGGGTCGCCAACCACTAGACCAGGCTGCCCAGAGCCACATCCAGCCTGGCCTTGAATGCCTCCAGGGACGGGGCATCCACAACCTCCTTGGGCAACCTGTTCCAGTGTGTCACCACCCTCTGCGTGAAAAACTTCCTCCTAATACCTAACCTAAATCTCCCCTGTCTCAGTTTAAAACCATTCCCCCTTGTCCAATCGCTATCCACCCTCGTGAACAATCGTTCCCCCTCCTGTTTATATGCTCCCTTCAAGTACTGGAGGGCCACAATGAGGTCTCCCCAGAGCCTTCTCCAAACTAAACAAGCCCAGTTCCCTCAACCTTTCTTCATAGGAGCGGTGCTCCAGCCCTCTGATCATCTTGGTGGCCCTCCTCTGAACTTGTTCCAAGAGCTCTGCGTCTTTCTTGTGCTGGGGGCCCCAGGCCTGGATGCAGAGGTCCTTTCCAATCCAAGCCATTCTATGATTCTATGATTTTCCTAAAGCTGCTTCTGGAAAACGTCTCCAGCCCCTGCAGAAGCTCACAAAAGCTTGAAAGCTGTTTCTGTGTGTTATAAAAGTTCCGCAACAAATGATATCAGTCTCAATTTGCAACACCGTAAGAGAGAGTTTATTCAATTAAGCAAGCGGCAAAGTGAGCAAAACAGCGCTGGGCAGCCGGGGAGTCAGTGTTCCGTCAACGGCTCGCAATCTAAGCGGGGTTTGAGTCCTTTTTTTATGCAGTCCTTATCTCATGTATACGTGGCCCTTCCGGGGTACTCTGCCTTGCTTCTGCGTCTGCGCGGGCTGTTGCTAGGGGAGGGTCGGGATTTGCTTCCTGGTGGTCGCTGGGATGAAGGTTCGTAGCCGCTCACGTGTTTGAACCAGGCGCTGTTAGCAAGGTCGTGGTTTTCTGATTCCCGTTGTTGCAACACTGTTTAGGTTACCGGATGTCCTGACAAGGGGGGGCTTTTACAAAGCAAACCTTGAGTTTTGATTTGATTAACAAACCTCACCCTTTTATTTATTACACTGTGAGCTCACACATCAGAAGACAACAGAAAAGTTAAATATTTTTCAACTGCCAGTGAACCTTTTGAAGCCATTATTGTAATGCTCTTTCCCCTTTTGCTTTTACTCTTCTTGCTTTCTTTTCCTTCTTGCTTTTTCCCTTTTTGCATTTTCCTTTCCTTCCAGAGTTGTAAATAAGATCAGCCAAGAACTTGGTGCCCTTGGCAAATAGTGGAATAGGCCATACCTCACCCTTGGGCTTCCTGCACTGAACCAAGCATTAAAACAAATAAGATGATATGATTGCTAACCTTTATGTTCACATGGGCTATTTCCAGTTGCTTTTTGTCAGGTCTACAACTGGACTATGCTGTGGCAACTGATCCTGATATGATTCTTGCATGCACTGGCTTCTAGAACATTTCCAAGGGTTCTGGAAGCTCTTGGCTACTTAGGAGGATTTGGGAAGGAGTGCTCAGTAATCTCCAGGTAAATCTGAGGTGATGGTGCACACTTAGGAAAAAATTAGGAATGCAAGTGTTTATTGTTGCCTGCAGCCATACAGGCTGTGAGATGGGGATGGTCTTGCAGTAACACACAGGTAAAACCTGTAGGTTGTACATAAATTACTTCTGCTGTCTGTTGGCACCTTTGTATGGTGCTCCCTTTAACTGGAATAAGTTTTCCACAGGAAACTATTTTAGGAAACATCTCAGCAGTTATGTCATTAGCTGTGTATAAGGTTCCATTTGGATCTGAGTGGTCATTTCCAGAACATGTGCACATGCATTTGTGCACAAACGTTTCCCCTCCTTCCCATAACCAGATTTTTGATTGCTGTCTAATTTCTAGGCTAAAGCAAAACACACTTTTAGCTAAAAAGCAATATAAAATCATTTGTAAGATAATAGGCATATAAGGCATAGATTTTCACTATAAAAATGAACAAATTGTATGTTCCATCACCACATGTAATAGATTTTGTTTTCTCTCTGATTGCATTTATATTTGGATGGTTTTTATGTATTTCATTTCACCTGAAACACGGCCAAGTGGTAAATTTCTTCTCATTGCATGCAGCCCTTTTGCTTTTCTTTGCCAGTTGGCACAGGCCAAATTATCTTTAATTACTGAAAAATCATGGAATTTCAGAACAGAAAAAGAATCATTCCCAGTTGCAGCTTCATTTCAGAAGATGTGAACAAAACAGCACAATTCATAATTTTCTTACTATAAAATACACTGAGTTGGTTCGTACTGTGTGAGTCCTCAGGAAGCAGAAAGTCCTTGAGCATTCCTGCTTAGCTATGATTTCTCTGTGCTGTGCCAAAAAGCTTTTCACTTCACCACTAAACAGCTTTCAAGTTCTCTACAGAACTGGTAATGTTGCATTCTTCTCACAGTGAAGGGGAATCGTGAGAGTCCCTACAATAATACATGTAGAAATGAGTTGCAAATAGGTAAAGTGGTTGCACGTTGAAGTGCAATATCTGCAAGTGAGACTGTACGTGGGATCCAAGGGTAATGCCTTTCTTGGCAGCTGGAGCAAAGCTGATGTGTCACAGAAGGGCACTAGTACATATGAAACAGGGTTAGAAATCTTGCAGACAGTTTTGTAGGCTGCTTGAAGGTGAGTGGCTCCAAGTCATATGTTTCTGAGGTTTCACGTTCTGCTATGCTGTTTGTATATTTACTGAGAGTGGAAACTGGTTTGCTCCAGTTTCCAGAGAACAACTGGCTTCTTATTAGCAGTTTTCCTGAAAAAAACTTTATAGTTACAACTTCTAACCAAGCACTTTACTTTGTTCCTTGCTCCCCAGCATCCAAACTGAGAATAGAGTCTGAAGTCCATTCCTTGGTATTCTTCAAGCTGACCACTTGGTGCCTTCATTTTGCCTCTCACCTCTCAGTGTGACAGGTTCAGGCAGTATAATCTTTGCTGCTGGTATGTCAAGATGGAAAAAAAATATACACAAAAGAAGGCCAAAGCATCTTGCCTTTCTCTGTTGAAGCTATGAATTTCCAATCACTTGAAAGTCATAAATCAGATTTAGCATTTCTTCAAAGACATGCTCTTTATCCTGCCAGCAGGAACAGTTTGAGGTAGGAATTACTGGCTGAAGATTTCTGGCCAGTAAATCAGATTTGGGGAATACAGCAGTCTTTTCTGATTTCAGAATCTACACTTGATGGGTAAACCTTATTCTAAATGCATGGTTAATTTCAGAGCGACAGTTCTTTACATGCAGTAACATCTGGTCGTTGCTTAGCTATTACCCTGTTTAATGCTTGCCAGCAACACAGCAGGAAAGTTCAAGCCTTTCTAGTGACAAATGTTTCATTAAAAAAGCCACAAAGTACATCCCAAGGCCCTGAGATGCTCTGACAGACTAATTGGCAAGTCCATTACAGAGCTCCACTGTTTTCTTCAGTGAGAGGCTGGTTTTATTTGTGTCAGATCACTAACATAGTGATAACAGTGATGGCATGAAGAGACATGCATGGAGCTTGAGTTAATGGTGTTCCCCACCCAGGGAATGCTTGCTGCAATCACAAAGCATGAAGTTTGTCTGAGGGCGCTGAGGAGGGGCAGTACAACGAGCTAACGCTTTGGGTTAGGCAGCAGATGTAAGCTGCTAAACTGCAGTGTGCATCCCTAGGATGCTGCAAGGAGTCTCCGATGATGTAAGTTTGAAGCCTGTCATTAATATGGACAGTTGTTTGTCTCTCTTCCCTCTTATCTGGCTCCTTCTTGTCATGTTCAGAGTGGGATGCAGCTTGGCCCTCATACTAGTTGAGAAGAAAGGGTGACTCAAAACACTTAAGGACTGCATGATGTGAGGCAAAGTTTTTCTCTCCACCAACAACCTCCTGCTTGTACTCTCCCATCATACCCATGTCACCCTTACCAAGTCCCGATTTGCAAGACAGTTGTATTTTTAAATAAAACCTCTTTCATGTTTTGAGTTAATTTTGCATGTGTGGAAATTAAGCCAACCCTGACCAGTCAGTTTCTTGTGATTGTACAAGAAGTCTGGAGCAGAAATAGAAAATAAACATAGTTTTGCTGACTTAATATTCTGTGATGCTTGTCTAAACCACACGCTTCAAGAACCTGACTGTGTTTCAAAGGTAAAAGCACCGGTGCTTTACCATCATGTATTTGCTGGCCACACTGCTTTCCTGCATGCTGTTCAATTCTTGATTCTTTCTCTTCAGTGCTGACTTTGTGGAGAGGAGCTCTAAATTAGAAGAGCTGTGTTTAGACTCTTACCCCCAGCCCTGACATGAGGAGTCCTCCCTTGAGGCTGTGGGTGCTGTGGTTCCTATAAAAAAGTCTCAACTGCAACGTGCCTGAACTGCGGTGGGATCCCCCAGGATCCCTGTGAGCTGGTGTCCTTTGCAGCTAAATAACCATCTGATTGACAGAAACAATCTTGTGACAGTGCTAAGGACCCCAGCTCTAACTTTAGTATGTGCAGATGTCAGAGCACCACCTGTATGCCTTTAATAAACTGTATTCCTAGAGTAATTCTGGGCTCTTTAGTCCCCAGCAGAACACCAAATTTAACACTGATTCATCTTATGACCTGCTTTTTCTCCTAGAGCATCAATTTTTTTTGTTTGCATGCACAAGTAAAGAGGAAGGGGTTTTATGCAATACATCCTGCAATCCGTACTGATTCCTTTTTTGATGTTATCTACACGTATATGCAGTGCAATAGCCTGTAGTCACTGAGTTCCTAAGGTTGAGGTATTTTAAGACTAGAAATAAAGTTCTAAATAGTTATCTTAAATATTGTAGCATGCACACACATAGACAACAAAGGAGATGAACTGAGGGAGTCTTTCTACAGGGAACCTTATTGCTACTATTGCTAACTTTGTTTGCAGTAGCAAAGATAACCTGAAATCATACAAAAAGCTGAGAAATGCAGAGAAGCATTACTGGACCCAGGGCTCACCAACAGATGGAATAATTAGAAAGGTTAGAACTGGAAGCAGTCTGGGCTGCAGTGATCATGTCCCGCTGGATTTCATGACCTTGAGGGATATAGGGCTGAGATACTCAAAAATCTTTTTGATTCTGTCTTTACTGGCAGTCAGTCTTCCCACTGCTCTCAAGTCCTTGAACCTCAGAGGAGGAACTGGGGGAGCAAAGCACTTCCCACTGTAAGTGAAGACTGGGCTTGAGAACACGTGATGAACCTAAACATACATAAGTCTACAGGGCCTAACGACATGCATCCCAGGGTCTTGAAGGAACTGGCTCATGTCATTGCCAAGCCACTCTCCATCATATTTGAAAAGTCATGGCTGTCAGGTGAAGCCCCCAGTGACTGGAAAAGAGGGAAACACCACTCCCATTTTTAAAAGGGTATGAAGGAGTATGCTGGGAACTACCAATTTCTCAGCCTCACCTCTGTGCCTCAGAAGACCGTACAATCATAGAATTGTTTGAGTTGGAAGGAACCTCTAAAGGTCATCTAGTCCAATTCCCCTGCAATGAACAGGGACACCTACAGCTAGATCAGGTTGCTCAGAGCCTCACCCAGCCTGGTCTTGGATGTCTCCCCTTGTCCTATCACAACAGATCCTGCTAAAGAGCCTGTTCCCTTCTTTCTTATAGCCCCTCTTTAGCCTTTCAGTAGAAAGGTCTGAGGTACTAAAGCCTGAACAATAGGTAGGCCCTGAATCAAAGTTGACCTGTAGATGAACCTCACAACCAAAAACTATACCACAGATACAATGCAATATTTATCTATTTTGCTGTTTTAACATGAATATATATTTTGATGCCAATTCATAAAGATCCGTTGTAAAGGTTTTTATATAACAAAAGCAGAGGATCTTTATTTAGGGGCATGCTGCAAGACCCTGAAACCAGACATCTGACCTTGCCGAGAAACATGTGGTTAAAGCTCAAATAGATAGAGAAACTCCCCCGGTTCCTCCTTGAGCCCTGCCCAGGCTTTGGGTGGAATCCAAAAGGATGAAACCAGATGTTTCTGCACTTGAAGATATGTAAGCTTGTTTATTCATCTATACAAAAGCTGGACCCCTTGGCAGCAACTTTGGAGACTTAACCTATGAGTGGACAAACTGCTTAGGACCTCACAATTGACAGGAGAGGTTCTCCAAATCCTTGCTGTAACCAGGGCTCCTCAGCGATTATGGATCTGAGTGATGGTAAAGTATTAGGGCAATCAGTAACGTATCTTTCTTAATCACTATAGTTAATCTTATGTAGTAACAGTTAGGTGCATTATCTTGTTGTTTTATTCTTGCTGTATCATTTCACTTACAATTTTATTGCTTTAAATGTAAGTAAAGATAAACTCACTTCTTTAACTTGGTGTTTTTGTCCTTTATGCTGACCCTGTCCATTGGCAAAACATAAACTGACATTACAGACAGGATCAGAACAAAACGCCACATTTTATATTTGAAAGTAATAAATCTGCCCTGTCTGAAATTCCTATGTGGGAAGACCTTCCCTATAGTTCACTGGTTCTTGAATGGGCTAAGGTTGAAGGACTGTGTGAACAATGGAAAGTCAGTTGAAAGAAGCTGTATCGTAGGATACATTAAAATGTATCCAAAAAATTATCGACAGAAAAAGAAAAAGAAATTGTGTGTTTGGGAAGATGGAGGTGGATTCTGTTAACAGAATACAGGAAACAGCACCAAAGAAAGAGCAGTTACCAGAATGCTCACACATGGAGCAACAGCTGTGTGATCTGTAGAATCAAACTATAATGTTACGGTGTCAAAATAGGTTGCTTGTCAATACGCTGGACACTCATCAGACTGTAGCCGAAAAGGCTGCAGTTTGAGTTGTGCAGCACAAATATAAGAAAAAGAGGGGATGAGTGAATCATAGCAAAGTGCATTTAGTGACCGCAAAAGGAGGTGTACAGTGAGATCCTGACAGATAAGATAGAGATATCTGGGATTCTATGGATTCTGATGAGGTTGGGCCCCTAGATGAATTCGTAGATGTGAAACCTGCATGAAGACGAAAAATGGAATTAGATGCTAATGGACAACAGGTGAGGTGGGATGTGATAGAGGATTACATTCAGCATGAATTAAATGATATAATTGAATGGTTTAAACAGAGATCAGGGGAGCCTCTGCTTTCCTGGATGGTGTGTTTGTATGATCAGGGAGCGTCAGGACTGTGTACTGGGGATTCTAAAATTTTTTAGTTGTGAGTTTGGATTCCTTTGTACAAGATGCATTTTGAAATAATGCTTATGATACTAATCTGTTAGTCTTAGCCGCTCAGGGATGCAATACTAAATACCCTACAGAATATGATTGGCCAGGATCTGAATGTCAGTGGTATACTCTGCGAGACTGTGTACAACGAATGAAGGAAGAACGGATGAAATTCGCCGATTTTATAGGAGATGCTGGTACTATGATGCGGAATGCTCTGTTTGTATGAGAATTAGACTGATTAAAACTGCTCCACCAGCATACAAAAATGTGATTATGACTCTCCTGGTTTACAAGACAGGAAATCTCCTTGACGAGATAACTGAAAAAATACAGCATCTAGATGACCTTGGAGAATGGGGTCCCTGGGGAAGTGCAAGAAACCAAGATACTCAAGACAATACTAAAAGCAGTGAAAACAGGATTTCTTGGGAAAAAAAAAATTGCAGCTTTATTAAGAGATGGTATGTCTCATGATAAGATTGACAGTGTTCCAACATATGAGTTACGGAGGATACATAAACAGAGAGGGTTGAATAAACCTACCAAGAAAGTGCAGAATTAGGGGGGGAGGTTGAACTAGATGATCTCTAGAGGTCCCTTCCAGCCCCTACAATTCTGTGATTCTGTATCTGTAAAGCAAAAGATCTAGGAACAACTCAGCCTACGGTACCTCCTCTGGAGCCTCAACATCTGCTTACAGAGGGTCCCCCATGAGTGGATCGGCTGTTCTGGAGAAGAAGGAGAATTTGAAGGGACTGACTTTGAATCTCTCAGATGGTCAGTATCTGTTTGGGGTGAAAAATTATACCAGTATTAGGGCAATTTTAGTAGGAAAAGTAAAAACACCTCCTGTGCATATTCCTGCTGAAACAAGATTAGAGACAATAATATAGGATTCCAAGGGTGCGTATCACAGACAATTGAAGATTTATTGCATGCAGGAGCTTAAAAATCAACTACCACAGCTTTGAACAATCTGGTCTGGTCCATCAAAGAGAATTGGGTCATGAAGAATGACTGTAGATTTTAGGGAATTAAATAAGTACATCCTGCCCCTTAGGGTGGCCATAGCAGACACTATTACTTTAATAAAAAAAAGTTCAGAAGCATTCTGGAACTTGGTGTCTCTGTCCTTTGAGCTGACCCTATCCACTGGCAAAACAAAACCGTTATCTCTCCAAAGTCTTCTCCAGGCTTAACAGCCCCATCTCTCTCGGCCTGTCCTCACAGGGGTGGTGTTCCATCCCTTGGATCATTTTTGTGGCCCTCATATGGACACACTCTAACAGGTCCACATCTTTCCATCTTTCCTTAACTAAGGACTCCACATCTGGATGCAGCACTCCAGGTGAGGTCTCACCAGCACAAAGTAGAGGCACAGGACCACCTCCCTCGCCCTGCTGACCACAATTCTTTTGATGTAGCCCATAATATGGTTGGCTTTCAGGGCTGCAAGGGCATATTTCTGTCTCATGTTCAGCCTGGAGAAGAGAAGGTTCTGGGGAGACCTCCTTGTGGCCTGCCAGTACTTGAGGGGGCCTACAAGAAAGCTGGAGAGGCACTTTGTCAGAGTATGTAGTGACAGGACAAGGGTAATGGCTTTAAACTAAAAGACGGGAGATTTAAGTTGGAGATCAGGAGGAAATCCTTTACTTGGAGCATAGTGAGGCACTGGCGCAGGCTGCCCAGAGAAGCTGTGAATTCCCCATTCCTGGAGGCGTTCAAGGCCAGGTTGGACAGGACCCTTGGGCAGCCTGAACTGGTGGCTGGCAGCCCTGCCCACAGCAGAAGATTAGAACTGGGTTTTTTAGGGTTCCCTCCAACCCAAACCATTCTGTGATATTATGATTCTAAATCCCCAGTTACACATTAGCACCATACTGGACTCTACTAAACAGATGCTGATCAAAATGTTCCAGAAACTCCAGGAAAGATCTCAGCTCTGTTTGGAAAGCACAGCCCTCCAGCTGCCACACAAATGAACCTGACTCTTCCATGCATGTGTGAGCAGTGTCAGGGCTGTAGGACATTGTAAGGTGGTTTGAATCTGAGGTTGGTTTGTTCACTGAATCACAGCATATCCTTAGTTAGAAGGCACCCACAAGGATTGAGTCCAGCTCTTCACCGTGGTATCACACTTGGAGGTACAAAGTTCAGCTGGGCTAACACCCAGTCTTCTAAGAGCCCTATGCTGATTTGTAGTCTGCAGAGAGTTCTCTAAATCCCAGCCACTAAAACACAGGTGCTTTAGAGCAGGCTCACGATCACACAGCGTCTGCGAGATTGGGACAGCCCGCGGGAGCTCATCCTGCACTAACTAAATGGAGTGGCAACTTCAAAATCTCTTGACAGGAGCACGTGAGATCAAGCTTAAAGACCCTGTCCGGGCTGCTGTATGTGACACGCACTGGAACGCTCCACCGGAGCACGGTTTTGCCATCCGTTTCACGCGGGCTGATTGCTCACTGTCAGCATGTCAGCCCCGCACCTGCCGCAGGGGCTGGCCGTGCCCTCACACCGCCTGAGGTGAGAAGGGCGCGGGGCCGCGCTGCCCCCGGGCCTCGGAGCGAGCGGCACTGAGGGAGCGGCCCGGCCCGCGGCAGCCGCGGAACACCCGGGCGGGCGGGGAAGGCGGAGGGGCCGGGAGCAGGCCTCGCTCATGCCGAGGAACGACGCGAAGCTCCCGGAGAGCCCGCGGCCCAGCGCCGTCCGTGGGGGCCTCTCCCTGACGACAGCGGAAGCCGCGCGGCGGGGCCGGGCCGAGGGCTGCGGGCAGAGGCGGTGCGGCCCCACCCGTCCGCGGCGGTACCCTGCGCGGCCCGGCCCAGCCCGCACCCGCCTGGGGCGGCCACTTCGCACCGCGCTGCTGTGAGCGAGCCAGCGAGACGCGACGCCGGCATGTCCGCGCCCTGCTGCGCCGGCCAGGTAGGGCTCGGGGCGCCGGGAAGGCGTCCTGCACGGGCCTGCCCTGCCAAGGGAGCGGAGCGGAGGGGAGGGGAGGGGAGGGGAGGGGAAGAAGCGCGCGGTGTGTCCCTGCCCGCGGCCGGAGGGGCCCGGCCCGGCTCGGCTCGGCTCGCTGAAGGCACCTGACTCCCACGGCTGCCTTTCCCTGCAGAGGTCTCTCTTTCTTACAGCTCTGCGCGTTCGTAGCAGGGAAAACCGCGCATTGCAGCGTCCCGGGTATGTCGCTGTGAATTCCGGGAGGACAGCGCAGCTCCAGCGCGCCTGTCGGCGTGGGTCCGCCGCCGGGAGCGGCTGTGCCGCGGGGCGGGCCGGAGCGGAGCGGGCAGCTAGGGAAGCGCTCCGCAGCTAGTGCCCGCGGGCAGAGGGAGGGAGCGCCGGAGCGTGCTGCCCGGCTGCCGCAAGGAGGGGTGTCCTCTGGCTCTCCCACAGCACCGCTCCGGGAAGGGCTCAGCAGGTGCCGGCGCAGTGGGAGCTGCTGGGCGCCTGCCCTTCGGCATCGATGGGGTCCTGAAGCCGGGGTGCCCCGGCCTGCAGCGTTCTGATGGGCGAAGTACTGCCGAATGGGACGGGAAGGGGCGCCGCGAGGCCCCGTCCAGATCCGCTGCAGGGAAGGACTGCAGTTGTACCCCTTGTCTTTGGGCTGTTGTTAGACTGCATTCATCCCGCAAGCACTTTATTCTTTGCTTAATTTCCCCAAATCTCCACTTCTACTGCATTAACCCGTTGCTACTTGTCCTGACAGCAGCAGGCTAATTCTATTGGTTTACAACAGCCTTTTGCATATTCAAACACCTTAAGGTCTAAATTCTGTTAGTATTGCCCCATTGGTGACTGCCCACCCTCAGCTTCTGATGATTCTCCAGCTTTTGTGTGAGCCATCTGGGAATGAACTCCAGCTTGTACTAGCAGCTTGAGAACCCAATCTAGATCTGGTCCTCTGGCCGCTTCGGTGTTCAGAGGGCTGCGGGACTGTTGAGTGTGCCCCCACAGACCTGTCCTCAGGACAAAATGCTGCCCTGCACCACACCAAGAAGTCCTGGGTGCAAGCAGTAACTGCATTTGATAACACTCCCCTTAAAGAAGGGGCTTCTGGGCTGCTGCCTCACCTGCACTTTTACAGCGTGTGAGCAAGTTTTGGATCTGCTTGGTCTTTTTCATGGAATTGAGAGAACAAAGTGCTGGTAGTAGGTACTGTTAGGTGTTTCGTGGCTTTTTTGGTGAATCCCCTGGAGGAGTAACTTAAAACCAAAAAAACAAAACAGTTTTGAGCCTCATATGGCGAATGGCTTGCTTTAGCACAACTGAACTTCGAAGAATTCTTAAAACCACTCATAATATTTTCTGTAGTAATATCTACTAGTGTACTAATTTGTTTTATTGACACCGATGTCAATAAAAGGACATCCTTTCCTTCTGGAAAGGAACTGAGCTCCTTCATGATTTTGGAGGCTAAGCAAAATCCCCAAAGTGTGCACAGTTGTGCCAAAATTATGCAGTACCCTGGGGAAATGTATTCTGCTGGATGAAACATTATTTTTGATGTGAGACTTATCTGCGCTAAATACAGCATATTTCTGGATTTACACCAGCAAACATAGTGTGGATAACCTTTTTACAGATCAAGATGATAAATGATAGAAAACATGTTTCAGTAGTGTGCAGTGTAACTTTTTTAAAGGGAAAACGGTCTTTGAGCTCACAGCTAGATTAAATCCAACCTTGATGGAGCAGAGGGTGTTGGTGTAGTGTAATTAATACACAAAAGGGGTAGAAATTCCTCTTTCTCAACCCAACTTCTTCAGGCATTTTATGAGTGCTGTTAATCAAGATGGAAAATCAGGAAGGAATTTGGCCTCTCCTTATGTATTCTCCAAAATATAACCCTGCCTACAGAAACAATAATGAAGTGCTTGAGGAAAGATGGGACTTTATGCAATAGGTTCTGAAAAATAGCCCTTACATTGGTCTCTCCTTCCTGTCCACGAAATACTAGTTTAATGGGTTTGATATCCCATGGTATTTATTTTTTTAAGTGGTTTGGGTTTTTTCCTGTTGTTGTTAAGAAGTGTTTTGGCCCCACACTCTCTGCTGTGCTGTGTTTCTGTGTATCTGCTCTGCGAGAACTGACTGAGAGGTCTGGTGTTCTCCTTGTGAGCTGGGAAGGCGCAAGTATCGCATGTTATTGTCTGAAGCCAATACCAAAACGTTGTTGTGAGTTAGTATCACTCGGCTATCAATTTTCTCCATTCAGAGTGCCAGCAAACTCTTCTAATATGAAGCAGACAATGAGTTATCAGTTCTTTTGGGTTTAGACCAAACTGTACTTAGTGTTTAGTTGATGATGCCTGTCTGAATAGCTTATTCAGGTTTCTCAGCCCAAATGCCTGTTGTTAGAGCATACAGTGGCGAGCTGCCAAACTTTAGTGTACTTTGGTTGTGCTGATTTTGCACTAAAAATTATTTAAAATAATCTTAATTAGCATCACAGTGTGACTTGCATCCTTGCCAAGTGGACCATGGGAACTTGTTCTCAAGGAACTTGGCCATTGACAAACTTTACTTTCAACAGCTGTTTTTGTCACATAACTTGCAAACTGACTTTTGCAAAAAATGGCAATCTTCAGGTGTTTCTGCTGTAATAGGCTTGCTAGTGTTTTTTCTTCTGCAGGTATTTTTTCATTTTCAGGATGCAGTGACAACACAGCCTAGCTTGGATCTCCGCAATGCTTTTGATTACACAAAAAAATCTGCTTAAATTGACAGGAAACAGGATTTTACATTTGGCTTTTCTTCAGTAGTTATTCTCAAGAGAACCAAGTTGAGATCATGGTTAAGAAAAGCAGCTGTTGCAGAAAATCTTTATTACAATGAATAAGTTTTTTTTCCTAAGTTAAATAAATGTAATTTAAATAGTTACTGTTTAGTTTGTAGGGGGCAGTGTGTTGCAGCTGGCTTGCTGAAGAAGATGGATTTTTCAATTAGAATTGGTAGTTATTAGAGCTTATAAAGCAGTCAAAGCTATTTTTGTAGGTCTGTTAAATCTCAAGTGCTGTCTTTAGTACTGTTCAGCACTTGAAATCATATTAAGTAGTAAATTCCGTAAGATGTGCCATAAGTAGAATATGAGATTTTCCTTTTATGCCCAGGCCTCTAACTCGGGTTTAAAAAAACAATAAGTAACTATATTCAAATCCAGGGCTTAGGCCATACTCGTACTTCTCTGTATCAGGGGCCTCTGGGGCAGGGAGGGAGACATCATCACTCGTGGGTGAAGGGACAGCTAGCTACCTGAGGTCTGGTTTGGGGTACCACAGATACACTCGTGAAAAGCAGAGATTTCCCCCTCTTCCCCTCCCCCCGCTTTAAAAATGTGGAGGTTTTGCTTTAAAGCGAATGGCTGCCTAAACAATGGAATTAACGAAACCTGCTTTCCTGCAGCTTTGTGTGTTGAGGTTGATATCATACATCCATTTCCTCTTCTAGTAAATACTGCGGCCTTGTCTTTGTTCAGGGTTCAGATGTCATTTTTCTGTGCTAGCTCTTCTGCCTATTTTCATGAAAATTGTAAGAAAGTAATATCTTTGAGGCCCCATCGCCCTCTCATAGCTGGATGAAATTTGCTGATGGATCTAAAAGTGATTGAAAAGGGAGCTGAAAACATCCAAAAGACAGTGAGGTCATGTAAGCGTTGCATTATCTTATGTTTGCACTGCTAGCTTAAATTCAAATTAATCCCTTTCCTGGCAGTGGTTCGAGGCAGACAATATGCTTTCTCGTTCCTGCTTAATTTCTCATTCCTGCTTCATTATTATTTTTTTATTTATCTTTTTCCTCTGGTATGCCACATTGTCAGCTGATTTTGCTGTGTTTAAAGAAACAGCTTAAACACCCATAGTCAGACAGCTGTGGAGTGAAGGCTGCGTAAGAATGCACCTTCAAGGGCAAGGTGGTACTTTTCTGTGAAAGGATTTGCATTCTACTGCAGCTTTTATTTTATTCTCAAGCATTGTTATTCCAGGGTGTTTTTTTTATTACTGAGACTGATGTTGCAGTGGATGTACTGACAATGGAAGACATGCTTGTTTTGGGGAACAGCTGAGTGAAAGCCTTGGTTGTAAGGGTGTGTTGGAAATATCCAAATAATTTATCAGGATGGTATCTCTGATAAAAGCAGATTTAATTTGCAATTGCAATGGCGGGCGTCCTGTAAACAGGAGCGCACCTATGGACACAGTATGACAGCTTTTGTACCTTGTTTCCCCCCCTTGCCTGCCCCCTGCCCTGTTTCCCCATTGGCTGGGGACTCCAGGTTCACAATCTTATCGAAGGTTTACATTTGTTAATTACATTCTGACACTTGTTCTATCTTGTGCCAGTCAGTCGCCATCCTGCTGTTTCCAAGATGTCTCGGTACTCTTCTTATCGGGTTGATATGGTGATTTTCTCCAAAGCTTCTTCCACTGTGTCCGGAGGATGCTTCCTTTGTTAAACAGAGAGCACCGTAGGGGGTTGGAGAGGTGCCAGGCCTTCCTCAATACCTTCTTCAGTCCCTCCCTAAGGCATGTCATGACTTGTCCTTTTAATTTGTGCAGGATATTCTTGCAATGTGTGTGACAAAGTATGACATATATTTTCGTGCTGACTATATATAAATTGTTGCTAGCTAGATTTTAATAAAGGACCCAAATGGCAGCAGAGGCCATGAAATCAAGAAGATTCTTATTTTGTTCTGATACAGAAACAACATTCGATTACTACAGGTGTGAGCTGGAGGTCCTGCTTGGAGCTGGTTAACTGCTGTCCTCCCAAACGCATTCCAGGTTTGCAGCTTGGCTGTGTGAAGGTGCCTGGGCTTCAAGTTGCTTCCAAGGCCCTTCTTAAATCTGAGTTAATGGCGCTTCAATTTCTTTCTCTGCTGCACAAGGCTGTAGTATGTCCTGACACTTTAAATGTTCCTGGATTTCTAGGACATGATGGACCATTCTGACCACTGACTTAGACATACTGTATTGTTCAGGTCACCCAGGAAACAAATTTCTACACCAGCAATCTGAGCACTTTTGTTTTGAGGGAGGATGTCCTTGAGTTACAGTGGTGGAAGGACAATGACTTCTCATTTAGACTCATTAATTTGAGGTAATCTCTGCAATCTTGAACGCATCCTCCACGTTGCTTCTCTGCAGCTGAAGTGCTGGGCTGTCTGCGGGCTGTGTTGTGCTGCAGCGTGAGGCGTGGGGCTGCAGGGACAGACAGCTTTTGGGAACAGTGTTTGTCAACAGCAGCGACGGGAGCATGGTGCTGCCTTTGTTCTGAGTCTGACACACCTGGCAGTCTCACTTCCATAACTTGCTAGGACTGGTGTTTTTTGCAGCTTGTGATTGGAGCCTAGCAATTAGAGACGGTATATGCACAAATATTTAAACATATAAAAGAGTTCACAGCCTGACTGTGAGAAGCTTTTTGCATTTGTTTTTCTGTGCAGTAGAACTGACCCAAAATGTGTCAGCATGTCATCTCTCAGGCCAAGTTTTAACAGGAACCATTCCTAACAGGTTCTGAAGAGAATAGACTCATGTTTGTCTCTTTGTATTGCCACCACTGGCAACACAGTGGTTCAGGAGTGCTAGTCAAGATACTTTTGAAGTTGTCATTGCAATGGTATTTAAAAAATGCTGATCAGAAAGTAGGAGATGGGGAGACGTGAGCAGGCTCCATCTGGAGCCTGCTTTGAAATGGGTGTGCAGGTGGTTGTTCTGACTCTGATGCAAACTGGAATGGCTTCGGCAATGTTGTGAGCAATTAGATTTTTTTTTTTTAATATAATATATGGTGAGAAATAGTTAATCTTTTGTACCGGTTTATTGTCTTTCATCACTTCGCATGAAGAATTAGAATCTCTCTTTTCCCCCTTAAAGTCTGAACTTGAACTCAATAGTAAAAGTACTTTTTAAAGGCACAGCACCTTTGTGGGACAGCTCAGAGCTGTCTGTTTGTTCGGAAATGAAGCAGCTGTTCCAGCTACATGCTTGTAAATCACTATGGGAAGAAATTTCACTTTAACTCTTCTTCACTCCTGTGGAACACTGACTTGAGCCCTTAGCTCTTTCTGTGCCTGGTGATGTACCACGCTGTGTCTGCATGCTGCTGCACTCCTGGTCTCAGATACGGGAGATAGCAAGCACGTTTTCTCCATGTTGTATGATGTGACAGCCTGAAGTTGCCATCGCTGCTAAGTCTTTCATTGCCCAGCTTCTCTCTTGGTAGCTCTTTTGCTGTGAGAGGCACTCAGGTTGAGGGTGCGGTTCCCATGCGTGTGGCTCTGGAGGAGGTGCTGGGGAAGTAAGGGGATCCAGGGACAAAACACTAGCTTACACTGCTGATAGGAAATGTCTTAGGGCCTTTGGATGAGAAACTTAGGATAGATGGCTTGAGTTCCCTCTTTGGTGAGCAGGAAGAAAAGACCATGTTCAAGGCCAGGCTGGATGGAGCCCTGGGCAGCCTGATCTAGTGGGTGTCAGCGGGCTGGGACTGGGTGGGCATTAAGGTCCCTTCCAACTCAAGCCATTCTATGTTTCTGTGGTTTAAAAGACACTCTGAGCGAGTGAAGAAAGCCTTACCAGGGAACCGTCTCCTTTGAGATGTTGTATATTACATTTAATAACTGAGTAATAGCTGTGCTGCGGGGGGCTGAGTGACATGACCTGCTGCAATGCTCAGGTCAGACTAAACAATTGCCTTGAATTTTCCATAACCATCAGAAGAAGAGCGGTTGGCCAGTCTTTAATTCAGAAATTTGGCAGTGGTGTTATTTGCTAATCTTGAGCTGAGTAATCGTTTAGATCCATTGGAGCAGGGAGACAAAAGCAAATCAGTCCAGCCAAGTGCTTCACTTCCGCTCTACAGGTGTCTACAAACAGCCTGCCTGTGCTTTAGCTGTTGGTGTGACTGTCCCAGACACTGCTTCCTCTACTTTGGTCTACTTCTTGCTATATGGCTGCATGGTCACCCTGCCCCATGGTGCAGGGCATGAGCCTCCATTTTGCCTCAGTTCAGGGCAGGAATCCCTCACCAGAAAGTAGTGTTCGGGCAGGACGTGTATCTGGAGTCAACTGTAATTTTGCACAACTTGCAGTGTGAGGTGTGCTCCTGAAAATAGGTTCTTAGTTAATTAACTGATGAACTGGTTGCTGAACCTCTTGTCTTGAGCCACCTGGCCACTTAAACAGCAGTGAAAAGGCAGCTCAGGTGGGCAAAGAAGAAAATAAATCTTCAGCTTTACAGAGACAAACCACCCACTGCATAACCATGCAGCCGCTTGGAGAAGTTTTTGCAAGATTAGGGTAGGGGTAGCAGCAAGAGGGCACAGTAATCCCAGCTCCTAAGCTTGGGCTGCCTGGCATCACGCAGGTCTTCTTGAAACAGTGTGCTAGCAAAAAGGTTTGCTTGCTTTTTCGCTCTTTCCAGAAGCTGTGAGCCATGCAGCGTTGATAATGTTGCTTGGTTCAGCTTGCTGGGATGCTTCGTGCAGCTGTGAGTGGTCGTTGGAGCGTTTCTGGCAGACTTTGACATTAACGGATTGGTGATCACATTATCTGCAAACCCTGCAGCCAGGGTAATGCTAGTGGTCAAGTAATCGCTGTATGAAGGCTAAGCTGCTGTCAGCCCCACTGAAAAGAAGCTTCAGCGCAGCACATTCCTCAGCTCTGTGGCACGGTCAGGAATGATTTGAAGAAGTAATTCCACAAAATACTCTGATGCTTGCTTCCAGTACCACAGTAGTCTTTAGATGTTGTGGATGATCATTGTGATGTAGTATTGTAGATGGCGAGACATGTTTTAAGGCTGTTCTGCTTTAAAGGGGCAAAAGACCAAATAACGAACGCTAAAATGTGTCAGACAGCATCAAGATGTTCCCCTTTGTCTTATCTGTGTGTGCGGAGACTTCTCCGATTGTCCTTGCATTCCACAGCAATCTTTGGGACAAAAGGAGTGTTGGGAGGAGGTAAACGAACCCAAAGGACTAACAGTGGACCATCGCGATGCTAGAAGGACGCTAGATGACATCGAAGATTGCCAAATAAGGCTTATGTCTGTTAAGCAGTCATTGGGGGTGGGTAGGATAATGAATTTGGGAATGTAATGAGTATGTAATACATTTGAAAATATAACCTGTTCACGAACGATCAGCTGGTGGAGCATTCTTGGAGGGTTATCCCGGTGCTACTCCAGTGCTGCCAATAAAGAATACCTTGCTTAACGGTAACAAAACTTTGCTGTTAAGTTTCTATGCATCGATTTCTTTGAATCAATATAGTTAGGCTTGCTAGTGTTCCTTGATGGATACCTCTGTCCTGGCATTTTGTTTAGATATCAGACAGCTGTGTCTTTGAACCAAGGAGATAAGGAAGCTCTGCTGAGTCTTTGTACCAAGGAAATAGGAGGTCCTGCTTGGAATTGATATAGATTGTGAATCAAAGAAATGGATGCATAGAAACTTAACAGCAATGTTTTGTTACTATTAAGTCAGGTATTTATTAGTGGTGCCGGGAAGCACTGGGGATATTTCTACCATAGGCACTTCAAAGACTGCATGATTCAGTGTTCTTTATATTTCCACAGGTAGTTCATATTCATAAATTACGCATGAGGCAATTAGCATATCCACGCCTGTCTCAGATAGTGATTTATGAGGTCTCCAGTCTCCTGTTTCATGGTCTCTTCAACCGCCTAGTGTCCTTTCAGCATCATGACAGTCCAACCGACAGCCTTTTACTTCATCCAGTGATCTTCCTCGCTTGTCATCCAGATTAACTTTCTTCGTTGACGCATGCTCAGTAGGATAATGCCTATTATAAGTAATATACAGATGCCAAAATCGTAACATTTTCTCACTCAGCGCTCAGCCATTATTTCTAGGACATCTGCTCATGCATGGATAGAGACAAATTTGGCCACCTGTCTTTAATGATATATACGGGGGTGTAGAAGATAAGGAGGATAGAGGGGAGTATCTTGATGCCTGCCTGTTGCGTCCCAACCTAATCCTAGAGTGAGACAATTTGGCCTTATGTGGAGGCCCTGGCTTTCATTATTGTGTTTCTTTTGCTGAGGGTCTCTTATCAAAACAGAATAGCCTTACAACATGCTTTCTTGTCTATAATACTATATCCATATTGTTCTCAACATCTGAAAGCTATTACAGTTTTGCAAGTGAGACAACTGTATTTCTAAAATACGCTACTAAAATATATGGTATTTCTCCTTTTTCAAATCAGCTATTTCTAAAAACAAGTTACAAAATGCATTGTGCTCTATTTCTTCAAATCAGTTGGCAATCACTGAATATGTAACATACTTCTGGGAAACTTCTGCGTGTGTAACGTACCTCTTGGAAAACTTCTACATATGTAACACAAGCAATGTATATAAACTGAAGATGCTTTGCATAAGCTGTGCATGATAGGAGGATTACCCCCATGCATCCAGCGCTGCCAATAAGAATACCTGGTTAATGGTAATAAAGCTCTTGCATTTAAGTCCCTTCACATGAATTTCTTTGATTCAGGATGGATCATGCCCTATCGAGTTGCTGAGTGGTTGCTCGCAGGGAAGAGATGGAATGCTGCTACGTCTTCGTTTCCTTTTAGAGTGCCCCTTTCTTTTTTTTTTTTTTTTTCTAAACATTATCTTGGCTTTGATTTTTACCATTTCTGTTGAAGTCTCCCAAAAGGAAGAGAGCATTGTTATGACAAGTTTGGTACTTCCCTGAGGCTTGTATATTTAAAAAATACTGTAGGCTATTTTGGGCAGTGAGCCTGAAACTGCTCATGGATACACACTTTGTTTGAATGGCTATGGAACATATTTTCTATGACCTTCAAGATTTTTTTGGAAACATCTCTGGAACATACCTTCTAAAAATGTCTCTGTCTCTACAAATGCAATAGGTAGGACACATCCACTTCATTTCTCAGTCGTGTGTGAAAATAGCTATGTGTGGGCTCAGCATTACCACCCTCTCTAATTCTGCCATTAGTCAGGTCGGATGGCAGCTTGGATCTCGCCACGACCAAGGCTTGCATGCAGGGCAGATGTTCCATGTGTGTTGGTGGTGGTTGCTGCAGGGAGCATGCAGCTGGTGCACGGCTTGGTAGACCTGGTGCGTTCACTCTTCACTGTGGGGATGTGGTTGTGGCAGCCTCCTGTGTCGGCAGGACCCCACCGCCAAAATGCCTGTTCAGAGGTCACAGACCGGGAATGGTGTGGAGTGCTCCCCTGTGCCCTGCCCTCCTTCCTGTGTGCCAGCCCCTCAGGTGGAAGGAAAAATTGTTTCTGCTGTTCCACAGAACATCCTGGCAGGCAGCTGAGGAGGATTGATAAGGCATTTTTTTCTGCCGTCTTTTGTTTTTTAACCATCTAGCTCCTTTGTTTGGTTACCCGCTGCCAGCTGCTGTGGTGCCACTGCAGGAGTAGGGGTGAGCGGCTAGACAAGGAGAGGGGCTGGCGCAGCAGCGGCTGCTGAGCCAACCTGGCCAGCAGAAGAAATGTCTGTGAAATTGTGCTTGAGTATTTTTAACTGAAGAATTCCCCACACAGCTGTCTGCAGCTGCTGGGGTGGCCACACATCCTTGTACTAATTGCCTGACTTGTGACATCTTTGGACCAGTGAGATTTAAAGCCAGACCCCACTGCAAGTATGACAGATTCCTGCCACAGCAGCCAGGCTTCTCAGTGCTGCTGCCTTGGGCTCCCTGGGAGCCAGGAGCTGGAGGGGTCGCAGCACTGTGGAGGAGCACTGTAGGTTGGGGCCAGGATTCCCGAGGCTTGCCTGCTTGGAGAGCTTGTGGATTTTGAGTTGTCTACCTTGCTTCTCTTCAGAAAACTGCAGAGTGCCTTTGTCCAGCATAGCCTTTGTGGGAGCTTTTGTTTAATGAAAAGCTAGATTTGTAAAAGATCTATGACATTGCTTGTTTTTTTTTTTTGTTGTTGTTTGTTTTGTTTTTCCTTGCCCGTGTCATTTATTTATTTGTTTATTTATTTATTTATTTATTTTTAACACATTGCAAATTTGTGACTGACTTGCTGCACATCTGTACCTGTGAGTCCTGAGTCCCTGGAGGGACCCTCACTGCAATCAGAAGGCAGAAGGAGGTGAGATGGGCAATGCCCATAGTAAGGCAGGTGGCGTCAGGCAGTGGTGGCGCAGCTGTGCATTGCAGCAGCCTTTGAACAGAGAGCTCATTGCGGAGCTGGACTTCGAAGTCTGCTGTCCAAAGATAACATCTTTGAAACCTCTCAGGTCTGTGGCTCGCAGCCAGCCAACATTGCACTCTTTGGGACAGAGACTGTCTTTTTTGGATAACACCTATTTCATTGCGGCCCACTCTGGAATGTAGTTAATCATAGCCAGAGTTACTTTATTTTTTCTTTTTTAAAAATATGGGACTGCGGCTGAACAACCTAACCAACTTTCTATGGTTTCCATGACTATTCAGAGTGCTTTGAGAAGTGTGTCTGAAATAAGATGGATGCACTGCTCTTTTTCACAAATACTGTCAACTTACAGGTTACATGCTAGCTATTAGAAGCTATCATTAAAGTTTCACTAAACAATGAGAAGCAATGTGCTAGTGAACTATTTATGCTTTTTCAGTATTTGTTGCTTTAAATAGCAGCTCCTGGGACTGAAGGGCTCCCAGGACTGGAATTGCAGACACATTGCTGGACATGGATGAAGTTTCACTGGCAAAGCTCTGTAGCACTTAAGGGAACGATGTTCCGCTCCCACTCCTAAAAATGTCAAAGCTGCGTAACTTTTCCATTCTTCAGTATAGTTTTTAATGGTATGCTGAGTACAGCCAGCAGTTGAAATACATCCTAGATACTTTGGATCTGCCTGATACAGACCAAAAGAATCTTTAGTCTTAATCTTTTTCTTCTTCATAATTCTGAGGTGGATAGGTTATGTTTTTCAGATACGTTTTTGTTTTGAAGTACTATTTTTCCATTTGTTTACTGAATAAATAACTCACCCTAGCGTGGTTATTTCTTGGATTTGCAGCTGATGCAGAAAAAGTTAACTTAATTTCACTCAGCTGGCATTGTCTTCTCAAAATGTACTTGTCTGATGTGCTTATGCGCATTGTGTTTTTAATTTCCAACTTTGGTGCCAGCGTAAGCCCATTCTGCTTATCCCCCACAGCTTAAGCTCCATGCGTTGTTGGGAGGATTTCTGTTCCCCAGCAGCGGCAGTTCTAGCAGCTGCTTGCTCGGAGGCTGCTGTTTCCTCTGGCACGAGGTGCAGCCATGAACCCAGAGCATGGCTGTGCGGATTGTGCTGTCCCTGTTTTGCTGCATGAGCCACACAGCTGCTGTGGAGCAAGGCAGGGGTTGAGGACAGGAAGTCTGAGCTTGGATGTTGCAATTGATAATAATGGTGAGGAAACAGCAAGCTGGAAGTCTTTTAAAGACACTTCTTTGTCACCATGATTAGGTGGTCTTTGATCAACCAGTCTAGAGGCAAGACTGTGGAGTCGCGTCAGAGACACGGGTCTGCAAACAAACAAATGGTACACCTGCTGCTCCTGGTTCAGACAGCCTTTGCTGCCCGAGGAGGATGTGTCCTAGGAGGAAAGCTGTGTGGGAGTTGTGCATCTAAAAGTGCAAACAAGCAAAGAAGTGTGCCTGGACACCTCAAAAGCAGAATTTCCTGTTTAGAGCATACCCCTGGTAACAAATAAGTGCATTTTGAAGCCTCTTGCAAGGGCTAAGAAAAGCTGTCTGCAGCTACTTGCTAGCTAGCGGCGAGATCCTCTGACCATCCATGATCCCATCAGAGGGCTATGGAACTGCGGGGCACATGTACCCATGGACATACTCTGAATATTCTTGAGCCCCTGACACCTCCAGTGCACGTCTCTGTACTGAGTGCTGGCCACGAACAGCCCAAAGTCAGAAGTATGGGAAGTGAGGGTGCTCAGATCTGTATCAGGGCTTGGAGGAGAGGTTCCTTGTGCCTGGGTACCTGCTGATGTCCAGAAACTCCTATGGTTGCATCTGCTGCGTTAAGTATGGGGCCATATGAAGCTGATGCCTGTTGCAAGGAAGGGCCCGGACAAGGACACTGATGCCTTTTGTACAGAAATAACACGTACATTTGTAGTTTTATCTGTCACTTCTCCTCAAGTAGAAGGAAGGGAAGGAGAATCCAGCTGTTCTGGAAGTTAATGGTACTGTCAACAGCAAGGAAACAACAAGCCCCAAGCTAAATCCTTCACAGGATTTGTTTAGTGCCTTTTCCTCTGTTGAATAAAGAAATTTGTTTTTTGGAATGCTTTTCGGAATCTTTTAGGTTTTTGTCTTGGATGCTCACATAGTTGCAGGAAGAAAGGAAATAAAAACATACAAACAATTCTGTCTCTGATAGCATTTAAATATTATAGACAATATCAAGTAAGACTTGGTATTTGTTTTACTTGTAGCTGTGTTATACATTCCTTCTAATCTTTTATTTTTGCAAAGATGAAAATTACTAATTTAATCTTTGAAAGCATGTTTCTAAACAGCCGTGAGTTTGAATTTCTTCTCTGGCTTTCTTCAGTGTAAGATTATGCCACAGCATTTTGGTCTTTCAGTGTCAGCTTTTTTTTTTTTTTTTCTTAGTTTGCTGTAAGCAAGGTATTTCCAGGCTTTCTCTACTACACAAGGTATTTAGAACTGTTAATGTGATTTTTGCTTATTTGTTTTTGTAATTGTTACCTGTTTACAAAGCCATAAGCACAGCTATCCCAAGGTGTTGCTTAAGCAACTTTTCTTCACCACCTTCAATTTGCTGAAAATCTTTAGTAGCTTACAAATTCCTGTAGCAAAGTAATGGTTCTGTGTGTGTACCAGGAAAAAGACTTCTTTTAAGAGGGCAATGTGGTTCTGGTGAACTGAAAATCGTAGAATCCTTAGAGTTAGAAGGGACCTTTGGAGGTCATCTAGTCCTGCAATGAGCAGGGACATCTACAGCTACATGAGGTCACCCAGAGCCTGGTTCAACGTGACCTTGGATGTGTCCAGGGACAGGGCTTCCACCACATCTCTGGGCAACCAATGTCTCACCATCCTCCATGTAAAATACTTTTTCCCTATATCCAACCTAAATCTACCATCTTTAAGTTTGAAATCATTGCCCCTTGTCCTATCACTGCAGTCCCTGCTAAAGAGTCTGTACAGCTTCTTGTGAAACAAAACCCATCTGCAGCTTGTCCTAGGAACAAAATTCATTTTGTTCTGCGTGTCAAAAGCAAACAGATTTTGAGTCTGTGCTCTTCTTTTCTGGATTTGTTTCTTCACTGTGTAAGGGGAATTGTGCATTGCAGGAAGTAAAGACTGATTGTTGCAATGCCTGTTCTGCTTTGTGGAATGTGCCAGGACTGTGAGCTGTGCAAAGACAGCAGAGAGTAGCGTGGAGAAATCAGGAGCAGTTCTTTCTCACCCTCATCCTCTGTGTGTGGGAAAACCAGAAACTGGTGTGTTTGGACCTAAGGATTTGATAAAGAGGGCAATCTGCTTCCACTTAAATACTCATATGCTAAAAGGAGATGACTAAATAAATTCTGGAGTTTGTAGGAAGTCTCCCAGCTTCGCCAAGTGACTTTTGCAGTAGAAACCTATTGGTGATAATGGAATGACTTGGCTTTTTGTCTTCCTTTCCAGTTGGCCTGCTGCTGTGGTACCGCGGCTTGTTCCTTGTGCTGCAAATGCTGCCCCAAGATAAAACAGTCAACAAGCACCCGCTTCATGTATGCACTTTACTTCATCCTGGTGACTATTATCTGCTGTGTCATGATGTCAACGACAGTAGCTAATGAAATGAAAACACACGTAAGTAAGATATGCACTTCTGCTTCTGAGGGGTCATGGAGCTCTTTCTCTTGTCTCCTCATGTATAAAAGGGTGCTTGCTTCTCAGAAGAGGCAGTCCATTCTCTCTACCCACGCACTTCCAAACCCAGACTGGAGGACTGTGCATGATCAGCATCTTCTTGTCAATTGCTTACACTCTGAGTGTATTTCACAATAGGAAGAGTCAAGGATTGCAGGACTAGTGGCCTGCCTTCTCTTTTGTTGTAGAGAAACCCATTACACTAAACTCATCCTATGTTTGCAGTGTGGGTAGTTTCAAGACATCTTGTAGTAGAATAAATTGCTTTAGTCTAATGTTGAGTTTCTTTGGTAGCTTGTTCAGCAGCAGAAAAAGCAGCTAGAAAACAATGCTTCAAGAGTTGTATTTATAATACTAATTCTGCGTCAAGGTCAAGGGAGGTGATACTCCCCCTCTACTCTGCCCTGGTCAGGCCTCACCTGAAGTATTGTGTCCTGTTCTGGGCTTCCTGTTACAAAAAAGACAGGGATCTCCTGGAAAGAGTCCAGCAGAGGGCCATGAAGAAGATAAAGGGCCTGGAGCATCTCCTCTGTGAGGAAAGGCTGAGCGATCTGAGTCTGATCAGCCTTGAGAAAAGAAGACTCAAAGAGAATCTGATCAATGTCTATAAATATCTAAGGTGTGGGAGGCAAAGGGACAAGGCCGTACTCTTTTCAGTGGTGTGTAGCGATAGAACAAGGGGAAATGGCCACAAACTGAAGCAAGGAAGCTCCGCACAAATGTGCGTAAGAACTTCTTCGCAGTAAGGTTGATGGAGCACTGGAACAGGCTGCCCAGGGAGGTTGTGGAGTCTCCTCTGGAGATTTTCAAGACCTGCTTGGATGCCTACCTGTGCAACCTGCTGCAGGGAGCCTGCTTTGGCAGGGGGGTTGAACTCGATGATCTCTAGTGGTCCCTTCCAACCCCTACAGTTCTGTGATTCTATGATTCTGTGTCCTTTGTGTTATGTGACAGACTACTTCCACAAAGCACGGTGCTGTGAATCTTGTGCAAAGCATTTTCTTCCATGTGCATTGAGTCATCATGTTCTCATGACCTCTAACTACAGCATACATTGTTCAATTCTAATTGTTTTTTTAATTAAAGATCTTCAAAAGCATTAAAGGAGCAGTGGCTAAAACTAGATTATAAAATTCAAATTTCTTTCAGAATTGTAATATTTAACTTTCCTGAGGTAAACGTTACCAGCTTGCTTGAGGTCACATGCTAGACCTGTTGTTCTTCATCTTTGGTTTCATTTCTTAAGCCACCCAAGTTGCTCTTAGTAGCATAAATCCTCTCTCTTACCCTACAAGGTACAAGAAAGTAAGTCTGTTTTTAAGTAGAGGGAACAATGGCTGGATCACTTAATTTTTAAAAATTAAGTAATGTGGGACTGAAACTTTCCTGCCCCAAGCTTGGCATCAGGCCTGCTTTGAGGTTGTCACTGTACTCGCCCTGGAGATTCAGAGTGCTTCAGTTGCTGTGAGCATCTAGTTCTCTGTTTTCCTTCTCAAAGAGGGAGTCCCAGAGAGAGCACGGTGATGGCCATTTCCTTGTTCAGCTGGCTGTTGGCTGAGTTGGTGCCCTACTTAATTTCTGCACTTGGCTTTCAGTTAGCTGTGAAACACATCCCTCTGCAGCAGCCTGGGCCCAGAAGCTGGTGGTAACATCCTGTAAGAAAGGTGAAACAACAGGATTATGTAGGGCTATACTAAAGAATATTAGGACAGAATGTACATAAAGGGCATAGTGGGGTGAAGGTCACTGGCATTGAAACTTGAGGGTTCTTCGTTGCTTGGATTATCTCAGTGCTACCTTCTTACCTCTGGTCACAAGAAGATGCCATCACCCCTGTAAGAGTGCCTACTACGGGCAAGGTGCTTGACTGTGAGCTGCAGCTCAAAAGTTTTTCAACATGATGCTGAAGTTTCTTGCCAGGATTTTTTTTGATTTACTAGATGCTTAGATTGGCAGTAAAGTGAATAATCCAAGGAACTGAAGTATGTGGAAGACAAATTATATGCTAATACGTACCCAAATTTCATAGTCACTTTTCCATCAGTAGTGTGGTTTTAATGCAGTTTGTATTCCTAAAAAAAAAGCCTGTCTCCTTATCCAACAGAAAAGTGATTCAAGCAGCCTTCAACAGCATGCTTTTCAGCTTTGCCAAATTTATTTTCCAGTTTGTAGTCTTTAAAGCTCAGTGTAGGAAGAAATGGCACAAAGAGTAGCTGTTAGTGTGAAGAAGAAAGATAATCGCCTTCTTAATTTAGAGCATTTGATGACTTTGAATAGGAAATGGACCATCTGAAAGTAGTCTTTATTTTTCTCTTCTCTAATTTAATAATTCTGACTGTTAAAGGTTCAGATCTTGAAGCTAATTCAAGCCTGTTCTAGTAAAGTGGACCTTCGAAATATTTATCCAGACAAACTTGTCTTGGCTTCCCAACTTTGTTTTGAAAGGACAGGGCACTTATTGATTCCTTTGCTTTTGGCTGGATCACAGAGTATTCCTAAATCCTGAAGCCAGACTGTAAGCAAATACTTTACACAATGCTTTTAGGACCTTGTGCTCTCTTTCTTGAAAGGGGACATAATTTTATTTCATTTTAACTAAATTTGTTTAAATTTCTCTATTAAAGTAGTATTTAAAATTTCAGTGCAATCCTTTATGAAGCCATCACATTGACAGGAAACCACGAGTCTGCTTTACCAATTTAAAAATCAAATAATCACACTGATGTTACATGAAAGGAATCTCATCTTTATCATTTTAGATATCTAATAATTGCACTGATGTTATGTGAAAGGAATCTCACCTTGTTAATGAAGAGAGTTTTTGATTGTTTTGTTGATTGGTTACAAATTCCCAAGTCTGAAGTAGATCTAAAAGTATTGTAGCACTGTAGCTTTTGGATCTTTGAAGTTATTTTGAGGGGAAACAACAGCAATCTACATCTCTTATGGGCACTGTAAAGATACTTAAAAAAAAATGTTTTGCAATAATTCACTTGCCTCCACTGTCATGCATTCGGTCTGTTAATGTATGTTTAAGACAGGTTTTCCAGTTCCTGAGCTGTCAAATTCTGCAGATGCCAGCCCAGAGCTGGGAACCTGCTCTGTGCCCTGCAGTATGGCTGGAAAAACAAGTCAGTGTCCCAGGTTCCATTTCCTCACTCAGCCTGGCATGTAGGTTAAGCATGTGTCAGTGAGAAGACACTACCTGTAGAGTGCTTAGTTTCAAAACCTTGGTTCCTAATCTAACTGGCAGATTTTGGTGATCCATATTTGTGGTGAGCCCTAATAACTGAACAAAGTAAATATGGTGTCTTTTTGTTAGGTTTTTCTCTGTTCTTTTCATCCTTCCTTCTTATCTGATCCATTCCTGCACCCATGAGACAAAAAGGGAGAGAGGCTCGAAGAGTTAAATTCCAAAAAACATGCAGAGAAACCATGGCATTTATCTTTGATCTCTGGGGAGGAAGCAAGAAGCAATGGTGAGGGAGTGGGTAGGGAGTGGTTGGCTCTGGTGAAGAAAATAGTTTGAACTGTAGCAAGTAGGATAGATTGCAGAGGAACAAGTTTGTGTGTGTCAAGGCAAAAGATGGGATACAGCCTCAAGATGTGAAAGCTTTAGCAATGTGGACAGCAAGGCACAAATGGTGACAGTACAGTTATACAAGTCAGTTTTAAAACATGGCTTCCTTCCAAAAGGAAGCAAAGCAGGACTCAACTTGAAGAAGGGCTTCTATGATCCGTGTATATATTTTTCCAGTTATTCTGGTGTGAACCAGCTACGGCTTTACTGGCAAATGTTCTGTTGAAGCATGACCTTGCATTTCGCAGGCTTTGAAATGATGGTTGATGGAAAAGGAGGGAGATTATAGTTTCAGTTTGTCAAAAAACTGTTAATTTTTTTTTAAAATTTATTTATTTTCTTAATATCAAAGCTGTTTCAAAACTACTGGTTTCATCCTGAAAGTACCCGTGTCCTCCTTAAATAATGAAAGCAGAATCAGAAAGAGGATTTCAGGAGTACAAATGTTCGTGAAAACCAAGTCATTATTGTCAAAGCATTTCAGTTCTGGATGATTATATGTGCTGGTAGGGCATGCTTTCAGGCTCATTTCCCCAGCCATAACTGCATTACAATATGTTAAAATGTAAATTTGCGACCAAACCCAAGTTTTTAAATGAAGCTGCCTGTTGCCTATTTCTGTTAAGAATTCAGCTATAGATCACGTTGTTTTGTTTTCACTCTGTATCTCACCTGTTCAAGACAAGTAGTTCTACCAGTGTTTTTTCCCTTTGTCTTACCGCTGACAAAAATTTTCTTCTATACTGTCTCCATTTCCATAACAAATTTCATCTGCCACATTCTCCCTCTGTTGGATGAGGGCACGTGGGTAAAGCAGTCCTTCAGGTTCCTCTGGCTCTTAAGGCCTTTGTCCTTGCTTGTGGAGGGATTTCTGACGTTTGCACACTCATGGTGTTGGGTGCAAGTAGACCTAGGCTTGGTGGTGGCTGAAATGCAGCCGGCCTGTGCCTGGGCGCAGCACAGCTGCACCATCTTGCTGCTGTGTCACAGTTAGGATGTCAGCAACTTGCCCTGATAGGAAAGCAAGGTCAGGGTAGTCTGACCCTGCTTTTGCAGATGTTCCTGCTCAGAGTAGACTAACCTTGTTCTCATAATTGTTGCCATTGTCTCAGAGGGTTTTACTGCACTCAAAAAAATTACCAACTTGATAGTGTCTTTGCTCATGCAGCTACAGAGGTATTCATGTTATCTGGGAAGAGACTGAGTTTTTGCAGTAAGAATGCCTTTTCCCCTACTCAGAGGCCAGGGAGTTTGCTTATGTTACTTTTAAAGGGGAGACTTCGCCCCGTCAAGCTTGGCTAAGTAATCCCTGACTTTAATTGCCAGCAAAATTATCCAGCAAAGGGAAAACATAATAAAAAACTTGGGCTGGGCAAGCTACTAGCAGCTGAGCATATTTCAGAGATAAAATTTCAAGGCAGAAATTGTCTTTAAAACTTTCAGTGATTAAGAATGCGCATAAAGCTTGATAAGTTGTTCACAGCAGTAGTTTATCCTGTTGTGAAAAGATGCCCTTTTCATTACATCAGCCCTTTTGTCCCCAGCATTGTACTTGTGTTTGTTATCTGCCAGGGTCCCCAAGTGTTTGGTTTTGTTCTTGATTTGTTACTTCAGGATCATTGGTCTCTGAAAAAGATGTTTAGTTGCGCAAGATTGTTCCTGTGGCCATCATTTATCACTATATAGTGTTATGCATCCTACATAGCACTGAGCTCTTTGTTGTTTGTGTAGGCACAAAGTAAGCTGTTGTTCTTGTGAATCCATCCATTTTCTCACAGCCTGATTTGTAAGGAAATTACTGCAAGATACAGAAAAGAACATAGAGGGTCAAGAATCCCATCAAGACCTCAGTAGAAATCCATGCACTTAGAAGATTTCCATTTATAGCTATGCAGAGATGTGTTTTTAACTAGGTAGCTGATTGGTCAAGTGCCCTGGTGTTTTTCTTGTTTTAAAACTCATAATCAAAATGCTATTTGGTACCAAGTCTAGGCCTAACAGAAACTCTGTTTAATCAGTATGATCGTCTGTACCAAAAGAACTTTGATTTTTTTCTCAGAAATACTGTTAGTTCAGTACCATGCATCTTTTAAATCTGTGCTGATTTATGGTAATTACAAGCAAAGAATTGTGAGGTTAGCTAACAGCCCAGTTGCTTTCTCTGTTGTTGCTGTGGCCCCCATGGCTTGCCCTGGCAGTGGTGTGGCATTGGTAGTTCTCATAATTATTTCATTCAGTCTGTGTGCTTGTTTGGAATGCTGGCACATTCAGCCAGTTTTACATTTCATTGCTTTTCAAGATTTAAGAAAAGGTGCTGCTGATGCCCCAGACATTTTCTTAGTAGCCCTCTAAAATTTTTGTATGTGTGAGTTATGTCGCAGCTACGTGTTTACTGTGCAGCTTCTCAAGCACTGGCTACTCCTCTCTGAGTTGCTTCTGAAAGAGCATCTCAGGGTGGCACAGCTTGAATCCTTTTCTGTAATGCCAGACAGCCGTGCTGAAACCTTCTGCTTTTCATCTCCTCCTCTGATTGTAGCCCACCTAGGAGCAGCTCAGTATCATAGTTTGGCTTTCCTCTGTAGCACTTAGCAACAGTTTAACTATGTGTTGCCTTGTGCTACTGAAATACTTGCTTTTAGGAAACTGCTAAGAAGGCTGTTGACTGGTTTGGGTCACTGCATGCAATTGAAAGTTGCACAGCATGCATTGGGAAGCATGCTTTCAAAGCCTTGCAGCTGGAAGCTGAGAACTTATGTGTTAATCCCATGTTTCCTGCATTGTGGATGGCTCTCTACCCAGCTGGGAACACTGCCTGATCCCTTTCCCTTGAGTCCTGTTTGTTCTTCCCAGTCCTGTTTTGGTAGGCTTAACAGTCTGCTAAAAGAAGTAGGCACACATATCTTCTCTTCTTTCCTGGAAATGTTCGAGGATGGTGTTGCCCACAGTCTTTGATTGTTTTTCTCCCCAAAAATCAAGCCTGGCTTGATACTTTCTCACACCTGATTCCCATTTCATCTGCTTGATTTATTTGTACAGTGTTTTGTCCTAACAGATGTTGTTTCCTGATTTTTCCAGTTGCCCGTGCAGGTAGCAGTGATCAGCTCCAAAGGTTTTGATTCTCAAGTAGTCTCACTAGCCTTGGCTGAGCACTTTGTTCATACAGAGAGGCCCTTCTTCCTTTGAAATAGCTGGTGGTTTTCTAATGAAATGCCTCTATTTTTGCACGACTCCCTGGCTGTGAGAAGGCAGGGGTTGGTCTGCACAAAGGCACCACACAGGAGTTAGTCCTGTTCAGAGTCCTGCTTTCTGGACTCTCAGTGTCATGTCTGCCTGGTGAAACATAGGCCAAAATGTGGGGCAGTTTACATTTGCCTTACAGCAAGCGCAAAGCCTCAAGAGCAAATATTTAACAAGTCGAGAGGAAAGTGGAATTTTCCTGCCTCTCTGTTAATTTAACATAATTAACAGGGCAACTGGCACAGCTTCCTTTCAGAAGCTGTGATGCAAGGGAGGGAACTTGTTGTTTCCATATTGCTTGGGTGTGCTGGAAGCTCGAGGCAGAGCTTCTTGCCCCATTTGTGGCCCCTTTGGCTGGTGAAAATGCCAATATGGCTTTATGTAAGCTGTATTACTGAAACGGAGTCTGTTGTTGTAAAACATGGGTAGAAGGGAGAGGGTCCCACAGTGGGTGAATAAGTATTAAGGGACAGCGATGACTTAGGCCAACAGAGCTGAAGGAAATCAAGGTGTACTCATACCCCTGAGCCATCTGGAGGTAGCTGACAGTTGAGGTTCTGCAAAGCTCTAATTTGTCTTTTACATTGTTCTATATCCCTTGAACTGTCAAATCCAGGCTGAGGGGTATCAACAAAAGGTACTGATGAATGCTGTCAGTGTTAAATGAACTGGTGAAGAATCAGTGGTGCACCAGCTTACGAAGGTGTAGTTGTGAGGAACCACATGTCCTGTCTAACAGCTTGTAATGTGTTTTATTTTTCAGTTTCCCTTCTATGAGCAGATGTGCAAAGGCATTCAGGCGGGTGAGATGTGTGAGAAGTTGGTAGGATACTCTGCGGTGTACAAAGTCTGTTTTGGAATGGCCTGTTTCTTCTTTTTCTTCTGCTTGTTTACCATCAAAATTAACAACAGCAAAAGCTGCCGAGCATATGTTCATAATGGGTGAGTATTTGTTTAATTTCCACTCTCTTTATAGATTTATATTGCTTACTTTCCAATTGAGTGTAGTACTAGGCAAAAAGGAAGAGAAGAAAAAAGGTTGATTTGACTGCTTGTGCTGGGTATAAAGCAGTCAACGGCAAACAGCAGCAGTCAGTCAACAAAGATTGGTTTTTATCTTGTTGAGCTAGACATTTTTCTTAATACTTGGGATGAAGACCTCTAATTCCTTTTATAACCAGATGATTTCTTTTGTTTTCTCTCATCCAGATTCTGGTTTTTAAAGCTTCTACTTCTGGCAGCAATGTGCTCAGGAGCTTTCTTCATTCCTGATCAGGACACTTTCCTCAATGGTACATCCTTCTCATTTTGTTTTGCTGCTTTATTCTGTACTGCCTTGAGGGTGGTTATAAATCCTAAAAGTCTGATCAGCATGATGATGATGATGAGCATGGCTGTATTTCTTCACGTAAACCCAGTGTAGTCCAGGAGCAGAAGGAGTATTTGGGGATGTTTGGAGGTAACTACACACAGTAACCACTCATTGTTGGCGCTAAACACAAGGATACCAAGTAGGCATGTAAAATACTATTGCAGAGCTGTTGTGCAAATTCTTCAAGAAGCAGAGACTGCAATAATGCAGAAGAAATTGTTCACTTGAGAGTGTAGAGCTGTACATAAGTTTGGTTTGTGCAGGTAGCTCTGTGTCACACAGCGGCTAGGGACTGTGGTGTGTGATGGAGAAGTACCATGGGGAACAGGGTGACCTGGAGGCTGCTGGCACTGGCTGTCTGGAAGCATGCAGTGCCATAAAGTAATGTGGGATATCACAAGCTTTCAGGCTGATTGTGTAGATGCTGTTAATAAGTAGATGATAATGTAAAGCTGGGCTTCTTGCGGCCTGTTACAAGCATGCTGCTGGGATTGCGGTGCCCAGTGCATTTCCAGTCTTGCAAGATGCCTTGGCACCACTTAGTCGTGCTAGTACTGGCCAAGTGCTTCAATACCATCTCTGTGGGGTACACCAAGGGCCTGGTGGGCTGGCAGCAGTAGTCCTGGTGATGACACCAAGGTGAGTTTGTGCTTTTTGGTATGCCAGGTGCCTGTAGGCCCTTAAGGAGTTGAGTCTGGGCAGTTGCTTCCACGGAAGCACACTAGGTATGTGTGCTTTCAACTGCCCCAGTCTTCTCTGTTAAAACTTGCCAGGATGTTTATAATAGAGTAAGAGGAAGGAGTAACACAGGGGAAAAGAATACACTGGACAGACATTCTGTGAACGTGCAACTCTGGTAAACTAAGGTAAAAATCACTCAAGGTAAACCACAGATAGGCTTATTTCAACTTCTTGCTCTTACTGGCTGTTAATGTCTGGTCCTGTTTCAGTCTGATGCCCCATAGGTGAAGGAATCCTTATCCCTGTTCCTTTTTTTCCCACGAAGTCGTGTGCTGGCTGTATGGGATTGTCATTAGTGTCTGATCACTTCTTGGTTTAGGTGGTACAATGTGTTACACTCACAAACAAGCAAGACACCCTGTCATCTTTGTGAGTAATCTTTTCCATGGCAAAAAGTCATCAAAAATTAAAGTATATGGGGAAGAAGTGAAGCAATTTTTTTTGTGCTGATTGGAACTACAGTCTAACCTAGTGTGGAAATACAGCATAACAAGCTCTCATCCCCAAATTACTTTTTGACTTTTCTCTGTAAAGCAGTGTCCTATATATCCTGCTAAACTGTTCTTCAGGAAGCTCCTGAGGAATTTTCTGAATCTGAGATAAACAGAGGGTCTCAGCATTGTGTGGTTTTCCCTTTTTTATTTTTTTATTTTTTTTGTTCTTAGCTATCAAGAGACATACAGTTTCTTTTTTCTAAAAATGTAAAATGTTCTTCCCATGCTTAGGATTTTAATTATAAATGAGGGGCATTACGTGCAAGCACTATGTTTGCGGGGGCTACAGCCTTAAATCTACACTGTCCTGCTAACCTTATCTATGATGGATCCATAAAGCATGCCCCAGTGTCCTGCCTGTGGCAATAAGAGATTGTTACTGAGAGTCTGACTCTTTAATTACTGCATTGGTGGTCTGCTTTTTCCTTCAGTGCTTCTTCTAAGTAGACTCTATTTTAATGTGGTGGGTTTTTTTTTTTTTTTTTTTTTTGCACACTTGTTTCTTTTATTTTCTTCTTGATTCTTTCATTCTATTTTGTTTGTTTGAAGAACAGCATACCTTTCAAGTGGGTACAGTACGGTTTTCAAAACCAGACAGGTAATGTTTTTGCTTGCTTTCAAACAATTAACTTGTTGTACAGTCAAAAAAAATCTTTACTTCATCTAGTAAGAGTAATGTACCGGGATGGTTCTGTTATTCCACTTCATTTATACAAGTGCTTTTGTAGAAGGAAAATGTGCTGTTAGAATATGGATGAACTTTGCTAATGCACTTATACAGTCGTCTTCACTGAAATCAGCTGCATACCTAGAGACTATAGGCTACATGCTGTAGAGGAACACAAGCTGTATATGCAGCTAAACATTTAGACAGGTGTCTGTATTTTCTCAGAGACTTTGGTATTGCTCATAGGTGATTTGTTGTCCAAAGTATTCCAGCAGTTACCTGCATACAGTATAGTAGGTCAATGGTTAAGTACTCAAATAACCTGTCTTAAAACTAGTAAATAAATACCGAGTGTTCTTGTTCCTTTGGGAGTGGCTCGGGACAGCATTTGTAAATAGATGAGCCATGCCTTCATTTTCCAGTGGTGCTGGAATCAAGGGAAGTAGTTGCCCTTTTTAGCACTAGGTTCCAGTACCTTGCAATTTTAGGGTTTAGGCTTTAGGAAAATGCCTTCAGGACTACTGCACAGTCGCAAATAAAAGTTTCAGTATTTTCTGTCTGATTTTAGTAACCTTGTGTCCACAAAATTTTTTTGGAATGGGGAGTCTCAGTAACTGTCCTAACAGGCTTCTTCTGAGTGTGTTGTAGCTTGCAAGAAGAATTCAGCAGGGCACTAATCTTGAGATAGTTGAGCTGGCCTTTTGGCTAAAACCTCTAATCTCCTACTGTATCTGTGGGCTTGAGATATTCAAACTGTGTGATGTCTTCACCTGGTAGACAATAATTCCATTTTATCTCAGGGAAAAGGTGGCTACAGTTTGACCAATTTTCTCTGCCTTGCAGCCTGGCGCTATGTAGGAGCAGCAGGAGGTTTCCTTTTCATTGCCATTCAGCTCATCCTGCTTGTTGAGTTTGCACACAAATGGAATAAAAACTGGTATGTGTTGGGCAAATATTGTGTATATATATATATACACTATATAGTGTATATATATATATGCTATATAATAGTATAATATATAATATTATGGTGCACTCCTGAACAGCACACCTCTTGGAACAAAGGAATGAAGCATTTAAAAGTAGTATAGATGTTGATGTTTAGAACTGTGCATCTCTGTGTTGTCCGCTTTCGTCCTTCCCCAGAGGAAGTGCTTCCTCCTTATTCTGCTCTGTGCTGATATGTTCTGAACCTAAATTGTTCTGCTTCCAATAAGTAGTAGCTTGTTGGGATGCAAACACTTTGTTCTAAGTAGTTCTGTTTTCTGAGAAAATATACTTGCTAGAGAATTAAACGAGATTTGCAAAATGTAGCAGTGAAACTGTATGCAGTGGTACAAACTGGTAAATCCTGGGTTTTTTTCTATCAGCATAATGCACATCACATGATTTATTTAGTCATTAATGTATTTTTGGTTGTGAGAAATGCTGCTTTCTTTAACTTCTTTTTTCTCATCTAAATATGCACGATTCTGTTGTCAACCCACATATACCATGTTTTGGCATTGACTTAATTTCAGCTTGATATTATGCTCCTAGTCTTTAGCCTCTGCTCTTGGATTAAAATATTTAAATTCTACTCCTTTGTTTAAGATTTTCTTGTATGAAAGATATTTTTACTGCTAATTCTGACAGCTGCTTTTTTGTGGATAAAAAATTTCCAGCAGCATTTAACATTAGCACTTTCTACAAAAGATGTTCATTTCCACAGAAAAAAAAAAAAGCACTAACGCTAATGAAAGTTTCCTTCGATTTCATGGATGGAACCTAGCAAGGGCCTCTGTTAGTGTAGTGATATACACATGCTTCAGGAACATAAGCACTGTCTTTTGTGTTTGATGTCATGAACTATTCAGCTATTAGAACTTTAATTTTTGGGAAGGGAGATAAAATAAGATGCTTGTCTTTGTCTCCACAGGACTGCAAGTGCGAATCACAAGCAGATGTGGAGTGGTTTGCTCGCCCTGGTCACTCTCATCTTGTACTCTGTTGCTGTGGCAGCCCTGGTCCTCATGGCTCTTTTCTACACGCGTTCAGAGGGCTGCTTGTCTAACAAGATCCTGATTGGTGTCAATGGTGGCCTGTGCCTCTTTGTGTCACTGGTAGCCGTATCACCCTGTGTCCAGAATCGTGAGTGCTAACCTCCTCCTGGTTTTCTGTTGCTGCTGAAGTTGTGTGCCTTGGAGCATGAGCTGTGTTCTGGGCACAAAGCCTCCTGATAGTTCAGACCTATTGCAGCTCTTGTCCCTGTCTCCTTAATCGACACTATGCTGTGCTGTTGTTGCTCACCAGCTCAGCTGCTAAAACTGCAGAGATGTAAGATGTTTTAGGCATGCCATCAGGCACCTATGCTGTAAAGAATGCTCATGTGCTGATGGCTGGTAAGGTGTAGAGGAGTTTACATAACGCTTGCACCATTAGCAGTTCAGTCAATGGCAGTAATACCCTTTCACCTCTGTTTTAGCTTTTGCTTTTGACTGCTTGCAATTTACCATCTGTAAAGTTTGGGCCTGAAGTAGCTGACAGCAGTATTTTATTATTCTCTGGTATGTTCGATGTATGCTGTTAGTATCTTGCATATATTGGACCCGGAAGTAGTAATTTGAGTGGCTCCAAAGCAAGCTTTGTGGGCAAATGAATGTATTGTGGCAGCCTGTCAATAGCTTTTTGGAAGGTTGGTGCTTTTGACAAGAGCAGAATGGTGATTCATTTCTTATGTGGGAATCTTTAATGCCTTTCTAAAGCAGCCAGCAAAACTAAATGGCAGACTCCTTTCTCTTCACTTGCTGGATGAAACATATCTAAACTTACAAACTGCTTAAAATAAAAACTAAATGGTACTCCCCTCTTTTGAAACATACTAATGTGCTTGCTGTTGCCTAAGGGATATCAATTTATTTTTCAGTTTGTTAAAATACCTACAAAAATCTTATATCGTTCTCTTTCTTCTAAAGGCCAGCCCCATTCTGGTTTGCTGCAGTCAGGAGTTATCAGCTGCTATGTCATGTACCTCACTTTCTCAGCGCTATCCAGCAAGCCACCAGAAACCAGTAAGTGCTTCATGTAAATGATTTCAGACAAAGCATGTGTTAAAACTGAGAAGGCCTTTAGGAAACCTTAGCACAGAGGAATGTAGGAGTGCTGGTTTTGATCTGCTCTGGTGTATGCAAAAGAAATTGTAGATAATAAATTTGGGCAGCATTTGAGAGACCGTGAACACTCTCCCTGTAGCATCAGTGCTTTGGTCTAGAGGAGCATAATGCAGTTTGTGGATTGCATCTGTTGCATGAGAGTCATTCCAGCTTGTTTTCTACTGATAAATTTCCCAGAGTCCTGCAGTCTGTCCATGTGGCAAGTGCATGTGCTCATATAATAGGATGTAACTAAATACATAACGTCTTTGATCACGTGATAGGAAGAGCTGGAACAAATGGCTCTTAACTGTCTCTAGAAGAGGTCAGGTCACCAGCTCCATTCCAAAGGTTACTAGATCCACACCGGTTTGTAGGTACCTTGCACCCAAGTGGCTTTGTTCTGTTTTGCTGTGCTGGCCATCAGAGTGGATACTAAAATCACTTTGTTTCTACTAGAATTGTTACCCTAGAAAGCCTTTGCCAACTAATCAAACAAAAACTTGAGTATTGTTTATCTTTCATTTTGAAAGGAAACATTCTGGGTAAAGACCTGGAGTTATGCCGCAGTAGTTTAAAGTCATGCTGTTCTTCAGTCAAGTTCCTGTACTCGGAACTAAGGAACTACCTATAGTCTTAAGTCCCTTATGCTGCAAAAACACAGCAAGACTTTACATTGAATCAAGGCGACAGTGTGTAGCATTCTTTAAACTAGGCCTCATTGCTTGCGCAAACAGATAACTTTAGGAAGGAACACAGAAACCGTGGGAATGTGAGGTCCTTAAAGATAAGTAGAGTTGCTGTTTGCAACTCAGTGGAGGGTCCCATGAAGATAAGGAGGCAGGGTTGCTGTTTACAACACAATGGAGGGTCCAGTGAAGATAAGCAGAGTTGCTGTTTGCCCCTCAGTGTGGGGGGGTCCCGGAGGGGGTCCTGTGAAAATAAGGAGGCAGAGTTGCTGTTGCGACACAATGCAACCCCCCTAAAAGTTTCCAGTGAGAAAGACTTTGAGCCTTCGTGGGGATGACTAATAGCCTTCATCCAGCGACCACCAGATGGGGCCTAGAGACCCTACCCACATTTTAGGATATTTGGAAGGGTGGAACAATATGTTAACAAGTTCCTGGAAATCCAGTGCACGTGTAACCAATTTCTTGGAAATATAATGAATCTGTATATGCTATGCCTATAAATGTGTAGTTGCCGCTTTCCTTGGTGAGCATGTTTGGCGGAGCGATCCCCCATGCACCCAGCACTGTATTAAAGAAATACCTGCTTGACATAATTCACTGGCATGTCAGGTTACTCTGTCGGATTTCTTGGCATCAACGTGCTCTTCTCAAACCGTTTCCTTTTCCCAGTTAACAATTAGTCACCTGTTTGGACGAGGAATATTCTTTTCATGTATGGAAGACTTTTCTGGTTTCAGATCATTAATGAAAAAAACCTCTTCTTCGTTATTGCTCAGCTTTTAGTATTGAAAAGCTAAAGCAATGATAGCTAGAAGCCCGGTGGCAGAAAGGAGAAATTTTACACACTTGTCCAGAGGGAGGAGGAAAGGGGCGAAGAATCTCTCGCACTTGTGTAGACACAGGCATATACACAAGCATATTCCAGAGCTAAGAACGAAAACCACACTGTTTTCGTGGAAGATTTAATTAGTAAGATAAGCAATGTTTTTGAGTGAATATAGAAATTGAGTTAGATGGCATCTGAATTACTCGTTAGATTTGATGCAGTCCGAGAAAAGAAAGGGAAGAAAGTTATGTGTGATATTAAATCATTAGTTTTGTATTATTTCGTGCTTGTGACAATCAGAGCTTTTAGCAGTTTAGTGAACAAGTGCTCTGATTTGTGTGGAATGCATTGCAAGTGTGGTTATTACATTTGGCAGAATTTGCATCAGGCATGCTCTTTCAAACTCCCTGAATCAGATGTTCCTCACTGTGTTCACCCCTGCCTTTGTCATACTAACTCTCATAATGGCTTGTGCAGCTTTTACAATGGCACATGCTGGAGCTGACACTTACTAAGTTGTCCTGTACCCTATCACTCAGATTTACCATACACTGACTTAATGTCGACTCATTCCTCAAGCAGGGACCAGCAATTCAGCCATCGTGCAAACCAGACTTGAAGAAAATGCACACTATAAATACTAATTTACAACATCCAGCACAGCTGCAAATGTCAGAAGTAAAAGGGAAACAAAAGGAAATGTCTATAGAACCTCTGCTTATCACAGTGTGCCTTTGATTTTGGTGCCAAACTGAGCTAAAAGGCATTCCAAACAGTGATCTACTTTGGTGCTGCGTCTGTTATGGATGCAGGTGGAGGATTCTGCACATCTCTTGCCAACATGTTCCCTAAAGGCTTGTCTTCCCTTCCTTGCTCCTGGTGTGGTTTTGTTTGTGTCATCTGCTGATAGTGATTTTATGCAGCCTTACATGGAACCAGGTCAGGGGACTGACTGAGCTTATTTTTAACCTGGATCTAGCCTTTGCTGCATTTTGCCCTCTGGCCTTCCAAACAGTTCTGCTGCTGCACTGGAGAAGGAAAGGGGAGATGGGAACACAGTTTGGCTGAACAGCATTGGCACAAAAACTCTTAATTTGAGATAAGATGCGGCTGTAATCGATGCTTTAGGAAGATGCTGCAGACTGTTACTTTGCTTTGACCTAAAGCGGTTACCGAAATGCTGAATGCACCTTGGAACATTGAGGAGTGAGTTTATTTCATTTCCGGAATCTAAAACTAGTATTTGCAACCATTAAATCTCTTTTTCTATGGTCTCTACGTATCTGAGATCAGGCTACACATCACTGTTTTCACTAAGTGTGAGTTTCATAGTTGTCCTCAAGACACCCTTGCACTTGAAAAAAATTGTGGTCTCAGGCGCATACTGTCTTGATTTTACATGGCTTTGTAGTCTTGGCTGAAGTGTTGGGAAACTTCCAGCTTCTTATTCTACCAGACAGTCTGTTACCTTGTTTGTCAGCTTGAGTGAGTGAGAAGCTTTATTACCCTAGTAAATTGCAGTTTTTCCCTGAAACACTGGATCTGTAAGGTTAGCTTTGCAGAATTTATTCAGTATTATTTTTTCTGAAAGATAGAAGAATACATCTGAAATGTATCTACTCAGTACAGAAGTAAAAAAAAGAATAGTTCCCTGAAAGCCTTTCTTCAGAAGAGTCCTTTGAAATACAGTGAAATGAGCATTGATAACTGTTATTTTCATTTTGTTTTTGTTTTGTGAAGTCCTGGATGAAAACAATCAGAACATCACAATCTGTGTGCCTGAATTTAGCCAAGGCCTTCATGGAGATGAAAACCTGGTTACAGGCCTGGGTACTACCATTCTCTTTGGCTGTATTCTATATTCATGGTAAGTCTTGGTGTTTACGTTTGCTATAAATGCAGTGTTTCTAACTAATGATGGCTTATAGCAGTCCTCAAGCAAAGTAATGGTGAGAAACAGAAATGAGGTGGAAGGTTTCTGTTTCCTTAATGTCAGAAATGCCCAACAGGTTAATGCAGCTTTTGAAACATCTATATTTCATTAAAACTGAATAGAGCAATTCACACCTGAAGGTGGAGGGAAAAAGTTTACACCTGTCTTTGAAGGTGATCAGTCTCAGGTGCTTTGATTCTGTATTTACTGTCCTGTCGGAATAACTCCATGCAGATATGTCTGTCTAAAAAAGCTATTTGAAATTTCTGTAATATCCTGGCAGAAGCTATCACTGTTCTCGTCTTTTTGGAATAAACAAATAAAGAAACATGTCTGGGAGGGTGTAGGGCTTCTTTTGAACAACTTGTGAGCTCAGGACTGCTATCAGCATTTACCAGCAGTATCTTGCTCTAAAATCTGTCCCTGCCCATAGTGTTGTGATGCTCACCTAGTATTACTGCAGCTTGCATCAATAAATGAAATCATCGACCAAGGGGTAAGACAGTTGCTGATAATAAAAACATAAAGTGTTACTGTTTTGGCTGTGTGAGTTGCCAGGAGACAGCACTGCCTGTCTCTTGCAGGTTTTTGAGCAGTTTTTGCTTCTAAATGAATGCAGAGTTTGTGTACTGAAACACTAATAAATTCTAAAGTGAATATGGGAGGCATTCTGAAGAAGTAGCACAGCAAGTCCTCTGCCATCAAAAATGGATATTTGTCTATTTAATTCTGATATCAAGTACATGGATTTGTATTGTGGATCTGGTTTGCATTGGAACAATATTTCCAGTGCATCAGGAGAGCGTCTGGGGAGTGACTTTCAGGTAGCCAGCCTGTTGGGGAAATGCGCCATGAATCTGGGAAGATGAGGGTTGTCAAGGGGAATTCAAAGGGAATTCTGACCTATTGCTTACTAAGGATGAGTGCATACTACAGAGCATTAGCGCACTTCTCTTTGTGGGTAGTGGGAAATTCACTGTATGATCCTGAGAGGGTAAGGCTGACTGGATAAGAAGTATTTATTACCAGAAGAAACTAGAGGAGATTTCCACCAGATGATAACAGTTACACAAGAATGTGATTTTTAACGACTGTAATACTGATAAGCGGTTGGTAATCTGCTCTGAAAACTGACTGCTGCCAGCGACAGATTACGGGCAAAGCCTTCAGAGAAGCATTTTATGAATGCTGAGCCCTAGCAATGGCTGTGAAGTTAATATAAAGGCATTAGTTGTGCACAGCAGGGAAGATCTTGTCTGAAATGCAAATTGGAGTGCTGAGCTGTCTGCAGGTGATGAATTCACCACTTTTCAGGAGTGACCTACTTTAAAGCTTGTGATTCATTCCTAGTTGGCCTGTGGCCGTCTGTCAGGCTGGTTTATACTTGTGCAGAAGAAACTTTTCACATGCTTAGCACTTGTGTTTCCTGTACTAAAAAATCACCCTTCTAGGCTGACGCAGAGGGTTCTCACTCAGTCTTCTTTTGCTTTTAGTTTGACCTCAACAACACGTGCAAGCTCTGAGACGTTGAGGGGAATATATGCATCACCTGAAACCGAAGTGAGTTCCTGCTTTGTCTGCACAGATTTCCTTGTGTGCTTTTCTTGCTGTTGTTTTCATGGCTAACTAATCTGTAATTAGGTAAAAAACAGAAGTGTGTTTGTAGCACACATGCTACTTACCTCTGGGTCTGGAACTGTCAGAATATTTGTCCGCTCTGGCCCTTCTGCAGCTCTTGCAGGTCCCTTGCCAGTGCTTTTAAGTAGTGAAATAATCTGCTGCCCTTGCATCTTAGCAGTTTGCATAGCATTGTGCAGACTTTCTGTAAATCTTCAGCTCCTCACAAGCTTGTTTTCTCATTAAAAGTCTGCTGGGCACTAAGAAACTGAAGACATTATTGAACATTTTTAATCCCAATTGCATTTGTTTTGCACATGAATTTTAATAAAAAAAAGAAAAACAGTGGTGAAAAGCTCAAAGTGTTTGTGAGAATCCGGAAATACAGATGGTACTTGCAGCACCTGGACGTGAGAAAGCAAAACATGTTTAGCTTTAGGAGCATGTCAGGTGCTGCTGAAGTTTCTCTTCACCTCTGGAAAAAGCATGTAAGCCATGACTTCTTAGCATCATAGTATGGCTTTGGGGCTGACGTGTGCCCTGCTGCAGGAGGAGCCCAAGCTGCTGGATGCAGCCCTTTTACTGAAGAGGTTCAGCTTTTGCACAGCAGCACTTGCCATCGTGGTTATTTCTGCACCGTTTGGTTTTAAAGAGCAGTACAAGAGCCACCGAACGTAAATGTAAAGAAGCGACTGACAGCATGCAGCAACTAATTGCATTCTGATTGTTTTGTCTGTGATAAAGGTCCCTTGTCTTCCCAACCATGAATATAAACATGGCTTTTTTTTTTTTTTTTTTTTGCTTGTGGTATACAGAAAGTCTTTCAGTATCAGTGCTGGAGACAGTTGAGTGTTAGGAAGGGCTAGTTGTATGTGTGCCAGCATTGCTGTTAGCATCACTGTGTGTGTGCAAGGACTTAATTTCTGACAAATGCGACTCATTAAAAGGTTTGATGGAATGCAGGACTTTTCTTCAGAGTCTTAGTACAGCCAAAGGGAAACTCAAGCTAAAGGCTTTGTTTAACAGTGGAAAGAGCCCATTAATTTGTTGAGATACAGAGTAAGAGTTTTCTTTAAACTCTCAGCCAGTCCCTTAAAAAACAAGAATGAGCTTTTTACTTATCATGAATTTATGAACCCAGTGAGTACATGTAATCACAGGTATGTAGAGTGAAAGCTGTAGTTTGTTTCAGTTGCTAGCTCTGAAGGCTTAACGCGCTCCAAAAGTTACATGCTGTCTTTATCAGACCACAACAAAATTAAATACTGGAGAAGAATTCTATCAGAAAAAATAATGTAGGTGTTGTAATACACAATACTGAGTTGTACTGTGGTGTGATGCAAAAAAGTGCGCCTAGTTTTATATTTATTGTACTCTCCACACCATTTTTCCATTCACGTTAACACTCGGCACAAGGAGTGTCTGACCCTTCAGCAGACAGTTTCAGCTTTCCTTTTTCCATCAGTTAAAAGAAAATGTTCTTTTCAGTGAAGTGATAAAAACAGCTTTCTGCTCGTACTCAGACTGGATCCATTTCAGCAAAATTTTTTAAAGATAAGTACATTTGCATTTCTGTTTTTCTCAGCCCGTGCAGCAGAGTTTCACAAGTTCGTTGTATCTTCATTTTGGTAGAGAATTAATTTAAAGAACGCTTAGATGTGAGTCTAAAGAGATACGTGTCCTTCCAAATCATTAATGTGCAACCATTTTATTGTAGCTTTTCCACCATTTTGTCATAGATTGTTTGTGCTGTAACACTGCCAGTACTTGATCTTGAATTATATAATATGGATTAATTCTTAAAGAATGATTTATTTGCTCCCAGCTCTTATTGAGTAGGTTTTTCCAAAGCTTAGAAACTGCTGTTACGAACAACTTGGCAGTTCCTAATTGGAGTACTGTGCCGGTTGGAAATACAAACCAGATTTTTCTAAATCAGTGCCTGTAACTTGGACATAACAAGACCTTCACCAGCTGTTCTGCTTCTTTGCTCCTGCACAGAGTCTCACCTTTACTGTTGTTTATTCCACAGGTAGCTCGTTGCTGCTTTTGCTGTGCACTTGATGGAGATGGTAATTACATTTTCACTGAGAAATTTACCTAGCCTAGTAGCTTTCAGACCAAACAAAGAGAGTTAAGGGCACAAGCATAGAGAGTTTGTTGTATCCTTAGTTTGTAGCATGTCAAGCTGAGGCAGCTGAAGTATTCAATGTTGGACTAAGGAGGAAAGTAGTACGTATATCAATATTGTTTTAAAACAACAGGCTAGTTAATAATTCCTTAACCTACAACCTGATAATGCAGCACTCAAAGAGAAATCTCTGCTCTTTGCATGAACATGGTTGTGACTGACTGTAGGACTTTTGGCTCAGCAGCACTGCAGGGATTCTGGTTCAGGAGGGAGTTCAGGAAGGGTGTGTCCTGCTTGCAGAACTGGTACATGAAGGGATATCAACCTGGACTTGCCAGGAGAATATCCTGCAAGTAGACCAATTTAAATAGCCCACACACTCAAAAAAATGGCAGAACCAGCAGCCTGATGTGGGGGAGCCTTTCAGTGACACTCCCATTTTTTTTGCTGAAGGTTTAGGCCCGTGCCCGGAGAGCAAGAAAATGCTCTGACTTCTGCTTTGCAGAATCAGACTAGACATTTTGTTCTGATTTTCATGAATCTAGACACTATTTTCAGTTCTCATTAAATTTGCAAAAGTTTTCTTTTTTCTCGTCTCTTACAGCTGATGCTGAGGAGCATGTTGAAAAAAGGGGGGGCCAGACCGTGATTTATGATGAAAAGAAAGGCACAGTGTACAGCTATACCTTCTTCCACTTTGTTTTCTTCCTGGCTTCACTCTACGTAATGATGACAGTAACTCATTGGTTCCAGTAAGTGCATTTCCTTTAAAGCTGAGAAACTAATGTCTCTGGGCACAGAGAGGAGAGATCTGAGTGGCAATGCCTGCTGTTAGTGCATCTCCTCTCATAAAGTCAGAAGCTGCAGGAGAGGGTGCAAGTCTTTCCTGGGGTATTTTTGAGCAAGCTCTTGCTCTACGAATAACTGCCCTCCCCTCCTTTGTGGCTGTGTTAACCTAGTTGAAGTGTATGACCCATCTGGAAAAACAGAGGCTACTACAATTCATGGTACGAGCAGTGAGTTTATTGCATTTTTTTTTTCTCTTTAACAGCTATGAAAGTGCTCAGATTGAAAAATTCTTCACTGGAACCTGGTCCATCTTCTGGATTAAGATGGTCTCCTGTTGGTTTTGTGTCTTTCTCTATTTATGGACTCTTGTTGCTCCACTCTGTTGCCCAACCAGGCAGTTCTCAGTGTGATCACTCAGAAGGACCTTCTGAGTGTTTTATCTTTTTCTTTTTTTTCCTGTTACAAATAAGGTTCAGTGGTCACTTTGTAATGAGGAAACACCCACTGCCTCATTATCATAATATACCAGGTAGTAGCTTTTTAGTTAGACTAAAATGATTGAAAACTTTTTTTTTTAAACTCTTTAATTGTCAGCAAATGTTGTCCAAGGGGATGAATCTGTTCCAAAACTTTTTAAGACTGATGCGTATAGTGTAAAGAAAATGGTTGTTTCATTAACAGGAATAAGTGAAATGCTTTTGGAATAACTGACAATCTTTCTCTGACTTTATTGGCAAGAGAATTAAAAAAAGTGGTGCAGATATCAAACATTCACAGAAGATGTATCTTCTAGCAAAATGCATTTCTTTTTATAATCTTTTATTAACCACGTCTTTTGCAACGATGATGTGAACTGCTGTTTTGTACAGCCTGTAATTCTTCTAAGTAGTACCCAATTCACTTTTTCTAGAAACATACCTGAATACTGATTTAGAAATAGAGAATATACAAAAATTTGACTGCCAAAACATCTAAAAATTGTTTAAATATATTATAAATTATTATATTACCTAGATTGAGAAAGCAGTCTACGATTGAGAATATTTATCCTATTGTAACTTAAACAGGCATCTGAATGTTTTATGCAATTCAGAACTGATGCAGTTATTAACAGAGTGGAGTTCTACACACACAGATTCTTGAGCTCTGAATTTTGATTAATTTTGCTTTGCCAGATTAAGATTAGTGTCTGCAAGTTTTGTGTACTGTACAAGGATTTAAGATACGGTACAATCTTTATTCAAAATGTTTTCTGCTGAGGAAATGTTAATCACAAGAGCACTGCCAGTTGCTGTTAATGGTCAGCGTGGAATGCTCAGTTACTTTTCTGCCCTGCTGACTCAGTTTGTGTCTAAGGATCTCCCAGGATCTTCAGTTCTGTTTCTGTTACTGATTTGAAAATACAGCGTTAGTAAGAAAAAGGACTGCAGTCATCCTCCTTTTCTGCCTCTGTTGTTTGGAAGCGTTCTTCCTAACTGCTGTGCTTTTATACTTCTCTGCTGGCATTAGTTTTGTTGTTGTAGTGGGAGGTAGCCGACCGATCCGTTAGTGGGAGTGGAACTTCTTTTGGAGTGCTCCTATTTCCAGCAGCGGGATAAGGAGTCAGGAAAACAAAAGCAGAAAGCACAAATCTGACAGCAGCTGCCATAGTACAAATGACTGACTTGACAGTATACAGCCCTACATACAGCCCTATATAATTTTTTTCTTTTTTTTTTCTTTTTTTTTTTTTTTCTTCTAGCAAACAGTTTGGTGGTTGGACAACAGCTCTAATGCTCCAAGCACTGAATAAGGTTGAACCTACTTAAATTATCTACTTACCAGTGGGAAAAACTTACAACTGAAAGTTACCCCCAAGGGTTTTTCCTTCTCTCTTTCTGTGTGTACGTGTATCCGTATACGTATATACACACAACGTGAAGTGTGCAGGTTATAAACCAAAACAGCCTATTTAGCAGGTGTAGGGTGTTTTGTTTTGTTTTCTTTATTTGAAAATGTGATTGAGCCTTAAGTGCTCACCCAGTGCTTTCTACAAAACAGAAGCACAACACAGTGGCCAGTGAGGTGGCCAAAATATTTATATGCCTTATTTGTTCTGTTGCAATAACTGATAGCTAAGGCACACCTGGTGAGTGATCCTAATATAACACTTCTCGGTTCTGCTCTTGTTCTGTTCACCATTTTTAGCTGTCTTGTTGCTGTGGTATCCTAGGGCTTCTGTCCTTCTTGCAATTTGCTAGTGGTGTTATCTTCCCAAATCCTTACACTCTTACCTCAAGCAAAATCCACAGGCATGGATGTCCTGGACCTACTGCAGTGACTAGGAGCCTCAAAATACCTCTTGTATGAAGACTGAGGGAAGGAGGAATCTCTAATAGCTCCAGCGCTCTAAAAACTGTTGGCCTGTTTTTGTCATTCCTTTTGCTTCTGCTAGGAGATTCTGGTCTTGTTAAGAGCTCTGTTAGCAGGGGGCCCATACGCTGGTCTGCGTTTGCAATCCAGCAAAGCAGATCTTTTTGCAGTAGAAAGGCATTTGTTATTGCATTTGCAATCAGGAAGCATTTAGTTGTGCCATCTTTAAGATAAGAGCTTATGGACTGTGCAGTAATGAATATTGTCTCACCTTACTAGTAGCAGCTATTCTGACAAAAACCGTTTTGATCCAGAATTTCAACTGTGATGTGCAACTGAGATAGTCCAGCCCTTCAGTCTCCCTTGGCAAATGTGAATGCTGTTCTCTAATGTAGAGAGGCTCATAGGAGTTGCCTTCTAGTGTCAGTTATGTTGTAGCATGAGAAAACAAACCTATTTTATTAAAGTTAGCAACGTTATTTCTAGCAGAACAATCTGGGCAAGAAGCTCTACAGAAGAAGGCATTTAGTATGTCAAGTTGTAAGTCAGTGAATGGCAGCTGTTCTCTGAATCTGATAAAAGGCATCTCAGTCACAAATTTGGTGGATTTTAATACATATCTTGGCCAACAGGTATTCTTATTTGCTTATAAAAATGCTTTTTTTATGTGGGTAGTATCTGCCTACATAAAGACTTGATGCACCTCCTTGTGCACACTTTTTATAACTTGTATTTAGGGAAATAGTTTTTGCACAGAGGAAACAGGGTTGTATCCACAATGAGGCCCGAGTCCATTCTTCTTAAACAGATTGGCCTTGCTGAGTTATTCCTTCCCCTTCCCCTTCCACAGCTATTGACTTTACATGGCTGTGGGTATACAGAGGGTGGAGCAGCACAGTGCCAGACTGTGCTGTTCTGTCTGCATCTGAGCAAGCCGTGTGGGGAGAAGACCCTGGAAATAATTTTGAAGACCTGCCTGTCTATTCTGAGACCCCAGATCTGACTGTGGGTCTCCAAGCCTTTCTAAGGAATTAATAATTGCTGGCACCTCAGTGCACAAAGCCTCAGTGAGGCATGGCCTCCTGCTGGCCAGGCAAAGATTTCAGCCTTAGCATTTGTTGTGAAATCTGTACTGTGAACTTTCCGCACACAACTACTTAGTAAAAATCCTGGGCTAGGATCTAAGATTCAAATGCCCGAATCATTGATTGCAAACAGTTCACAGAGATGGGCTTTTAGAATCTTTTCAACAAGTGCCTTCAGACCTACTGCCATGAGAGCAGTGGCACTGGAACTGGAAAACCTAAACTGAGCCTGCAACGCGGTGCTGCTGCCTTCACCGCTGCATACAAGGCGCATTGATGCCTGTGGTGCATGTGTAAGACCAAATAACCTGTGCCTGGCCAGCTGCTGGGGTGAGACTGATGTGGGGTGTTACAGTGCAGTGGAAGATGAACTGGGAAAACTCATGGGTAGTCCCAAAAGGCTATTACTTGCACTGTAAGCAGCTGGACATCCTCTCCCTGTGCCCAAAAGGGCTGCACTGCTTGAGGCAGTCAGCAGTGCAGTGTCCCTCCGGCACCAAGGCTCTCCTTGCGCCACAGCTATTCTTTGAGTCTGTTCCCAGACAAAAGACAGCATTACAGCATTTCTGGTTCCTGGTATTTTTGAGCTGTGTAAAGTGAGGAAGCTGCTGTTTTAAAGACAGGAAGATGGGAGGCTCTGCTACTTTTCCTCTACTTAAGCTTGAATTTGAGCTAGTGTCATTGTTCAGGGGACTCTTAGAGCAACAGTCCACGCTGGCAGAAGTTAGTTCTGCTAGTAAAATGGAACAGCGTATTGGTGTTTTCCTACTTGTTAAAATTGCCACCAGAACAAGGGTTACTTGGAACCTCACTGCTGCCTGCGTCTGGAGCCATTTTTCTCGTGAAAGCGACCAAGAGCTGAAACAATGATGGCTGCTTCTTATTTGGGGATAAAACCAGTGGCATGGACTCAGAGAACAAGTCTGTGAATCCAAATACTGGACTAACAAATGAGACCACAAAACCTTATGAAGAACATACGGAAAGCAGATGGACGTGTTTGCTGTTTACCACCTTGTTCCTCCAAGCGCGCAGGCTGCCCTTGCAGCTGGAAGCTGAGTAAGGAACTTCACTGTGCTCACAAATCAGTTATGCGTTTCTGATGCTTCTACCTTCATACTTCAAGCATTTCCATGAGGGTCAAAAAGCTTGTACTTGCCCTGCTATTCTGAGAAATCCTAGCTGGGTTTGGGCCACTTTTGTCTGAAACGGGTAATTCGGTGTTGCTAGTGCACGCATAGTCCAGAGAGAGGGCTTATCCCTCACAGAATCATAAAAGCTGCATGTCTATTTATTTATTTATTTTGTGTTTTAGCACCTTTTTACGAGTCTTGAAGCGCTTTGACAGTATAAGCTATGTACCTGTAACAGCTTCACCAGCCGCTTGCACAGCCATTTCTGGGCTAGAGCATGGCTATGGATCAAGCAACTGTTACACTTGAAGAGAGAGAGAGAGAGAGAGAGAGAGAAAAGTCTGTTTCCTAACAATTCTCTAGTTTTGACCAATGCATAAGGGAAATTTAGGAACTCAAGATTCCGCTGCTTTAGCTTTGGCGAGCAGCCTGCAGTGTCATGGAGATCTCTGAAAAAACTGGCAACAAAATAATCCACTGGTGGGCTTTAAAACACGCTATGAAGAGTTTATGCTATGGACTATTACACTTTTCTCTTAAATGCATTGGTGATGCAAAAAAAAATTGCAAGATTGTACATACGTGGCTAAATGATCAAGATTATTTGCAGCTAAAATTTTGTTCTTGTCTTTCTGTGGGCTTTAGAAGCAGTCTGTTCTCTGTGCAGGCTGTATCCTCTCATTTTCTTTACCTTTTTCTCTTTGAGTTTGTTTTCTGAAAGCACTGCAAGCCTGCATAACTCCCGTCCTGCTGCCTGCCATGGCAATATCACTGGTCCTAGAAACTGACAGACTTCTTCTCCAGGTCTTGTTGATTCCTGCCTGTCTGTAAGAGCAGAGCTGCAGTGCTGAAGCAAAGTTGAGGATTGTAGCTTTGTGTATGGATCAGGTTTCCGGTATGGAAAATGCATCTTTGTTTTCCTGAGGTGTCCTGCAAGTTCTTGTGGGAGGAAAACACATAATCAGCACAGTGAAACTTTACTTTGTGTTTTCAGTTTTATAAACAGTAATTTGAACTCAGTGTTTCATATGACCGTACAAGGGAATGCCAGGGGTCAAGTGCTTGGAAAGCTGTGGTTCTTTGTACCCTTAGCAGGACACGTAGCCTGGGAATGGCTGCAGCTGCATTTCCAGCATCCCGGGGGCAGAAGGCGTGGTGCGGGAGGGGATGCAGGCACGCAGCACCGTGCCTGGTGCAGCCACCTTGGGCTCTGTGTCGGGAGGCTGCCAGGTCGCGGTGGTGGCCTTCTAGTGCCAGGAGACGCTGTGGGTTTCAAGCAGGCCACAAATCCATTTGTTCTGTTTTGTTTTTCCCAGTCCTGCTGTAGAATCATTCCATATCTGTTCGGTAATACTTTTTCTTAAGAACGTCAGATTTTGTTTTCAAACGCAAACCACATTGACTTCCCCCGTTTGCCATCCTCCGATAGCTCCCACTGCTGCAGTGCAGCCGCCTGCGCAGACTTCAGAGGGGCTGCAGCTGAGCCCTGCGTGGCTCCAGCTGCGCCAGTCCGAGCTGGGGTGCAGCACTTGGGCTGCCTTTTTGCCAAAGAAGTCTCAGTCCGAAGCCAAGGAAAATTTTGGAAAGCTACGGGAAAATAATGTTCTGTTACGCATACCTTAGCTTTATTTTTCCTCTTATTGATGCTTGTCCAGGTGCTTAGGTGTAGTTGGGCATCCGTGCAGTCTTAAAGCAGGGAAAATTGATGTTCAGAGAAAAATCTTCAACTTGTCCTATACAAGCTGAGTAAATACTTACAAGGAACATATGGTTTGTTGTGTGCTTTTTATTTACCAGAAATGGTGTTTAGTCATGCCATGTTTGAGAACGGGATGCAAACTAGGCAAAACGTAAACACTTTTTCTTAATGGTGAGGGGGTTTTAGTCCTTTTCTTAATATCTCAAGGGAACTTTTCAGTGTGTTTGTGTGGTTTAGTTTTACTAGTCTATAGCCCAGTGAAGTGGAGATTTGCTAGTTTTATTTAACATTTTTGTGAGAGTTGTGATCTGTAATAACTGTAACACTTTGACTTTTAGGGATTGGTAACGGCTTCAGAATTCTAAGAACTTAACTGAAAATAGCCTCGTCTTTTTACAGCATGTTAATGGTTTTTATGGACACTTCCTTTTGTATACTGAGTGAATGTACTGTTATAGGTTTAATGTTTAATGGACCAATAAAGTTTTTCATACGTATGAAGTTGTTTGTGCTATATAAAAGTTGAAAAGAAGTCAACTCAGGAGAAATTTCACATATATTAAGATATGAAGTAAACAGCTGCTGAGCCAGCAGAAGTAAGTTGGTTCATCTTTTTTTCCACTACATTTGAATGTTGTTTAAGAGAAAAAAAGATGTCACAGGTGGAATTATGCACTTCACTCCTAAGAGAAGTGGCAACATGTTGATGTACAATAGTGATTTAACACAGCAACTTACTTAACAAGATTCAAGACAACGGGGTGCCCTTGATTATTTACTGCATAGAGGATAGCATTGACCACCCTCATCCAGTTGAGTCACGAGGCTCAGAGAGGACACCTTCGCTTTCTAAATTTGAACCACAGAGGTAAGGAGCCAAGCTGCAGCCAGACCCACCTCTGGTCATATCTAAGGGATCTGCCTCCACCCAGCTGTGTGCACAGGGCCCAGGCAGGATGCTGCTGTCTTCAGGTGATTCCCCTCAGGAGATGGCCCTTAGGGAGCAGCAGCGTTTGAAGCAGGTTCATGGTGTCCGTAGCCCTTGATTAGGAGTTAACCTCTGGCGCGGCGGGAGGCAGCAGCCCCAGCACTCCTGGGTACTTGCAGCTGCTGCTCCACTGGCGCAGGCGTGGTGAGGGAGATGGGCACACTTGACTTTAGAGAAGTGGGACTGCAATGCCTGTTGGCCAGTGGCCATGCATGGAGCTCTGCACTGCACAGCGGTCCAGACAGCAGTGGTGGTGGCGAAGTGCTCACACACCGGGTCTGATGGATGCGTGGCGGGCAGCAGGGTTTCCCAAGCCCTGAGCATGACCTTGCAGCAAATCTTTGTCCGCAACAGGGAACTTCACAGTTCCTGTATTTGCGGGTTATGCAGCATCAGCACAGCAGAGGTGCATGCATCCCATTGCCAGGTCTGCCAGCTCTGTGGCCCACAGCTGAGTGAGATGTGGTCTGCCTGGGGTGGCTGGCAGCTCCCAGCTGCAGCTTTATTCAGATACCTCCAGCAGCCCCAGAGCCAGGCCCTCCTTACTTCTCCCTCTGTCCATCGGCAAGTGGGGAGAGCTCAGCTGTGGCGTGGGCACTGCAGCCGGTGCCAGCAAGGGGCAGCAGGGCCACGTGCCGTCCCGCTGCATCCCTGGGCCGTGCTGCTCCCATGAGCTGAGGCGAAGGAGCAACTGTATAGGATGCAGCTCCTGTGGCACAAGCCTTTAACAGCAACGTGGACCTTAAGGGTATTTTTCGCTGAAGGAGAAACAGGAACCTCCTCCTCTGGTTTTGATGCTCTAACCAGACAATACACCTCAGCATTTCCTACAGTATTCCTGTGCTGAGAAACAGAGATGGGCTGTTCATTTCACCAGAGCCGCTTGCGATGTCTAAAGCACTCATCGGCTCACCATACCCCCCCCCCCCCCCCCCAGTCTTTTTTTTTTCTCATCAGGCCAAAGCACTGTTTGGGAAAAGCAGTGGCTCTGGCGCCTGCAATGTCCTTCTCTGCAGCAGTCCTTGGAGCTTGTACTCCATATTGGAAAAGGATGAAGCAGAAACACACAACATATCCAATCTTACTACATTATAGAGTGCACTGGGACACTTTGTTTTTTGGCTTTTGTTTCCTATCCCTTTACTAATGGTTATTAGCACTTAAAAACAACTAAACAACCATTGAATTAACTTAAAATAAATCACTACCATTGTAGTAGTGGTTGAGAAAACTCAGCTCTGCATGGGCTCAGCAAATCCAAACCCGGCTTCACATACACGAGGTAGGATTACTTTCTATAGATTCAAATAAAAAGGCATGAAGATAGATGCAGAATCATGTGCAAGTCACGCACTGTGATGAGATCTGACTACAACTCCCTGCAGGCAGCCTTTTTGTTTTTACAGGCTATAAATCTACTCACAATTTTCTGGGAGCAGGAGCAGAGGAAGGTCTGATAAGAGTTCTTGGAGGAGGTCTGCCAAAGGTAACTGGGGCTCCAGCAGCTTTAATCTGCACCAAAAGCAATCCAAGAGCTTCTGACCCATGTGCAAGCAAGACTGGAGAGGATACTGAGAAGCACCTGATTTCGGCAGCACCCATCTCTTCTATTGCAAATTCTTTCTGACACATAGCAGAGCTAAAGTTAGGGCAGTTTTGTTTTTCTTTCTCCCTGTTTAATACTGAATCCAAAATGGCAACAGAATCAAACAGTTCCTGAGAACGGCTTAAGCACCATTACTTACTTGCCACTCCCTAGGTCTGAGGGCAAATTTGAAAACAAGTGAAGCCTCAGAATGTTTTTGTCTCCTTTTTATTTTCACTTTTATACAAAAAGTCTGACATAATCACATCAATAAGAACAAGCTGCAGTGTGCACTCTTACAACAATCATATAAGGATACATTGTTATTGCAAACAATAAAGCAATACTAGTTTGCTTTTACTTCTTAAATATCCCCAACGCCAAATTGCTGAGCTTGAAATTCTTGAAAGTCCTCTGGGATGGTGTCTGAAAGCAGGAAAACACAGGAAAGATCAGTCTCCTTCTGACAAAATGAAGAACTTACACTAATGAATTACTCAGCTGCGTCTTTTTAGGTAACGTGCCCGGTCTTTTGTTTACACATTAAGAATGAACTGGGACTGCTCTCAGTTTTAGTGTATGCCACTGAAAAGCAGAGGGGCTCACAGGACAGCGCATGCTGCAGTGTCAGTCCAACCAGAGAGCTACCAACCTTCAGATGGTATTTATTTTTACCACAAAATTTGGTGGCTTCTGCTGTTACATTTGGGATAAAAAAAAAAAGCTGACCAGAAAGGTGGAAAAAAATAGGTGTCTTGCTTTGTACCTCAGACACGCGCACAGTACCAGCTCCTCTGTTTCTCAGGGATCCCAGTTCAACTTCCCATGATGGCTTTTCATGCCACAAGAGGAAACATTAATCTGAGGACCAGTAGCAAAAAAAAACCAAAACAAAACAAAACTTCAAAAGTGGCAAAGGAAGCTGGAGATGGGTCAGTGTTCTACGAGTAGTTGCAGTTCTGGCTGATGTTGAGTTTGGAGTTTCCCTTTTCCAGACGCCAGAATGTGTCACCCAGGCACACAGAGCCAACAGGAGAGCTGAAGCAGCAGCCAAGCAGAGAGTTCAGCAGTGAAGATGAACTACCCAGGCCCCACTTTGATCTGATTCTTTCCACCCTGACGCAGGGCAGGTATCTCTGAACTCAGAAAAGGAAATAACTTTATCAACAAACAATATTTAGGAAAGAAAGTAGCAAGTATTCTGCTTTTTCCGTCTGTTGGTTTCATAACTTCTAAGCATTGAGAATTCTTCTCAAGATTTTTCCACAAATGAAAGATGTTTACTAAAATATGAAAGGGATGCTGGAAGTTCCACAGACTTCCTTGTGTGGACTTCACTGAGCCACTGCAGTACCTACAGCAAAGCCACTGCCTGCTCACTTCAAGGAAAAGTATCCTCATCGTTGAAGCATGCTTTCTGGGAAAGCACATACTGTTTGAAACTCTTATCAAGTAATCTTTACTTATAAGCATCTGCTTAACTGTCACTCACAAACACCAGCCTGTGAATCCAAGTGCTCGAGAACCAAGGTCTGTCACCTGAACAAGCTGCTGAGCTGGGGTCTTGTCTGTACAGCAGCTGTGTCCACCACAGTCTCAGGTTTGGCTTCCTAATCCATGGGAAGTGAAGAAATTAGACCAGCTTGGCTGCTAACTTATTTTCCTATATTGCCTTAGGCAGGCAGGGGGTGATGCTGAGACAAGGGTCTGCCCCTAGTACCTCTACTTGAAGCTAGATCAAGTGCTGATGGGGCAGAAATAGCCCAACACAACCAGCTTCCGTGTGAGTGACCAAGACTGGGTTTATTCAATATGGTGGGAGATCAGGGCAGAGCTGAGGATCTTACCCTATGTGGAAAGCCAGCATGCTCCCACCACCTGAGAAGGACTCCAACCTTACAGGCATCTTACAAGCTTGTCCACTCATTGACAGGAGCAACCAGCAGTACGCAAATGACACTGATGTCTGGTGGCTGATCCCACCAGATCTCCAGACTGGCTTCACCTTGTTTTCAGAGCTTGAGGCACCCTGCATGCACAATGACCTCAGTGCGTTGTGCATGTACGACTCTCACGGTTGGCTGGTTTTAAATAACATTTCTAATTCTCTGATGACAGCTATACTACTTAGCACAATCTCTGCAGCACAACAACTGCTCTTGGAGGAGTAGTTGCGGGGTGTTAGTTCTCATCTGGCTGGGCTGCAGCGCCTTACTGCTGTCAGGGGAGGCATTTCACAGCTGTAAAAAAGTTGTAAATGAAAAAATCAAAGGAGAAGATGCAAGATGGCCTAATTCAAAAGCTGGATTGAAGTTCTTTCTGGTCACTTGCTAAACATTAGCAAAAGAGAGAAACATTACCGTTACAGCGATATTTCAGGTTGGACCAGATAATGTTTTCCTGAGAGAAGCAGAAAACTCCAAGCCGTCCTCCACGCATTGTGGTGTCTATAGTTACACCAGAGTCTGCCACGAGGTCAGAGCCTTCGTAGAATCTTGCCCTTAATGAAAGCAAACAGAAGCTGTGTTAGGTCTTTTCTAAGATTGCGGCATTTATAAAAGTAGTTTCATTTATCCACGTTGATTCCAGCCTTCTGCCTGCACCCTGACTAGGGGAGAAGAAGCAGTTAAGACACAGCTCCTTTGTGGTAACTGAAGCAATGCTGCACTCAGGAAAGAGCTCAGCAGAGAGGAGGTTTTCTGTATTTTGGCAAAGGCCGCTTTATCCTGCCCTCAGTCCTGTATCAGTCCAAAGTTGGTAACCATGGGAGAAAGGGAGAATCAGGTTAGATCAGCTGGATTTTGTCTCACGCAGTACGAAGCTAAACGTTTTTTTTTTTTTTTAAATAGGCAAAGTTTCAAACACACTGCATGGAATCTTAAAGCTGTTTCCTTGACTGTCATATTTCTTTAAAAATGTTGAGATGATTCATTCCAGGAACAGTTTTGATGATCAGGCACTTTCTTGTTACAAAAACCGTCAGCAGATTCCCAAATAACTCTGGGAATAACGGCGCTCTGCCAGATTTCCAAGCATATGCCCTGTCCTGGGAGTCTGAGCAGGACCACACTGCAGCCAGCTGAGCTATCACAGCAGTGGCTGTACCACGTCCTCAGCCTCTGGGTACCAGCTAACATCTCAGTGGATGATGAACCTGGAGGGTCCTGCTTTGGGTGAGGATACCACTGTGTTAAGAGGCAGTCTGATATGCAAGAAAACAGCGGGCAGTGAAGGGAAAGTTCCTACATCTCTTCATAAAATACGAAAATAATTCCTGTTATGCTTGAGTTTATTTCCTGATTTGCTGAGGCAGTTCAGTAGTATCTGTACAATGAATAGAGCTTGTTGCTCACTTGAGTGCTTTTTTCCTAATGTCCTCGTAGCTACGGAAAATCTCTGTGAGACACATTGTGGTCTGTGGTGTTAGGCCTAAATGGTCCACAGTGAGATGTGGGCAGTGCTGGCAGAGGTTCACTTGAGGCCTGCCTGCCTTTGACTGGAAGGATATTGTGATACTGACACTGCCCCTTTCCTCAGCCGCAGGTCATTTAGGCTGGCTAGGGAGACTGCAGGCACAGGCAGACAACTGCTTGGGAAGCAGCTTCACGAACACCTTGGTCTAAAGGAAACTCAACATCTATACACTGTCACCCAGTGGCTAGAATGCAGTTATTGACAAAACCAACATTCTTATTCCACTGCAGCTAAAAGTCAGACACACACACTTCACTGATGTCGTGCACCAGAGAATTAAAATTATTATACCAACTTACTGTGTCTCAATTGCAGAGTGATGAGATCTTGAACAACTTCCCTGTGCTTATTCTATTGCAAGTGTACAAAATCTGAGCTGAGAAGGCTATAGCAATTTTATTGATTTTTTTTTTCAGAATCAAACCCTTCTGAATGATTATCTGCTTCTAAATAACTTTTTATATAAATAAAAAAAATAAGACTAGTTTGAATGTAGTTATCAACAAATAAACTTTCTGAATGCATTCTATGTGATCTCAAATCATCATACTAATCTTAGGACCACAGCCACAAAATGGACAATTTTGATTACATATTCTGTGATAACAGCACTAAACGAACTATTACAATTATAATTCCAACTAAAAGATCAAAATTAAGACATTTTGAAATGTCTTTTGAGGAAACAAGGTATTAAAGAAGTCATTAAATGGTTTGGTAGCGTAGTGCAGTTAAAACATAAAGATGGTAGAAAACATCCATTACAAAACACTTAGCTTGCAATTGTTTGTCCTAGGAAAAGAACTGCAGGTGGAAGCTCACAATTCTAACCTCTTACAGCTCCTAACTGCAAAGCACAGATACACCATACATTTTCAGATTATTTAAAAAGCATTGAAAAACAACAGTTTAGGTAGACATATCTGTACTTGCCTTATCTATTCTTCACTCTTACCTGATATACCCAATCTGAGGTCTGTGCTGCAAGAACCAGCGGTAGGAGACTTTGTCTTTCCACCCTACATTTCGAGGGTCCTTCCACAGCAGTCTGACCTGGTCACTGGTGTCCCCCGTGTGCCACAGGGAGTTGCGCAGGTGTTCACCAGGGCCCGTCTTTGATTTCACAGCCTGCAAAAATACATTTTTCAAGCGCTGACCACAGAGAAATGCAATTTCAAAGAGTTCTGAGTCTTTTGTAGTGGAGAGGTCTGCAGAAGCACCCTCCTTCCCACTCACAAGCCTGTAAACTCTTTTGTAACTGCAGCCACTGCTTGCATAGAAAAACAATCGAATACCCAGGACCAAGGAGAAGCAAGCAATTTGAAAGTCAGGGCAGGGACTGAATACTCCAGCTGATGAACAGAGGACCGTCAATGAAATCCTTAAGAAACTGAGCCGAATAAGAGGGTTGAGTGGCAGCTGTCTGACAACAGTTTTGATACCCAATGCAGGGAGAGGAACGCAGCTGGACAGCACTGCCAACACACAGCATGATTACTTGGCCACGGGCAGAAGGGCCAATGCCTGGCACAAAGGCTTAGCCCACAGCCAGGCTGTAACAACGACTGCACCCCCAGCTAGGAGGCATGAGCATACCTTCAGCTGAATGCCAGGCTCTGCAACAGCTCTGAAGGGAGTTGCTTGCCAGTATGTCTGTTCAGTCTGTTTCCACATTACCACATAAAAGCTAGAGCTGTCTTGATAGCCAAAAATAAAACCAGCGTAGTCGTCATCTGTCACTGTGTTCACATGAAAAGTGCCCTCGAAGTCAACACCGTTAAAAGCTGTGTAACCTAAGGAGATACAAGGTTAAAACCAAGTCTGCAGAAAAAGCCTTTGCATGCTGCTTGATTTTCTGCTGTAAAACTTGAATCTCAGAAGAAGGCACATACCAACAGCAAGGCCAGGATCACTGTTCATAGTCTGCACAATTTCCATGCCCTGTAAGATTAAATTCAGGGTGGTTAGTGTGCACGACAAGCTGGGTTGGCTAAGCCTGGCAGCCTCTTCTGGCCCCCTGCTAGCACCCCCTCTGTGCCTTTCCTCCCCATGCTCATAACACGTCTGTAACACTTGCAGCTCTGAATTAAAAAGAAAGCCATAATCAAATCCTCATGTTTCAGCTGCTCATGTGCAGAGTTGGGAATGATTTTTCTTTTCCTGCAGAACTGGACTTACTGGTATTCTTTCCCTCCCTGTCCCAATTTTTCTGAAATCACTGAATCTGGCCAGGATTGGGGATGAGATGGAAAAAAACAAATGGGAGATGAGGGCTTTTGCAGGGCCTCGCTCACAGAATATGATCACAGCGTTCAGGATTAAACTGACTGCCAGGACTAGGCTGAGGAAGGTTTCTTATATGTTTCAGCTGGTTTGGCAGAGATTTCGACAATGGGAATTAAATGCCCATTCCTTGTGACTCTGAACACATTTGTCTCCTGAAGACTAACACATGCTAGTATAAACAATATTTACTGGACTTTGTTTAGGAGCAGATGCTCTGCTATACAGCAAGTCAGACTTTCAAACTCTAGAAAGGACTCCTGAAATTTTACTATGTCATTAGAGTGACACGAGTCCTGTGTTTGACTTCTTAGCAGCAGTGAAACACATCTAGAACTAGTCACTCAGCCTACAGTTATTTTAGTTCACTACAGGATCACAGAGCAGTAGGAGTTTGAAGGGATCTCTGGATGTCACCTAGTAGAACCCTCTGCTAAAGGTACCCTAGAGTAAGCAAGTAGCATCAAGCTTCAAGTTACCATGCACTGAAGGAAAACTGTTCCACTGTTAACACCTGCACAAGAGTCAAAGCATCTTCCACTTCTCATTTGTTTGCAAGAGGTCCGGCAAGTACCGAGCTTTTCAAACACTCTTTCTTAGACAGGTGAGAAAGACCAGATGTATTTTTACCTGGTTCAGAACCACCCAGTTGGGGTCAATCTGTGCATCTCCCTCTGGGTCCAGCACCACTGTCTGATAGGCCCTGAAGTCCGTCAGGGTGATTTCTGCATTCTCAGGGCAGACATCAATCCGATCAATTACTGTATCCTGGTCAAAATCAGACTCGCAGACATCCCCAACTCCATCACCTGAACACATCAGAGAAGCGAGAGTAAATTTATGGTGCAGCAAGTAGTCACACTGACATAGCTGCTGAGCCTGGGTGTCCAAGGAGCAGGCAGAGTCTCAGTCCTGACTGCTACAGTGTCTGTGGGGATGGGACACAAGGAGCTGTGCCTTGGCCCAAGAGCCCCTACAAGCATATAGCAATTGTGCCAGGTCTCAGTCAGCATACGTGTTGGGGAAGGATGTGGTGTGCAAGCGCCAAAACCACTCCTGAAGGCCTGACTTACCATTATCATCTTCCTGCCCTGGGTTGGGAACCAGCCTACAGTTGTCAGGGCCTGGTGGCAAGAGGTCAGGAATGCCATCATTATCATCATCCTCATCACACTCATCACCCAGCCCGTCCTTATCTGTGTCCAGCTGGGAGCTGTTGATAATGGTGGGGCAGTTGTCCGTGCTATCCTGGTGCCCATCACCGTCACTGCAAGCACAAAGACAAAAAGAAAAAGAGGCATCAGCTCCTGCCTCTGCACAGGGAGAACACCAGCACCTGAACAGGATATGCATGAGAAGCACCCCTGGAGCTGGGAAACTGAAGAGGGGGGCACCATGACCTGGTATCACTGGGGTGGTTGGGCAGCAAGGAGACAAGGAACAAATGGAGGCCGTATAATAAGCTGGCAGAAGATGTATGCCAGGCCTGGAGCTATAAAAATTCCTAGATCAGGAAATAAAAGTAAGCCTTACAGGCAGTGAGAAAAGGTACAACAGCCCAGGATCCCACATGACATTTACTCCTAACAAGTGTGTGCTTCCAGTAACTGCGGCATCACCAATCAAAAATCACAAAGGGGACACAACAAGGGGTAAACAGCAAGCATCCCCACTGTCCATGTGTGATTCAGAACTCATAAATACTTGAGTGTGAATGTGAAATAAATCACATGAGCACCAGAAATCAGACTTGTTTAAAAATAAGCAACAGTTTCAACCTTCTGCACACTGGGCTTTGTTATGTTACTTTTCCCCAGGAAGCCATGGGGTAAGGAGGGGAAGTCTGCAGCTCCCACACGCCACTCAAACTCATGGTTTCATCAACTGCTTACATGAAGAGTAGCCAGTAATGGGGACACTGACTATAGGAAAAGATTTGGGAAGTTTTGGAGTGACTGCCTTGTTTCTCAGTTTATATGGTTAAGGACATCCTAACAACAGAGGCAGAGAAAAAAAAAAAAAAAAAAGGACTTTCACTTCTTGTTTTCAACAGTTTTTTTTTTTTTTTTTTTTTTTTNTTTTTTTTTTTTTTTTTTTTTTTTTACCCTAGAAACATGACAGTTGTTGTGTTTGTAGTACTGTGGATGCACCAGGCTGATGAGATTTTATTCCCTAGGGCAGTTTACTTCAGATCTGTGCCAAGAGCTACAGCAGTGTCCTGACGTCAGATGTGTTTTATACATACATCATAACCAAAACAGTTTCTGGAAAGCGTGGATGTTTCTCTTCAGTAGCTTTTTGTTGGAGTGGCAGTACTACAGTTTACAGGTATGCATATTCCCACCTGTTCTTCCCTGATAAAAGTGGGGCTTAAACTTTAGGTAAGAGCAACAATGCCTGCAAGTTTTTAGGGTGAAATGCAGTGAGGACCGTACATATTTATCTACCTCAAGGTTAACCTCAGGGCTATGTGGTCTACCAGGAGATGCTTCCTATATATTAATTAGGTTTCAGGAAAAAACAAAATGTCCTTTTTCGGAAACATGAAATAAACAAGGCCTATCTACTTAAAACAGCTTGCAAACAATGGTGCCCCCCATCAGCTACTACTCCAATGGGAGTAGTAGGGACTGGGAATGCTTCTAGCAGAGGTGGGGAATTGGGCTTCCCTGCACTCACTGTCCTGAACCACAGCACCCACCAACTGCCACAGGGTGAATGAGACCTTGCAGCTTGGCTGTGTCAGTTCTGGAATGAGCACTTCCCTGCCACCCCCCAAGCTAGCTGTGCAGAATGTGCTTCCAGCCAGGCAGCAGGCAGTTTGCCACAGGACATGCTCCGAAGAGCCTTGCCACTCTTGCTGTGCTAAAGCAAAGAGTTGTATTTGAAAATGTTTTGTACAAGATAATAAAATTCTGAAACACTGCTCTTATGGAAAAAACACATACCCCTTAAATGTGAAACTTCTGCTAAAGCATGAAAAAAAGGAAAAAGAAAGGATGAAAAATAAAGAAAAGCAGAAAATAGCATGCCCCCTCACTAAGAAGCTCTGAGCAGTGCACTAGGTTTTACAGACAGAGAACTGTCATGAATATCATTTCCACACCAACTCACAGGAAGTATGTGAGAACATGGGGCTGGGGGAAAGGGATCCGTTACTGTACTGCTACAGGAAAGTGAACCAACAGGGCTTACATATCACAACATCGTTTTTTGGAAATTACGCTCTTTTGAGAAGGTACTGAAATTAAATCCAGCCTAATGTGAAGGATAACAGCTCGCCAGGAACCACTACCATGCTTCAGCTCAAGACTAGCCTCTTCCACTTCCCTTCTGCTGCTATGACCCATGATACTGCATACCTGTCCTGATTGGTATCACAAGAATCTCCAACTAGGTCATTGTCAACATCTGACTGCAAAAGAAAACAGAGGTAGTTCCCATATCAGCTGCTGAGAGCATTTATTAAAATGACAGTATCAAAATAAAACATAAGTAAATCAAATGCAATTAAAATAACAGCATGGAAAAACATTTGTTTTGTAAAACCTATTTTCTTATTTGCATCATACAACTAACCAAAAAGCACATTTTAATATAGAAAAAAAACAGAATGATGAATAAGCATGTTTAAATTAGATTGAAGTAGCTTAAGAGGAATAACTCAAGTAAGATTCCTCAGTTCCTAGCAATACATACCACACATTTTTAACCTAGGCTCATTTCTTAAGTGGCTTCAGAAATCTAAGACATTTTCAACAAAGTTTCTGGCATTTGTTAGTTACAAAGGGTTTAATCAGAAGTTAAAAGAAATCAAAAGTGTCACTGACTTCTTACCTACAATCAGTGAAAGTTTTGCTAAGATTTGGTCCTCATGAAAGAAATACTGACTGTAACTAAATTGCACCACTGCGTGGAGTCTGGCACTGGACTCTGTCAGACACACGGAGCTTGACTGTGGAAGACTCTGGTGACAGTGGAAGGGAAGAGATGCTAACATCCAAAGATATAAGAATATACCTGTTGGCTTCCCATTTCGATGTTAGAAGCATTCAAATCTCTGCAAAACCTTCCTGAATACCTACTCTCAAAAGACAACCACTGTCTGCATGGGCTGCCTCATTTTCTTACATCTTTCTGGATCTCAGCAGTCCCTCTCCTTAAATGCAAACGTTTATTGCTTCTGCCTGCTAACCTGGTTTGGATTGCTGACTGCAGGACAGCTGTCACAGGCGTCACCAACACCATCATTATCCTTGTCTTCTTGGTCTTGGTTGGGGATCCTCTGACAATTATCTAAAAGGTTCTTAATACCTAGCAAAAAGTGGACAGGATTTTAGTTTAAAAAAAATCAGTATCAAGAATAGTAAAGACTATTTCTTGTCAGTAATTGCTTAGTTTTGCAATGACATTATACATCTGCACAGCAAATCTTTCTTACACGTGTATCCATTTATTTAATCACTGTTAGAAACATCTTGCTGAAGAACAGTTTTCAATCCAGTCACACATCCCTCATTAGTTACATTTCATTCTGTCTTGTTCTCTGTGTCACATTACAAGATGAAATATTTTATCTTCATTATTACACCTGAAAGACAGTGACTTTTCTTACTTTTTTCAAGACTCCTACAGCAATGGACATAGTACATCACGTACCCCATGAGCATTTGACAAAGGTAGCAGCTGGATACTCTGAGGCACGTTTGCACCTTTAAGGAGTTACAGAATGACCAATGACCTTAACTTAAACATGAACAAAGTTTGGTGTATCTGCTACAAAGTGTTCAGATTCAGATGGAGGCTAAAAGACATAAATTGATCTAAAAGAAATTTACTTAAAGCAGAGATTTCATGAGGAAAGGCCATGTGTTAAATGAAAGGAGCTGTTGGCAGAAAGTTTGTAATGCACAGCAGTTTCTGGGTAAATTTCAACAACATCAGAAAAGCCGTAAGTGAAGAGTTACCAACCATCTCCATCCATGTCATCATCACAAGCATCTCCTTTCCCATCACCATCTGTGTCCCTTTGGTCATTATTCAGGACACTGCGGCAGTTATCACAGGCGTCTCCAAAGATATCTTCATCACTATTTCTCTGGTTAACATTGGGAGTCAAGACACAGTTATCCTGCAAGAGACACAGATGCAAATTAGATATGAATGGAGCCATGAATCTTGCATTTCCACTTTAGTGAGCCATTTGATATTTCATGTGAATGTTAGCTCCGCACCAGACTTCACTAGCTTCCACAAAGCTCTGCTTTGTACTACACACCACAGGAACACTAAACATGAACACTGAGTACCATAAAGCTTTATTTATAACTTTGACATCTGATTCTCATTTTGGATGGGTCCATGTGAGTAACCTGTTTTGATACCCTGGCTTCTTTACCTGGTGCTTCCCAAATGCTGCAGCTCAGCAGCATTTGTCAAGGTCTGTAGATGCTCTCAATGAAAGGTGGTTGCCCTCTTCTGGTAAAGATTAAAAATAGACCTAAAACACTTGGAAAATTAGGATTTCTTGATGTAAAAAGATACAAAAGTTATTCTTCTGTCTCTCCCTTTCCATCAGAAGGGATACAGAGAAAAGCCAATCTCAAAGTCACGTCAACATTCCCCTCACATACAGCACATCCATGACTTCACACATAAGTCAAGAGGCAAAACAGAACTTATAAAAAGTATTGAAGTGATTTGACTGTGAAGGTGCTCAGTCTGCAAATAGATTTACAGTCAAAGGAGGAATTAATATTTTTCTTACTAGAACATTGGCAAGACTAGGTGCCTTAAGCTACCAGAATTTAGGGCTGGCCTCGGTGACAAAAATAACCTGTGGCTGCCTTATGTAACTGCTAGTCTGCCCTAGCTTCACATGGACATTTGCACTCTGAACAGAATATCTGTGCTGTCTTCCTTGCAAGTGTGTATTACGACACATCACACAAGGACTGTAATGTAGATCAGTGCAGTGCATATGGGGTGAACACAAATGAGCTTTTACAATCTGAACTTATGCTCTGATAAATTTTGCAGTAGTGTTCCCGCATGGAAATCTCTTTCAGAGATTGGGATCTCTTTCAGTGATCCAAAGCTTTTTCAAGTTACTGGCAAGACAGTCATTGATTTTTGCAGGTTTTGGATCCCTCATTGATTGCAATGTCAGGTCAAACTGCTCTTAAAAAAGAAGGACAATAATGTAAGTAATGTTCCTAGAGGCCATGTTAAGGGACAGTGAAAGGACACAAGTTCTGTGTAGAAAAAGTTGTACAGTTCAATGCTAAAATACAATAATGGAGCATATAATGGTGGAACTTAAGGCTGGGTGGGCAGCCTTAGTTTTTTTTTGTGTGGGTTTTTGTTTTGTTTTGTTTTATTTTGTTTGTTTTTCAGGTTTTATAAATGGGTGTCTTATATTAAAAAGAAGTGGGATTTAGAAAGCTGCTGACAGCAAACTGTATGGAATATTTGGCAAATAGGAGAAAACTAGATTCCAAAATCACTGCCTACCGCAGTAATTTGAGATCCTTCTGTCTACACAGATTCCTGAACCCTGATCTGTACAGAGCACCTGCTCATTGGGAATGCCATCCCCATCTGCATCTTCATCACAGGCATCTCCAATCCCATCATCATCAGCATCTTCCTGTCCAGAGTTTGGTACAAACTTGCAATTGTCCTAAACAAAAAGTGAGACACGTTTGGTGTTCTGTGAGTCAAAGTCATTAAAATTATGAAAGTACCTGATTTTCTACTACTGTTTTAATTAAATGAAACAGAATTTATCCACAGGAATTCAATAACTTGAAAAACGATTAATACATATTGTCATGTTTCTTACATTCCTCTTCATCTCCTAAAGCTCAGAATTAGTAGAGCATTAGGAAATAATTTCTTACCTTTCTGCAGCTTTCAGCAGGGCAAGAGAGCTCTTCGTTAGGGTAGCCATCAATGTCAACATCTTTTCCACAAATATAACCATCACCAGCCCAGCCAATGCCACACTATCAATAAAACAAGGCAGTACTACCAAAAGATTAATAGGTAATCGCAGCAGTATCAATCTTAAAAATGTTAACATGCAGGAGGCATAAACAGGTGTTGTAGTATAATGAAACACACCTCAGCATCTCCCAGTGTGGAAAGAAAATCTGTAATCCAAGCTCTCTATATCTAGGAACAGCTAGAATAAGCTAAAGCTTTGTTTTAAATGGACAGTCTGCCTAAAACACTTAATGATTTCAGTGGCAGTTATGCATTTCTTAATGTACTGACTCAACAGGAGTCAGTTTTGGTTCCTCACCAAAATAAATTCTCCATCTCGGCAGAACATGCACACAGCACCTCAGCAAGGGACCAAAAATTAGCTGGATGTTTTCTTCCATGTGTCAAGAATACATGAGTGACCAGAGGAATTTAATAGAAAACTGTTCTTACAGTTACTGAGTTTGCATTGGCATAACAAGTACATCTGCACACAAGTTTCTTCTAGCCAGTGACATTTGTATTATTTCAAACCAAACCCTAATCTGTGACTGAACATACATGCATAGAAATGCATGTTAAACTGTGGCTTCCCCTCAAAGCAAGGACTTGCCTGATACAAGTATCTAGATATCTTCCCATTACAGCATGGACTTAAAATAGCCTCACTTCTTCTTTCAGACAGTGTCCCTAAAATGAGACCAAAGCAAGTGCCAGCAAAACCATGTACTGCATCCAAATTTAGGACACAGGATTAAACTCTCCCCTCCCCTTGCAACCTGGAAAAAACTACATAATATAGTTAAGACTCTAATAATAAATGTTCATATGCCACAGTGCCCTGCCGCTCCCAGAGAGGGAAAGCACAATGCAGCCTATACTGTGCATAGAATCTGTGGTCTCATTTAGAAACCTACCATCTCCATCAGCAGACAAATACGAGCACTGTGGGTATGCAGACAGGATCCCTAGTTATGGCTATGTAGCCAAAAACTCCTCCACTAAGCAGAGCACCAGGAGAGGAATTTGCCCTTGAGATGTATTTTGTACAGTGGCACTTGAGAGTCACACAGAATCACAGAGTCGTAGTTGCTGGAAAGGACCACTGGGGATCAAGTCCAACGCCTCTGCTAAAGCAGGCTCCCAGCAGTAGGCTGCAGAGAGTCCTCTCTGAGGAGGCTATAGAAGGTCTTTAAAAGCCATTCCCAAAAAATTGTAATTACATAGATGCAAGCAGCTCACACAGCAAATATGGCACATGAGTATGGCCGCCTTACAGATGTGCTCCAAGAAGGAAAAAAACTGCAAGACAGACTCAGTTTGGTTATTTTCATAACTGGGCTGGGCCATTGTGCTGCAGTTTGGTTACCCAACTGTACTGATGAAATGACCACAAGGACTTGCTCACTTTCAACTGTTTTTCATTGTACAAATGAATGAATCTATGAACTTACAATACATGTCACCTCTCCTCGCCTTTCCTCAATACATCGGGCATGGACACTGCATGGATTGAGGGCTCGACTTCTGCAGCTTCTCTCAGCCTGGCATCCCCTGACTTGGTCTCCTGTGTATCCTGATTTGCACTGGCCACAGCGATAAGAGCCCTGTAAGAACAAAATGTTACTAGCAAGCCCCTTTTAACAGACTTTTTTTTTTCTTTTTAAAGCAAGTGTGTGAGCAAGACTCATATCACACTACTTATGCTGTGCAAATGCACATTCATTCACTAAGGCTTCTTGCACTGTGAACAGACTTTTCATATAGAAGTCAGGTTTTCCTCCCACAGTACAAACTGTAAAACAAGCTCAAACTCGTATCTGTTGAGACCAGTTTTTTGTTTAGCCAGAGAAAAGTCTTGCACCAACAACGGGTTCTACATGATGCCTTGTCTCCACCAGTATCACTATGAGCTAATTCCAAGTAGTCAAAACCTTGTGTAAAATTCTAAGCAGCATCTGTTTATTCAGATTGGATGCTCTTATTTCAGTGTAAAGCCGATCCAACTGTGCATCTAAGATGAACTGGGTACAATAATCAAAGAAAGTCAAGAAAGTTCATCTTGTATTTACTCCATTATTATTTTTTTTACTTTATATGCTTTTAAGCCAATGCGAGATGAATTGTGTTCTTTGGAAAGGAATTCAGGAGTTTAAGACAAAAGCTCATTCACACTGCAGTAAGAACATCCATGCAACCTTTTCCAGTGGTTTACCTAGAAGCATAAACACATTTTTATGAATCATATTTGTACCACTCTCTTAGGAAAAAAAAAATACAAAGAAGCTAAGCCAAAGAACCTCAGTTTGTGCTTAGACAATCACTATAAAAGATATAAACAGATAAATGCTGATAAGAAGAGGTTTTCTTTAGGTATCTAATGCGGCTTTGTCTCTCACATAAAAGTTACTTGAAATAGATAGGTATTCCTTAGAGAGAACTTGTCAACACAACATAAGAAGGACATGAAACTATAACACACTGTTCAAAGAAGGGCTAGAAAGACTGTGAAAGTTCTAAAGAGCAAGATGTATGAGGAGTGGCTGAGGCCTGTGGGTCTGCTCAGCCCAGAGCAGAGGAGCTGAGGGGAGGCCTCGTGGTGACTGCAGCTCCTCATAGGGAGCGGAGGGACAGTGCTGAGCTCTGCTGTCTGGGGACAGCGATAGGGCCTGAGGGAACAGCACGGAGCTGTGTCGGGAGGGGCAGGTCAGGCTTAGGGACAGAGTCTGCACCAGAGGGTGGTGGGCATGGAATAGGCTGCCCAGGGCAGTGGTTGTGGCCCCAGGCTCCAGAGCTCAAGTAGGTTTTGAGCAATGCTCTCAGACTAAGGGCTTGGATTTTGGGCGGTGCTGTGTGGAATCAGGAGTTTGACTCAGTCCTTGTGGGTCCCTTCCAACTTGAGATATTTGTGATTCCATGAATAATTACTTCTGTCAAAGAAAAGAAATAGACAGATCTCCAATAAACGTATGCCATTGTGAAACTAAGTTCTTCAGACAACTTCACTCTTCCCACACAAAGCCTACTGCACGGACTGTCTGGGATGTCCCAGTCCAGCATGACAGAGAACAACTTACTACTCAACTGGGCAACTTTTGTCTTGTGTTCCTAGCTAGCTCCATTCCAAATTTGAACTCCGTGCCATCAGTCTGAAACATACATAGATGAACGAATCTCTGACATGATCACTGACTATGCAAATAGCATGACCTTTATAAAACATAACAGTCTACGTGCTCTCTCCTAACTGACACCATGGTCTGGAATCTGCTATATTCTCTCAGTATATTCTGTCTATATCAAGCCCCAGTACACATTAAACTTGCCTTTAAGGCAGCTTTTCCAGACCAAATTCTTTCTAAAGAAGAGGAGCAAAAATCTGCATGCTGTTGTTTGACAGCTGGTGGGCCTCTTGAACTGTGCAAAGGAGGCCTGACAGCATCTAGAAGAAAGTTAGTCATGCAGTCCATGTTGTAACATGTGACAGATGCAATCCAGACACCAAAATACATAGGCAGAGAGACTAACTTACGGAGCAGCAAGTGCAGTCCTAGAAAGACATGGCTATTTGCTGGCAGCCTCAACAATATTTGGTTGCAACATAGGACCACGTTTTAACCTGCAGGTTATTTTTAACCCCTCTCCTGTTGTGAACAAAGTCTGCTCTACACAGCCAGCTGCAGCAGAAAAAAAACCAAATCTGACAGCAGCGTAAGTTAAGTGAAAGGTCCAGATTTCTTTAAAACATTAAAATGTTTGTACACCCAGACCATTAGATACTAACATCTTTCAAATTATTTCTATTTGTTCTATACTTGTTGGATTTAATATCCACGCATATTACATGTGCTTTATCAACTGCAGCTCTCCTTTTCTCTGTGACTATATAGAGGGATATCTAATACCATATAAATAGCCTTACAAAATGAAGACTTCTTGTACAAAAGCATGTGGAGGAACAGCTTATTTGCAGCAGTTCCTTATGGGAAAAGATGAGAGGGAGGAAAGATTGAATCTTTGAAAGGAGGTTCCTTGCCATAACACAAAACTGGAGGGCGTGGAAAGAAGAGCTATTACCAGTCCTCGTGGAAAGGGATGTATATACAGTTCAGGTAGACATATGAATGCCAAATCAAGTATTGATTATTTTGTTATTATTTACAAAAAGGGGTAGAGATTCTTCGGTTTAGACGAAGCTAACAAACAGAATACATTATTCGGCTCTTGAATGAGAGCCACAAATCCAACTCTAGCCTCAAGGAATTTTAAAACACTCTTTTTTTTTAAGTCAGAAATTAAAAATTGCTTACCAGAGTGTTTATACAATGGGAATTTGGAACACAGATTCCACGCCCACCATTCTGACATTCGTCAATGTCTAAACAGACCTAGCAATAAAACAAAACAACATAATAAAAAACAGATCAGCTTGAGATCTAAGTCTGAAGAAAAGCCACTGAAGTCCAAGTTTAAAGAAGTGCTACAGCCTCTCCTGAGACCATTTTTAGAATGGCAGAGACATACCCACTGCCTTGATTTTTAGAGAAGTCTCCAAACACTTATAAATTCAGAAAAGATATTGTGTGGTACAGAGAATTTCCACACTATTCCTAATTACTTAACTTTTAGTACTCACACCAAAGGCAGGAAAACACAATTAAGATCTTCTAAGGTATCTGTGGAATGACTAAAACATAAATAAAATGCAACACTCATAAACAGTCAACATAAACTATCACCTAGCAATGGAAGTTACTGCAAGGATACTGTCACTCACCTGCTTATTGTTCTTGGCATAGCTGAGTCCTACTCCTTGCAAAGTTTGTCCTGTATATCCCGGGGGACAGGTCTCACATCGGAAACCTGGAGCAGTATTCAAGCAACGCACTCCAGGGAAGCAGGGGCTGTAACGACACTGCAAAGAAAAACAAAACAAAACGAGCACTTGTTGGCACTTTAGTAATGTCCAGGCTCTGACAGTGTGCACAGACCTCTCAGTCAACCTGCCTAATGCAAATGTCTGGATGTTCTTCTATGTTCTTTTCACAGCTGACTTGCAGAGAAAAGTGTCAGTTATGTCCAACTCCAGCTGGTCTTCAGCTAACTCTAATTTGAATGACACTTACAACCTTTTATTCTTTCACTTTTGCCTGTAGCTGATGCCCTGAGCTCTGATTCTCACCCTTCCTTTTGCTGGGCAGGTTAATCTCCTTTGGAGGATGAGAATCCCACTGGAGGTGCCCAGACACTATGAGGAAAGCAGCAAGGCTGCAACCCACAAATGGGCCTGCAATTGTGTTTTGTACACACAGAAGTAGCAGTGGCATTTTCTTTTGTTTGTATTCAGGCAAATCTCGTAGTCAGAAGTAAACCAAATACAGCGTACAAGCCAGATGAACAGGCATGTGGCAGTGGTACCCACACATTTCTAGACCAGAAGCCCACAGGCAACCCTCAGCACTTCTCCCAAGATACCACACACTCACAGCACCACCCTTAGACTGAAGACATTATTTTGTTCACTGCCCTGTGTGGTTTCACAGAATGGTTCTAACTCCATTTCAGTGGTCTTGTGGGTGCCAGTTCAGGAACTACATCCTGTACTGCTGCCTCTCAAATATCAACACTAGCCACTAAGTAGTATTTGTAGAAGTACTGAAAACATCAACACGCTATCATGCTGCTTATGATTCAGAGACAACAATACATAAGAAACACAAAAAGAACTAAAAAAAAAAAGTTTAAAAGCATGTGCCTTCTCTCCTTCCATAATTAACAGAAAAAAAATATTCTAAGAGGAAGGCAGAACAAGCCAGAGCACATCCACATACAACAACAAACATGCAACTTGTGCAGTTACTGGCTAGTAACTGAATGTACATTCAATGGAATTATGTCTGCAGTTAGCATACAGAAAATGTAAAACATAGGACAGACCTTTTGTCCCTATCAGTGAATTATTTAATGTGGATTTTTTTAATTGTGTCCAGGAGAGGGCACTCAAATTACATCATGAACAGAGCAGAGTTGCAGCTCAGAATACAGCCTATAAAAGTAATGTCTTCAAGACGGTATGCAGATATGTTCACAGCCTCTGGAATAATCACAGTAGCTCTCTTAAAGAAATCTAGAAATTTCCTCACTTTCATAGATTTCTTTAAGAGCACCTTTTTAAATGCCAGTTTTTATGAAATACAGAAATAGTTCATTGAGTAGAAAGGTGTTAACTAGAAGAGATTCCTAGAGAACCTTCAAAAATAAACTGATTTACTGACAGCCTCAGCTAATCCAGGAGAACAAGTAACACAAGACAGATCCTTTTATCAGGCAACAAAAGGCTACTGCCATTTATTATCTCTTTTCTCACTGTTTACAGAAGCGAAAATCCAGCTGCTATAAGAGCTATTTTCTGGAGAACAAAATGCACTAAGCGAGTTGTCATTCTAGTAGCAGTGCCCACATACAGACTCCACGCATGCACAGTATTATCTGTATGACATCATTTAGGCAAAATTCCTCACAATTTCTAATAATCAGTTCTGCCATACAGAGTGGTGGTAGAGCATGACTGCTCAGGGAAGCCTAATCACTGGGACATTGTACACTAGTCCTGGCTTGTTTTCCCAACACTGCTATCACAGGTAGAATTGCTCCAACACTGAAAATAGCAGGGAGGAGCTATGCATCTGTTTGGGTACAGCTCAAGAAACTGACCCTTTCCATACCAACAGGCTCCATCTGAGCTGGCCTGAGTCTCTCACCATGCTGCCTGGCATGGAACTCACACCACAGCTGTCTCCACTTCACCTCTTGCATTCACATTTCAGAGCTTTACCTCCATTTCTTTGCACCTTCTGTTGCAGCAAACACATGGGAGGCAAAATAAAGACATCACATACAACTCCAGAATCTGCGACACTCAACCCATTTTCCCTTCCCCATGTTTTTCTCACAAAGACAAGCTGGGCACAAAGAAGCCTTTCTGCTGATGGTCTTCAGGAAAGAGCAAACCAAACAAGCAATCAAAGCACATCTTCTGTTGGCTAGGAAAGTGAAAAAATGGAATTGTTCTTGCTTGCAATGCACTATCAAGTACATTGATAGTACTGTGATATCCACAGGCACAATTAATGACTTAATTCTCCTGATTCCCTGGTCTAAAACACCCAGGCATTTCTACATAGAGAAAAAATAAAATCGTTAAAGGATAATGGCAAAAATCATCATACAGAAAAACCATGAAGCAACACAAAGCTGCAGGTGTCTCAGTTGTTTGCGTTGTGTTCTGAGTGACACATTTCATTTAATAAAGGTTTTGTTTCATCATTTAAGATACTGTAAATCTATTACTTCAGTCCTCAATACAAGTAAGTGGTGAACTGCTAACATACAGCACAAGAAAAAAAACCAAACAGCTTTCATCATAAGCAAAAATAAACAAAAGGAGGAATAATTGGTTATTTTCTGCCATGGACCTTAAAGGTTAGGATGAAAACACAGCTACAGTTAAGGATAAACAGAGGGCTTTAGTCTCCAAGGCCAGTTCAGGATCATTACAGTTCAAAGATACAAAGCCCATGTCAACAAGAATTGTTCCTGCAGCTCTGCACATGTAATACACTGAATCTTCTGTGGAATAGAAATAACTATGTCAAAAGCCTTTTTTTTTTTTTTTTAAAAACATTACACTCCTTTAAATTCCCAACTCACCGGAATATTTCAAGCTCTCACACACAATCTCCATAAAGTTGCAGCAACAGCAAAACAGTGAGGTAGAATCAAATCAAAATGATTTAATATGCACTATGCAAGCAGTCAGCAAATGCCGCAAAAAGCAAGCATCAGCAATCCACTGCTACGCATGAAACAGGTGCTTTTCACGTTGGTGGGTTTGAGCAGTTGTTTGGTTTTTTTTTTTAATTCAGTGAACATTACTATTTTACCTCATCGATATCAGAGCATGTCACTCCGTTCCCTGTGAGCCCTTCAGGGCAGGGGCCGCACTGAATTCCTTCAGCTGTCTCCATGCACCTGACTCCCCTGAAGCAGGAATTTGTTTCGCATTTGGGTTTGCTTTGCCTAGGAAGTGGAGTTGGAAAGTTCATAGTTCCCAAACCTTTAATGCAGAGAGAAGAGCAGTTTTAGCAATTGAGAGAAACATCAGTCATGGCTTTCGGCTGGCAAATGTTCTGAAAAGATCCCCAGGATGCTGCTCAGCAGGGATTTTGTGTTTCTGCACACTGCTACCAGCTGTGCTATGGTTGAAGAGATTTCATGCTGGCAATGGCCCAGCAGGTTGTTGCATCCCTAGATGCGGGAAATTAAGGCTGTTCCTTTAGGTTCCCATGCTGCTCCCGGCTACATGTGGAGGCCCTTCTGCTAGGTCAGTCCCAGCACTGGGCAAAAGTAAGATTTTCCAAGGCTCTGGCTGGTGTTGATACCTGGTACCAATGCAGACTGCATTTTTGCATTTGTGCAAGATTAAAGACTTTTTCTTTGGCATTAGCATAGTTTAATCTGGCTGGAGCTCAACTCAATCTTGTTAAGGCTGACAGTTTGGGAGAAATAATCAAAAAGACCTGATACATGTAAGGTCTTTTACTCCACCCACTGAGGGATTATCTTCTGTTTTTATACTGAGAGCATGCGAGTCCTGCAGTTGTGTAAAAGGGCTATGCTGTAGCATTTGGGAACATATTTCTTTCATTTAGTGAAAAGATGAACATTTTCTTTTGGATCTCACTGCTGTTAACCAGCGACAACCTACAGAGAATCAGGCTACTTTCAGATGGACTACCTGGGATTTTCCTAAGGTGACATACACCAGCTAGTGCAGAATATGGCTCCTCACCTGTCCTCCCACTAAGACTGATCATGAGACATTTGACAACGCCTCCTTCCCCAGGAACATGTGGGACATCATCACGGCAAAGCAAGAACTGACAGCATAGCGTGAGGCAGTACTACCTGTTTACAGGATTTTTATATCCCTAGTGAGGATATATGAAAAAACTTTTTTTTTCGTCTGATAATCAGATTATTAGATAAAGCTTTTTCTCAAATGAGATCTATTTAAAATTTGTGATCAATACACATAAGAATTTTGGACACAGGAATTTCTAAATGTACTTCTTAGACACCAAGTAAAACTGATGTCACTTTTTAGATGAATGTACATCTCATATAGTTGCCTTTTACAAGCAATGCAGGAATACTCACCACATGCTTGGCACTCAGCTATGGTATTTCTCAAAAAAGTTGTTTCCTTGACCTTAAGAACATAGAAAATAAACATTGTTTGGGTACAAGTAGTTTGTACCTGGCTGCCAGAAGAACCATTACAGTTTTTCCCAAGATGCCAGACAACACAAAATACATACATTATCTTGAAACCAGTTGCTCTTTGTACTCCATAAAGTTAAGGACAGTGGTAATGGTAATACTTCGGTTCAGTAGGTTCTTTAAGAATAACATGCTTAACTACACCCATGCACTTGCAAATCCAGTACCAAGACCAAGCAGCAACTGCAACAAATTTATTTTCAATTCAGATACACCTGTACCAGGATCCATCAGGTTGTTTCTTCTCCACTGTGTCATGCACCTGAGACAATGAACTCTACGCAGAAGCGTAGTGCTTACAAATTCTCCACTGACCCCACAGAAGTCACAAGCTTGGGATATTTCCCACTGAAGTCTTTATACAGTACCTGCTGTTTGAGAAGGTCTTTCACCTCTCCCAGTATCTGGTTCATCTGCACCATCTGACTCATCAGCTGCCTATTAAAATCACCTGTAGGAAACAACAACAGAAGAGTACACAATGCACATAACTCTTTCATTTGTCATCATTGTTTCTGAAATACAAGATGGGAACATCTTGAACACCCAAGAAGGCCAGACACTACTGCTGCTTAAGTCCTGTAGCTATGCTTAGAGCAAATACAGTATCTAGATCTAATTGTTACAGAGGGATTTGCATGAACAAGATTCTGCCGGACTGAACTCAAAGAGTATGCCACAGAAACAGCTAGAGAAAGCACAAACTTCTCTCTCACACAGAGAGATAACCACTCTCTGATTTTCCTACCCTTGTATTAGCATCAAGGTTCTCTGCTAAGATATAACAATACTGGCAATTAATGCCACCAGCCTGACACCAGTCACTGTAAGTGACACCACATGACTTCGTGACTGAAGGGGAATGTTTGCAATAACTCATTTAGGACAAGAAGGCGAGGAAGGGGCATGAAGCATCTCTGCACATGATGGGGAGTCACACTAAGTACAGTCCATGTCACCACAACCAACTCCTGCACACTTTCTGGAGTGAAGGCATCCAACTTACAGAGCCAGCTCACCATACAGCTCTGACTGCGTACCAAAAGCAGTCTCTCTAAGCAAAACAGCCATTTTAGCACCTGTGCAATCATTTGGTTTTTCTTCCAAAAGTCAACTCGGTGCTCTGTGCACTAGTTCCACAGCTGCTTTTCCTTCTAGAGGGGTGCAGAAAACAGCTACTCAACAGGCTACAAATTCTCAACAGGCAGTTCTTAATACCAACAAAATAAATAAAGAACTCTGAGAAAAGACCAAAAAAGTTGTACCTGCAATGAACTACAGGAAAGGAGCAGAACTGACCTACAATCTTCACACAAGATTCATATTTGTTAAACAAAACATTAGTTTTGACTCAATGCCAGGGAAGAACAAAACAGTATGTTTAGCACACTAGCTTCAGTTTGTAGCTCACTTAGGAGTTTGCAGCTTTCTTAAGCAGCTATTTGTTTACTTCCTATTATTTGCTTCTCAAAGTCTATATGCCAAAACAAATGCAACAAATACATGCTGATTTGCATTCTAAGTAGGCTGGATATTTTGATATTATGCCCAGTGGCTTCAGGGAGGTTTATTCATGTGTTACTCTGAGAGTACTGAAAGCTTGCATGAAAGACACTTTTCTTAATGTTTACCTCACTATTTGGTACTTCAGAGCATTTCTAAATGTTTCCAAACATTCTAGAGCAAATTGCACAATTTCACATATACTAATTTTTCTTCATTTCAGATTTTCTCATCAAAACACTAAACATGTTTAAACAATCAGGAACAATCTATTCAAGATTCTGCCTCTATACCAGTCCCAGTATTTTCTTATTTTTATTTGGGGAGGAAGGTGGCAGAAGTTAATATTATGAGTATTTCAGAATCCCATAGCAGAACTTGGCATGCAAGCTGTCAGACTAGATACTGGAGTTTGTTCTTGTTTTGCTTGTATTACTTTTAAGCATAGAATATTCTTGGCATTATTGATTGAAATCTGCAAGAAATTTCAATATTTCAGATGTTTCTTCGTTGGCTAGCATTTGAATGAAAAAGCAGGTCTATTTTGTACACTTAAATTTTGCAGACTGTTCACTATTAAGGTGGACCGAACATGTTATACTGCCATGAACTATGTGTCCTGTTTGCAAATTTAGATAGCAAAGTATAACCAGGTGACTAACAATAGTATATTTTTCTTCATACATTAAAGCTAAGTCCTACAGTAAGCCTTACCAGATGCAGAATGGCTGATAATTCAAGGTAAAACCTGGAGAGGTCCTTCAGGGCGCTGCTGAGACACAGCATGCTGTAAAAACTATTGTGGAGTGGCTTCTTTCCAGGGAGCAAGTAGGGTAAGCTACAGGCACACACTGAAACTACACAGTCATCCAGTCCTACTACGTGGTCTCTTTCACCCATAATCCTACTTAGGTACCTCCCTAGTACAGCTAGTATCTAGGTCTGTATTTTGAGTCAGTAAGAATCTACCAGAATAGCTTTCACAACAACAGAATCATAAAATCACAATTTTGGAGAAGACCTTCAAGATCTAGTCCAACCGTCCACCTACCACTGTTATTTCCCCACTAGCCCATGTCCCTTACTACAGCATCTAAACCATGGATGTCCAAACTTTTCGCTTGCTTGGGCCATAGTTGGTGAAGAGGAATTGCCTTGGGCCCCATATAAAATACATAAGTTTAATGCATATAAGTAACAACTTTTAAAATGTATTTTTTAATTAAAACAAAAAACAGGGAGCAACAAAAACGTAAAACTAATGCAATGTTTGACCTTGTTTTTGTGAAACTAATCCATCAAGCCAGTTCAAAGGCAGTGACTGCCATTCCTACTGAGTTCTCAAGGTGTTCATTAGAGATTTTTGATGAAATACTACTCTTCCTGTACCTCATCCTTGACAGTAATTGTTCACAAAGGTGCGTACTGCCAAAAAGCAATGACATGAATAAGGCGTGACTATGAAGCGAGGGATATTCTCCTCTGGTAGGAGAGAGCTTATGAAAGTCTGGTAAGGAGACATGACCACACTTTTCTTTGATTTGAATGTCTGATTGCAACTCTATACATTCCATGCGAAAATTTGCAAGTAATGTATTTATGTCAACTGAAAACAGAGTTGCAAATATATAAGAAAAATTATTCTTTTGGAAATCTTGAAACCCATTCTCAAGTTCCTGCATCAAAATGTTAAAGCATGGCTGCATAGTTTTCACTGTTCACAGGACTGTGTTCAGTCAACATATCAAAACGCGTAAAATTACCAGCCATAACTTGAGCTTGCCATAATTTTTCATTTCAAATCCTGTTATTGTCTGAAACATAGAACAGTCAACATGATTTTCACCTTGAGGACACATGTTTAACTCATTTACATGAGTGGTCAGCCACCAAAAATGCTAAATCTGTGAGCCATTTCTAATCTTCACATTCTGGCACAAATTTTCCTTTTGATTCCATACAAGGGCTTGATTTCACTTTGCAAATCATGAAGTCTAAATTTTTAGCATTTTACCCTGACTTCGCCACCTCCCTTCAGAAAAGTAAATGATGACCCCGTAATCAGCATCCATACTTGTAAGGAACTCGTAGAATTGGTGATGATTCAGATCCTTGGACTTTATGAAATTCACAGTTTGAAGACTACTTGCAGAACATTAACTGAAGTTTTTGCACATAGATATTCTTGTTGTCTGATGCAGTGATATTTCATGAAACATGAGTTACCAGTGGTAATTGCATCATATTCTATTAATTTTTTTTTTTTTTAAGTCCCTCCTTTTTACCAATCATCATCACCGTCAATAGATATACCAGGTATACTGACAAAGGTTAAAGAAAGTGTTTTTTTTAATTGTTTCATACAAATCAAGAGATTTAGTTATATCTTTCAGTGTCACCCAAGAAGCCATTTCTTCTGTGACATTATATTTGTTATCAATATGTCTAATGAAGACGGCAAGTTGAGCTGTATCTGTAGCATCAGTACTTTGCTCTATTCACCAAAGCATAAAACTTGAAATTAGCAGCTTTACTCTCCAAACCTTTTTCGATAGATGTTCCTATTTCTTCAGTTTACCTGGCTATAGCCTGGTGAAACCAACTGATCTTAGAAAAATCTGTTTTTTTTTTTTTTTTTAAATCAGGACACATTACAACCATAGTGCTTTCCATACGTTGCTTAACAAACTCACCATCAGGAAATGGTTTTGATTTTTTTTGCAATCTGATCTGTTACCATGTAACTAGCTTTTATAACAGAGCCCATTTAACTTAAAAAAACAAAACAGTATTTTGTTGAGCTGACAGACTTCTTTCAGTTCCTGTTTTGTCTTTAACAAGCATTCCTTGATATCCATTGAATTTGGCAGCATGTTTCTGCATATAATGTCTTCTCAAACCGTAATCTGTGAAAACTGACAGAATTTCCTTGCTGTCATGGTTTTATAATTTTCGGTTATTGGTACTCCACATCATAACATCATGTAGTGAATGTACTTGGTTCTCAGAAGAGAAGGACTACTACATTCCCCACGGTACTTTTCTCCTCCGCTATCATTTTCCAGCCGGAGGGAAAAGATAAAAGCTCGCAGTATAAAAACTTGCAGATCATGAGACCTCGTCCCTTTTTCTGCCATCTCTCATCTTGGCAGCACCTCGCTCTCCAGCCATCTTATCGTCAGTAGTAGAGTAAGGCTACCTTGATTTTGGGACATTCTCTCTCTCTGTATTGGATTTATCAGCTTAAATTGTAATTATATTGTATTATAGTGTGTTATTTTGCATTCTGATATCTTATTTAGTAAATTTGTTTGTTTCTCCTCAGATTGTTGCTGCTGTTCTTTGCTCTCAGGGCCATCTCCTTACCCTTTTCCCCTTTTCCCTTTTCCCGGGGTGTGGGCCCATGGATCCCCCGTCCCCTTCGTCACGGAAGCGGGCCGAACGCCCATAAACCGTTGACACTTGCAAATTAAGCATAGTGCCATATTATGCCAGCACCGCACCCTACCCGAGCTCCAGGGCACAGCCACTGCCATGATGAAATGGCAGAAGGTGGCACAGGCTGCAGTGCAAGCTTTGCTATGCCACATGCAACATGTAGGTTGGGCACACCAGAACTAAACATTTCTTGAACGCTTCCATGTACAGTGACTCAACCACCATCCTGGGCAGCCTGTTCCAGCATCTGACCACTCTTTTGGAGGAGATATTTTTCCTAATATCCAACCTGAACCTCCCTGGCACAACTTGAGGCCATTGCCTCTTGTTTTATCACTGTTGTATGGGAGAAGAGGCCAACCCCCACCACACTACAACCTCCTTTCAGGTCATCGTAGAGAGCAATAATATCTCCCTTGAGCCTCCTCTTCTCCAGATTAAACAATTCCAGTTCCCTCAGCCGCTTCCCTTAAGACTTGTGCTCCGGACCTCTCATCAATACTTAAATTCAGAGAAGCATCTGAAGGATTACTATCCCACAAGGAACCAACCAAAGTCCCTTCTGCATAAGCCTGAGGTCATGACAGGAACCTATTTGCTCATGTTTTCCTTGGACCTCGTATAGGTCCTTGGATTTGGAGCAGCTGGCCAGCTTCATTGCTCAGCTAATCAGACCAGGCAGTGCAACACAGACACTAGGCTGCATGACTTCAGGCCACTGAAATGCCTCATGTATACCATTCCTTCTTCTAGCTCTCTTGGGAGCTGATACTGGTATAAGCACCCGACCATAGATCATCCAGCAAAATTAGTCATAAAGCATTGTTCTAAGAGACTGTGGTTACTTGGTCAAACTTAGAAACCAGCCATGACTGAAGTCTGAATGGTAGCCGATGACAGACTAGTTTCTTGGCAGTCTACTACACAAAGGAGCTGTATATAGAAATTACACACACACAAGAGAGGCAGCTTCAAAATAAACAAAAGGAAGTATTTCCTGACACATGTAATGATCTTCTTGCCAGAAGTTAACCTACTCAAAATCAGACCAATTCATGGAAGAAAACTTCTATCAAGTACAAAGACTCAGAGACACCAAAGCTCTCTTTACTATTGCTAGAGCTAGAGAATTTGTGGAAAACTACACTATAACTTCTCTCACTCATTCACTTCCCTGTGTGTTGCCACACTGCCTTTAACCACAGCTAGGTTAAAACAAACCTTCAATTTGGTGCAACACACCAATTTTTGTGTTTTTATTTATTTAACACTTTGCCAAGTTCAGGCACCGTATATGAACCAGATGTCCTACAAACATCTGTTCTGATGTGATTTTGATGATGCTAATTAAAAATGGCATACTGGTCTCATCTACCAAAACCAGTGCACCTTGCACTTTATTTTCCTACATGCACAGAAAGATCCAAATACATGTTTAACCTTTGCCCAGTCATTATATTGTAAGCTCTTAGCTATACTGCTTAAGTGCTTCAGTCTCACATGCTGAGCATGCTGCTGCTACAGTAGTGAACAATGACCAGACATACAGTCAAAACCATGCAGTTTTTCAGGTCAAAAGCTCTGTTCCAATGATTTTGATTAATATGAAAACGTGTTTTTACCAAAATATGTAGGTCTTATACCCCATAGAGTGAAGCATTTACATTTCTGCTTTTTTTGGCTAAAGGTAAAATTACAGTTATGTGATATATTGCTCCTGTAGAAGGGACAAAGGGTAAGGCAGCTGAGTTAATATTGCTGTTGGAACGTTTGCACCCATTCCTTCACTAGATTTGACTATAGAGACTTTGAATAAATTTCTCTGAGGTTTTTCTTTTCTAAATTAGCTTTAATGTGATACTAATTCCACTTGAAAGTTACAAACAACAGAATTTGAGCTGCTAGTCCAAATAGTTCAGCCAAGTGAAGGCAGCCAGGGAGAAACAATATTTCTCTGTATTACTACAGTCCATATTACTTATAATGAGAAAAAAGTGACAAATGAGAAAGCTTCAAATCTGCAATCTGGAAATGCTGTTCACAATGCAGTGAACTTTTCCAGAAGACAACACTGAATTACTTCCTGTGCACATGCAAATCCCTGCTGATTTACAGGAAAGCAAAAAAAGACCTTTGATAATAAAGCTCTGTTTTTTTTCTTTAGGCACATATATGTTGAGGAGCAAGAAAAGAGAAGTATGTGCAACTGAGGATTTATATAGCTACAAGAAAAAAATGATTTCATTATAACCGCAAAGCACGATTTCTACACATACATAAAATAGGCATGATGCTCTCACACAAACTGTGCATCTTGTCTCCCAAAGACATCAAATCTATTCTAATCTAAAGTAGCAATGCCACAGGGTTAGGGTAGAGTACAGGAAAGGATGAGAAAAATGAGTTTTTCCTGAATCCTAATTCAAGCTTCAAACTCACTTGTATTTTCTCCCCCCCTTAGTAGTCACATATTAACATATTAAATGCACAATGTGAAGTCCTTCAGTTATCTCCCACAGCAAGAAAGTACATTAAAAGGGACTAGAAAGGAGTTCAGATGCAGCATTCCAGCCCAGGTTCACTGTGTTGAGACGGTAGAGAGCATGCTTGTGTGTCACACGGGATTGCATCCAGCAGGAATGCATCCTTGCAGGAATCCCAAAAGACTCTGCCCCCTTCCTTTCCTCCCCATTCCCATCTCAGTCTTCACAATATGTAGCACAGGAAGACAAGGAATTGGTCCTGCAGCCAATTTCTAGCCCAGCAGATGAACACAAGTGCCAGATAACTTTTGGCAGAACTATAATGGCTGGCTTGCATTGTTTCTTCCCAAACAGAAGCATAGGCTCTGTAACTGCTGCACTAGCACACCCTAAAGCCTCGTGTGCTCTTCTTCATCTTTCATCCTTACCATGTCCAGGGCATTCAGTTGGCCAAGAAAAACTGACACAAACAGATCACAGTAACAGAGGTATGGTCTTACAAAGTTACGCTAAAAAGCCTCTTAATCATCAGACAGCCTCTTCTCGTAGATTAACAGCACTTTGCATTATCACTGGTAATTGTGTTTGTTTTCTCCCCAAACTGAGCTATTTATAAAATATTCACAGGATATTATTTCATTCAGTTGCATCCATAATTATTACCATCACTTGTCCATAGAGCTTCTTCCCATTTTTAATATTCACCACCACAGTTTCTCTGCATTGGTATCTGAATGAACTGATTGCTGGTCTTACCAGTGTACTGAGGAGCAGATTCAATCTGTTGAAGAAAACAGTCCTGCAGGTTTCTTGCCTGGGCAAGCGTTCCTCCAGTTACCAGCTTCAGCTCATCCAGTGTATCCTGAAGTGAGAAGAAAAATGGAGAGCTCACAATTTGGGTACTATGGTGGGAGTTACATAAATATCAGAGAAAGTAGATTAATTTTTCATAGAAAACTCTATTTCCTCAGTACACAGGGCTCCTATGCTGTCCCTTCAGGACCACCCATCACCAGCTGATCTGCAATAAAATCTCAAACTTCTGCCTCTCAGATTTTCATGTAGCTGTGGTTTTACTTCTTCCCCCCCCCTCCCCCACTATTCCAGTCCATGTGATCTAACGTACCAGGAAATTTGTTTTGGCTTTTTTTTTTTTTAGTTTATTTTTATATCTGCAGTATGCAAAAGTCATTTTGTTGAACTGAATCCAAAGAAATCTTTCACCCCTCAAACAGCTTTACATTCAAATCAGATAAGTGGACACCTTAGCAATTCCCAATTTTCAAGTCTGCAGTGAAACAAAGCAAGGGTGTAGCCTGGTGGCAGAATGCATTTTCACCTTCTAATGCACATTTTACATTAACAATGATGGAAGATAGATGTGGAAGATACTATTTATCTTGGACTATTGATATGGAAATGATAGGAGGCTATGACAATCCCCGGTTGGGAGACAGAGGCAGAAAACCTGCTGTAGTCAAACAGATGAAGTTTTGACATTCATCTACCACCATAGAGTTGCCCCTTTTGTATTCTCAGTCCACATGGATTATCATAAAGAGAAAAAGCACATACATAAGCAAAGAGTTCCTCTAAGAAGCTCATGAAGGGCTGCACTTGCTATACCAGCCAATAGCTTATAAATAGTTCAGTCCCCAAAGAGTACTTCAGACCAAAGTGACAGAAGCCTTTTTTTTTTTAAAATAAGCTAAAAATTACATTTTAAATGAATAGTAGATTACTGGGTTCAGTGAAGCTAAGGTTTCAGCTACTCCATAGGAAACTTTTTAATAATTAAGTTCAGTATTTATAAGTTTAAATAAGTTTAAATATTAAACTTATTTCAAAAGTCTGGATTCAGTGATCCAGAGGATCTCTGCTGGCAAGTGCTCAGCCTTCTCCCAGTATTCCTGCTCACCTCTGGTTTCTTCTGGAGGGTGCGTAACTCCACTGCTGCTGATCTCTCTGATAGAGTCGAAAATGCTTTTGGCAGGTCCTGAATGGCACCTACTTGCAAACAGTCCTGATACAACTCTATTGTACACAGTTCCCGCTGCAGGCCACTCAGCCACAAGATGACAGCATGGGGTTTCCCATCAGCCAGGTGTACGTTACTAAAAATCACCGAGTTCAACCGCCCATCATTCTTCAGATAGCGAAGCACCACTGGCACAAAATACAGAGAATGACTATCAGAGGTGGCAGATAATCCATGACCGAGCAAGCACAGTTCTGTGGAAATCTATAATGGCTCTGGTATTTTTCTCTCATGCCAGCTTTGGTAAATGCTGATATAAATGCTAAGACTAAACAGGACACTGACTTCCAGAGCAGAAGCACCAGAACTCCTGTGCAGCTCCTGGTTTGTAAGGTATTGCTGCCTACAGAATGTTTTCCACTGCTTTCTCTGGGCTTTTTTAATGGGCTGAAACAATAAAACACATCACCTTAAACTACATAGCATTCTAAAAAATGGTGATAAAGGTAACAGGTGTAGCTGACAGCCTGCTATCAGTGTTGTCGCATGTACATATCTAATAGCCCCAGAAATATCCTGCAGCAGAAATGTACAGCTAGAAAATCAGCTTCAGAGCTGATTCAGAGTGATGTTTATTGCACTCAGCAAAGCCATCTGACAGTGTACCCAAATGCATCATTAATGAAATGGAAGGAACTATGATTCCAAGCATGTACTCTGCATTTCAGCATAACAAATTGGAAATGAAAACAAAATACAATGCAGAAAATACGAACCCCACTCCTAACGATGACTGACACCCCCTCACCCTACTCTTACCTTAAGGCTTTACTGAATTACTTACTTGATACTTCACACATAGATAATGGAAATAAAATACGTCATCAAAAAACAGAAAAGCATGCAAACAAAATCTCTTCCACACTGAGTAATATTTTTACAACATCTCTTTCCTTGTGAAATTGGATCTGTAAGCTAAGATCTGCAAGCTAAATCTCTTCAATCAGCTAGGTAGTTCTCTCCACAAAATCTCTCTCTGGTTCTCTGAACACACGCAGATAGCTGTGGAAGCAATGAGTGCATCCAGACGTCACTTAACGATTCAACTGTGTTAAACAGATCTTTGTTTAAAGATCCCACTGATCACCCGCTCTGCAGTGTTCTTTATCTGCTCATAGCAATGTTTTGTGCACCAAGGAGTCAAGCTGCAACACCCTATGCAGTGAAGCACTAGATCTTCTCAACATCTGTCTCAAGTCACAGAGGGTTGCCGCTATTGCATGAAGCAAGAGCTCACACATTCTCTGACATTCAAGGAACACCTAAATTGAAATGAGGACAACTAAAAATTGTGGAGACAGTGGAGGGAAAATGCATTTATCAGCTTCTGAGAGGCCAGGAGCCTAACACTGAATTCACTCTATCCAGTTAACAAATTTTCCTCTCAACTTTCCACTACTAATATACTCTCTGACACTGTGATATCTCTGTCAGTAGCAGGCACATACATAGTAAGTCAAAGATCCCTCACAATTTTTCAGAATTGGTTAGTTTAGTGATTAAAATAACCCAGATTTATACCAGCATGAACATTGCAGAGTATGTCTCCATCTTTTCAGTCTACACTAGTGCTAAAGCCTCAGCAGCTGTGATCAATATCAGGAATGTTTTCACTGCTGTCTATGTCAAAATGCTGCCAGTGCTGAGATTTCCGCAAAGGTGCATGAGGTCATCAGTAACTTGCTAAAAGATAGCACTTACCGGCCAGCTCAAAGATCTGGCAAGACAGAGTATGTTGCAAGCATTTTACTTATGTAAATATTATGCGTACTGCATTGTAAAATAGCAGGGTCTTTGGATCTGGGCCCTGCATTCATAGTGACCAAATGCAGATCTTAGAAGAAGAAGGAGGAGATGGCGGCAGGGTTCTGAACAGACCCTGCCAGAACAGTTTCAAGACAAGCAGCAGTCTGGCTTGGATGAAGGATAAAGTATTCCTTCCACAGCCAAAGCCAAATACCCATCTGGTAAACTAGAGTAGGGCTCTGAAGGGAGATTTTGCTGGATCACACCTTCTGTACAATTTAACCCATCCAAGACCCTGAATTACATTTTTGCTGCTACAATGTCTCACACTGACACTCCTGAGAGTAAGCATCTCATTGGCACTGTTTAAGAAACAAACTTTCAATCAAACTACTAATCACAACAGTAAATAGGGGCCACTTCACTGACTAGTTAAATTATATCAGTTTTATGAATTTACTAATGTTTGTTCCAGAGAGGAACTGGAAAAAAAAGGATAAGGAACCCAAGGACTTCATTTGCACTTTGCCTCCAAAAGTACAATGGTCACAAGTTAAGTTGACCAGCAATTCCTTAACCTAACGCATGTAACAATCTATCATGCATCAATAAGACTATACCAAGGTGACAGAAAGAGTTGAACCATTAACATAAACTGAATAGATACAGTGGCAAAATCTCCCTCTCAATGGCACACTGGGTGGATATGTCAATCTTGAGCCAGGCAAGACTTCAACATGGACTTTGCTAACCAAAAGGAAGATATCACGTAAAATTTATGCTTATCAGTCCTTTACAAGAGTTAGGTTACAAGACCTCTGTGACTACTCAAGGAAAATGGCACTAGTTGCTAATGGTAAAAATTTCTTCATGTTGTTCGTCTGTATACTTAAGCCTGTCATGGGCACTTCTCAAATACAGCACCAACATACTGAGGACAAAACTAAAAGAAACCATACAACTTCCCATCAGAAAGCTTAACCAAGTCTGCTAGTTAAAACACATAAGTAACCATCAGGAATGCAGGTATTCTTGCAAATCAAAGGAAGAGCATGATGAAATCAAAATTATTTACACACACATGTATATGCATTTGTATTCCTAGACAACATTTACAGGCATAATTTTGTGTGTGCATGTGTGAGTGAGAGGAACAGAGAAAGTAAGTGTGATACATCACTTATTGAGCAATTAAGTGAACAGTTTTAGGAACTGTGCTACAGTTACTGATACAACCGTATGGTCGTATCTCACCCACTCTCAACACACACATAGCAGAAAAAGTCTTATTCTCTGACCTCACAAGGATTTGGGAAGACCTGACAAAAATATCAGTGTTCTAACCAACTTAGTTCACTGCATTTTCCAAATAAAAGCTGTACTTTTATTCAGCATATAGAATAGTTTTCCAACATCTAAACTTAAATTTTTCAGTAAAGTTTCTCATAATTAGGCTTAGACAGCTGTCTGACTACAGTAATGTCAGCAGCAAATTGTCGCAGCAGTGGCAAAGTCAATGGAGCAACAGTAACTTACATCATTTGGTAATTTTTCACTGAACTGCAATATTGCAATACATCCTATATACATGGATATGGTCTCTCCATTTCTAAAAATCTGCCCAAGTTTCTGATTTCTAATGAACCATTTTCAATAAATTAAGAACAATTTACCCAGAAAGTCCCGTAAGTAAGTGCTAGGAACGTCTATCTTGCATAGGCACATCTAACCTCCAGGGTCAGCCAAACAAGAACCAGTCTTTCATATGCATGAGGTAGCATGTGCGTGTGTCCCTCACATTCCTGAGTAATAAGAACCAGGGATTATCCTCGAGGGGAAAAAAAAAAAAAAAAAAGAAAGAAAGGAGAAAGAAAAACAAATTGACTCCTTTCTCTGATATTTTTTCTCCACCCTGTTTCCCAGCTCTAAAATACCAGCTGACTGTGGGGTCTGCTTCCCTGGCCAGGAGAGTGCAGCATCCTGTGAGTGGAACAAAGCAGCAGAGTGGGAGGACGTTGCCAACACTCTTATCTTGTGAGGCAGCAACATGCAATAAGAATGACCCAAGCACAAAGATTAATCACATTATTTTCCATGTTGCTCTGTGACAGACAAATAAGAACGGACCCAGTCCTAGTTTTCCCCTACTTAATACAAACAACTCACCTTTACTCATCCGTCCCATCACTGCAAACTCAAAATACTGCCTGTCATCAGCTGGTGAATACAGACCAAATACGGTGGCTGTGCTCTTTGGCTGCAGTTTGAACGCTGAGAGCAAGAACACTTCATTCAGCATAGGATCCCCAAGTGCTTCTTGCATGAAGCTTGTTACCACTCTCTTGTTGGCATATGGAAGAAGATCAATAACTGAAAAATAAAACAGTTTCAACAGTAGTTTAAATACAATAATGAGCAAAGAACAATGTGTTCTGAAGTCTGTTTATCCACTGTTGCAATGTGTTGGAAAAGGCTTCCAGGAGACCTCACTGAAGCCCACGGTTCTTAAAAGGAGCTTATGAACAAGATGGAAAGCAACTTTCAGTTAATCTGATAGTGACAGGACAAAGTAGAACGGTTTTAAACTAAAAGAGGAGAGATCTAGATTAAATGTTTGGAAGAATTTTTTCACTCAGAGGGTGGTAAGGCCCTGGCACAGGCTACCCAGAGTAGCTGTGGATGCCCCATCCCCAGAGGCATACAGATTGGATGGGGCCCTGGGCAGCCTGGGCTGGTGGGTGGCAATGCTGCTCACAGCAGGGGCTTGGAACTGGATGATCTTTAAGGTCCTTTCCAACCCAAGCCATTCCGTGATTCTGTTTTAATAAATTGTCATAGAATAGAAGTATTTTGTCTTCAAAATGAGGTTCTCAAATACTTTCAGGCAGATCTCTAAGGTTTTTGTATCTTTTGAGATGCACCCCAACATAAAAGCTTTTCCAACTTTTATAATTTATGAAAGCTTTTCCAGCTTTCATAAATTAAAAGGAATATTTTTGTCACTTTTTAATTACATTCATGATCCAGCATCAAAATTTTCAGATGGATTTCTGGTGCGCTTACCCTAAGAATTATTTTGATGGCATCTGCAGGGCATCAATTAAAATGCTAAAGAACAAGGTAAGTAATATGATATTCATAACCTCCTTCTCACTTCACTGACTTCTCAGATGATGTATTATATAAATAAAATTCATCTTTCCCTTCTGGCACAGATAACGAAGACAGGTATGACAAAAAAAATAAAAAAGCCTAAGGCAGAGTGAAAACCATTTCCAATTTTTCTTTTTTATTTTTGCATGGTGCAGCAGCAAAGGGCTATTATACTCCTAAGTATGCCAGCTATCTCTCTCATGCACCTAAAACAACACGCTAATTTTTCCCCAGTGTTTCAAATCCATGATGTCTCCAAACTCAAACTATTCTACCAAGAAACCTAGCGATCTCCTATTGCAGCCCACTGCTGTCAGAGCAGTATATATATTATGACCTTCCAGGGAAGACTGACAAATGACTATGAACAAGCATTTTTTAATTATACTGGCATATTTAGCCATTGCGTACCGCTACCACTCCACAGACAGGGCCATCCTAACAGGACAGCGTTTCCATACACCACAAGATGAAGGAGTCTCAAGAGCAGAGGGTGGAGGTAAACCTTGCTCACTCAAACGACAGCCCAGGTTCATGCTGCTTCCTTAGCTCATTCTGAAGCATCCATCCATTCGGACACCGATGGCATTTCCAAAAAAAAAAAAAAAGAGAAGTGAAGATGTTTTTCCCTTCACCTCTTAAAAGCAATGAAATCTAGATCACATCTCAAGTCTACACTCCTACTGACTCCAAGGATCTTGTGATTCTACTGGGAACTTTCAAGACAGTACACAGAAACAATGAGGAACTTGAGCTGCATGCACTTGTAATGCTGTTGTCAAGAAACACCTGAGATTAATGTTTCAGATTCCCTTTCTTTCACAGTTCAGACTTAGAAGCATCCCAGGACAACCGCTGATCTCACTGAAACCAGCAATCCAGACGGCAGTTGCAAAAGGCTGAGTATTTATTTCATCAGATTTGGACTACACAGAGCAAAGCAGCTCGTCAAGCAGAAGACTGAAATGTAACTCATGACTGTGCACAGCAACACTTTACATGTAATAACGCTTCTTGAAATACAGCTGGATTGCTGGAATACAGCATTGAAGTCTCAGACAGTGAAAAACATGCCTGCATGCTTTTTTCAGTCCTAGGTCTGCTTGCTGACTTCCTATCAAACACCAAAATATTACAAAAATAACTATTAGCTATGACAAAACTTCTGTCTAACCCAATGGAAAAAATATTGGATTATCTTTAAATTCTTATTTAGAAAGGAATACTCAAATTGATTTGGTTGGTATTTGCATTCCACAATCCTTCAGCAGCACATTACTAAACTCTCTCTTGGAGTTATCTTCACAAATACATGTCAGAATCCATCCTATCACGTAAACTACACACGTGCCAGCAGAAGTGCACTGAAGAGCAATGAGGTTATGAAAACTCATTCTCCATCCTTTGTAGAGCTGGCAGGCACACCACTCTTACACCTTACAGAGACAATCACTCGTTTGAGTGGGACACGAAAGATAGATCTACAAGGATTTCAGATTTCATTCTTAAGGAGAATTGCAACTTTTCATTCCTCTTCTTCAAAAGGGAGGCTTGAAAACAAACTAATAGGACAGGACTGCCAAAGCTGGAAGGTACGAGCATCTGGTTTCAATAAGAGCAGTTAGGATGGAAGACTTGGGCATGCATGCCTGTAAGCACAAGTGCATGTGCACATCCCCACCAAGCTGAACTGAGCCCAGTTGCAGGACAACCCAGGAATCTTCTTCCATTTGCTTTCACTGTTTTGTTGTTTTGCTCTTTGAAGGGACCTGCTCAGCTTTCTATGAAAATGGCAATCCACTCTTTGGCGAAGTCCTAAAACTTCAATACTGACAATAGGAACTAACATATATGACAGAAAGCCTTAAGGAGGGGGGGAGAATCAAATCAGCAACAGAGGAGAAAAGAGAGCACAAAACAAAAGATTTTCCCCTTATTTCTGCTCACACAGTACACCAGCTTTCAGAAGCCTTCCAGGGTTCCTCACTAGTCACAACTATCTGTAGCTGTATGTATGAAAACAGTGCTTCACCACTGCTCGGAACTTTCCAAGACGGTTAATAATGCTTTAGTCACTGGGAGTGAAACCCAGACCCTGATTCTGAAATGCAGGAATATCAGAGGATGCAAGCGGGTTCCTTCTCTGGCTGCTGCCGCTGCTAAGCTGGAAGTTTGCCTTTTGTTGAACGCTTTTTCTGCCTCTGCTTTTTTAAACAATTCTCAGAAATGCTTCTAATCGAGAGAGACTTTAACAAAGAAAACACAGCTAAATTAAACTCTCCTGTAGACCTTCCTCACGTGCCTAACTAAAAACAACGGATTAAAACGCCAAACACCATTCCATAGGACAATGGAGGCTTAGCGCACCCCGAGAAGCAGCGCAGCAACTTTACACCTCCCAGAGCAGCACGACGATGCGCTACAGCTACACGCAGCTGCCGAGTGGTGCCACTCGCTCTAAAACAGAGCAGGTGCTGGCTTACTGTGTTCATAACGCTGCTGTACAGGCGGCTGCTGCTGGACTCAGAAGCAACCTTTTTTTCCTACTCAAGTCCTACTTCACGAAGTGGGGTTTTCTCGACGAGTTTCCGTAGCTCAGCACTTCACCTCTCATTTATGAGAGCCTGCATCCTACAGCTGCAAAGCACTCTTCGGATGCTCACGGTCCCCACAAAACTAGGCTGCTTTCTAAGGACGTTGGCAGGTGAAGCAGTCGGCTGAAGGAGCAGTGAAGCTGCGACCCCGAAGGGGGGGAAAGCGGAGCCGGGGTCGGCAGGGTAGTGCTGCCCGCTCCGCGCTCCTCCCGCTGCAGGCAGCTGCCACGGCTCCTCCGCGTAGGGCAGCACCATCCCAAACCCCACATCACTTTGAAAAAAAAAAAAAACAAAAAAAAAAAAACACGAAGGAAAAAGAGGAAGGCTTGCTAAAGCGAGGAGGAGCGGCGCAGGGCCCTTACCTCGAGGCGCGGGCGGCGCGGCACGGCCCGGGCAGAGCTGCAGGGCAAGCGGCAGCAACAGCAGGGCGGCGCCGCGCTCGCACCCCATGGCGGCCGCAGGCCGGGCAGCGCGAGAGGACGGCGCGCCACTCCGCTGCGCTCCGGGCCCGCGTTTAACGGGGGCTGCCCCGCGACGGGGAGGGACGGGGCGGGCGGTTGGCCATTGGCCCGGGGGCGGGTGGGGGCTGAGCCGGGGCAGGGCGCAGCCGTCCGAGGTGGCGCAGGTGGCTGCGGTGGGGGGACGTGGTCTTGCTTCGAATTTAGCTTCGCCTACTTTTTGTAGCTGTTGAATGTCATTGAAAGGGGTTGTGCAAACTGCAGAGCGGAGCAAACCAGGTTTCATTGAATCACAGAATCATTAAGGTTGGAAAACACCCCTGAGATCACCCAGTCCAACCGCTCACCCACTCCAACCATGCCCACTGGATCATGTCCCTCGGTGGCACATCCACATATTTCTTGAATGCCTTCACCACCTCCCTGGGCAGCCTGTTCCAACAGCTCACCACCCTAAGATGAAATTTTTCCTAATATCCAACCTGAACCTCTCCTGATGAAACTTGAAGCCATTCCTTCTCATTCTATCACTGTTAGAATGACCACCTTGCCGCAACCTCCATCGTAGAGAACGATAAGGTCTCCTCTGAGCCTTATCTTCTTGAGATGGAGCAATCCCAGTTCCCTCAGCCCTTCCCCATAAGACTTCTGTTTCTAGAAGCCTTGACTGGCACTGTGAGGAACATGGAGTCTGACTTCTGCCATTTCTCTTAGAGTGCAGGGATAGTGGAAGAGCTTAAACCAAAAGGACCAGGGTTGCGTGGAAAGGTTGCTTGTGTTAACAAACCCCTAGTCCTCAGGACTTAATCAAGTTCAGTTAAAAACAAACAACAACAACAAAACCCCAACACTTCAGCTCTCAACTGCATGGATTTTCAGAACTTGACGTGCTCCCAGAATGTAATCATTCCATCTTCTGTCCTTCATAAGGTTCCAGTCTCAGCACTGATGACACTGAGGAAGCGAGGCACAAGGGAGTGAACATTCTGGGGCTGAGCTGCCAGTCTGCTCAATGTCATTGGGAAGCTACTCCCTAAGCAGTGCCCCCCTGCACCCTGCTTGCTAGGCAGAGACCAGCTGCCTGCTGGCTGCTTCTCCCACCAGTGCTTGCAGCATGTGGCAGGCTCCCAACCTGCTGCACTTGTCTCCTCATCCTATGTCTCTCCACCCACCCCAGCCCACAGACAAACCTCTGCCACATCAGAAGCAGCCTAGGGAGCTGTGGCTGCTCCCCTACCAGCTTGCAGCCCAGTGCACAGCTGGAATAGCTGGAGACGTCTGATATCATTTACATCATAAAAACAGGAGCAACAATAGCAGGAAAATTTTATGTTAAATGAGCAAAGCGGTGTTGATTAATGTTCAGCACATCAGGCATGGTGTATAGCTAATGAGCACTGAGGAGGACCACCTGGGGGCTCACTGTGGGCAGGGCAAGATTCAGCACACTGCAGGGCTGAGGCTGCCAACATGCTGTGGAGGGGAGGGTGGACTGGAATGGCCCCTACAGCTGCACAGGGTGCAGGTGTGGGCTCCTCTCCAACGTGGCTGCAGTGGGATTCTCAAATACCTTCTTGCTGGCCTGTAGTCACTTGCCGTTGAGATACTCTTCCACATGGTACACCCCCCATACCACAGAACACCCATACTTGTTAGCCTACACACGCGTTGACCCATTCAAAGCTGAACAAAGAAAGGGAGAAACAAAGCCACAAGTATCCTAGGAAGAAGTTTCATCCCAGAACCTCTCCCTAAAAATGATGGAGACAGCACAGGTTATTAGCAGTTTAACACCTGGATGTACAGCAGAACTGATACTGCTCTACAATCTTCTAGCATGAAGGAGAAACCCTTTGTCACCAAAGAGCATTCTTTGACATCACATGTGTGACAGTGTGCTCCCTTCCTTGTTCTCCAGCTTCCTCCTTGGCCTGGCCTTGCACACAGGCCTTGCATAGGAGGACAATGAGCAACAGTACTGTTAACACTCTTGCTAAGACAGATTAACAACCACGTATCTGTGTCAAACTTGGGGGCTAAAGGAACTGACAGCAGACACCTGGTTCAACAGCCAAAGGCCAAGTGAGCATGAGCCCAAAACCAAACTATGACTCAACCATCTTACCCCATAAATAATGAGCAGCCTATAGCCCCTGGAGCTTACCCGTACAGCAGTGGATTGCAGTCAAGATTTCCCCTTAAGTAGAGAAGCCTTAACAAGTTACACCTGTGCAGAGATAGATCCCTTACACCTTGACATTAAGATACCTTGCTGATGCAGATCCTCAGAAAGTGACTAATTGTTTGTTTTAAGCTGTTTTAGCTTCCCTAAGATTGTATCTTAGATTGACTGTGTACATATGATCCCTTAGTCATAAACTGCTGACTCAGTCAGGGACTAGGTGTGGATCCACCTTGGCTCCTTACCTCTGCATTTCAAGTTTAGAAAGCAAAGGAGTCCACTCTGAGCCTTGAGGCTCAAAAGGAGAGTCTTCTATATCAATGTGTTTAAGCCTACCCGCTATGCAGTAAATAATCAAGTGTATCCAGCCACCTCCAATCTTGTTAAGTTACAGTCAGATTGCTATGTTATATCTTGCTTATATTTCTGCTTCTCTCTTATGAGTCAAGTGCATAGTGTAGTTGTTTCCATCCATGACAACAGGTTTAAATGCATAACACAAAAACACTATGAAGATCTGCAAAATCACCACAGCTCCATGTAAAGTATTCTGTGACTACTGCAGATAAAAAATGACACTAGATGGTGAAGTTTTATGCTTGCCTATCTATGGGAATGCTAAGAATTATTTGCATCCATGTATCATGTCATTTCTTTGAGTTTATCAAAATGTAGGAAATATTTTCTCAAAATGTTCCCTTTTCTAAACTATTTAATAAATCATTTTAACTTGTTTTTCACTTCTGAGTTACTTACAGTGGAGTCTTGTGGACTGATACTAATCAACTCAATGTGAGGAAGATCTTGTTTGTGGCATTTTATTCTCCTTGTCTTGGATGTTTGAGAGCCAAATTCTGTTCTTCCTCTGCCTGCTTATTTGTTGTGCTTATTCACCATGCATGTTAAAGCAAAATTTGGGAAACAGAGAATACTGCACAGTAAAACAAAACAGAACAAGTTCACAAAATACATAAGCAGAAGTTTAAGACCATCCTTAAATTAAGTTTGCCAGCACACACAAAGGTCACTGCAATTTTTCAAGTTTTCATTTTTATTATTGGAGTAAGTTACAGACTGAAAGAGATTTTGTGCTCAAGCAAAACCTTCTTTAAGGGATTTTTACAAAGCATAGTGTTTATCTGCTGTCTGGATGGGACTGTTTGACCTCATAACCATCATGTTAAATAACAACAGTGGAATATTAGCCATTTCTTTTCCACTCTTGTGTATTCCCTGTAGTACAAACTCCAGCTTAACTTACTGGAGGGTGGTATCTTGAATACAAATCAGAAAGTGGTTATTGGGCATTATGTTTTCAAGAAACTTTCAGGAAACTTTTGTAAGGAATTTTTTTACAGGAACACAAGACTCATTTTTTTTACAGAAGATCTGCAAATAAACCCCAACTGCTAAAATATTTGTCCTGCTTACTTTATGTAAACCAATAATACTGTATATGTACAGAATACAAAGTAGCAGCCAATTTGATAGATTTTGCTTTGCAGAAGTGTTCATGGCCTGTTCAGATTTCAAGTAATGTGACTGGGGAGTTAGGAAGGAATCGCTGCCGCTCAATTTCGATTTCATATTTTGCTCCTAATATCCATGAGGAGACTCACTGTTTTTATGGAGTTATATGGGTGGTTAAAAACCAGGGTGCAAGTGAAATCTCGGTGAAGTACAGCTCTAAACCACATCCTTCTGTGTTTCTGCCAACACTTAGGGGTTTGATCCTGCCACATTTTCATTGAAAGGGTGTGTAGAAAGAATGTGAGGTTTCAAACATGGGTTTGAGAGCAAGTTTTGCTTATTCAGAAGTCACAAAATGAAGCTCCACTTTTTCATGTCAAGGCATACATCCATTCTCAGAGCATCTATTTACATTTCATTGACACTAATAGAAATTCCACTCAGGCACCCAAAAGGAAAAACTCCGGGAAAGCCTCTGGATGGAGTAAGGAAAATGCAGATTGCCTTTTCTACCTTTGCCTTGGAGTCCATAACGGTACAGAGATGAACTGGGCCCTAACGCAGTGCAAGGAATGTCTAAGCCTTCTTGCAATCTGCCGTAAGGGGAGTGCTAAGCTGGTTTATCCTCCATACAGAAATGGATGTTTGTGACACAAATTCCATGCAGATCTGAAACCACAGATCTGATGAGGCAGGCAGGAAGAAACCTTGCCCTTGCTCTCCTCATCTCTTTTTGTGCTGTAGACCTGAATAGCATTGGTCAGTGCTGTTTTTTTTCTTATTTAAGGTCCTGTAGTATTTTTCCTTGTGTAGGAAGGATGGAAACATTTTACCTGAGTTTGTATTTTAACAGTAAGTAGTGCTGTGGTATGTCTATACAAATGTTGAAACAAAATGCAGAATGGTATCTTTAGAGGTCCACAGTAAAAACACACACTTGCATGGGCTCTCATAATTACTTGATCAAAAATGGTATAACGCAATCAGATTTCCTTATTTTTAAAGGCAAACTGCTGGTGGCTGCTCAAAAGTCGTCGTTTTTACTCCCGTGGAAAGCCGTGACTTCGTGCGACACAACCAGCCCGCAGAGCCGAGGTTCAGCCACGCGGTCATCCCAAGCAGTAGATTTTTCACGGCGGGCAGCATCTCTAGGCAGGGTGACGGCCTCGGGCAACCGGGCAGCCGGCCGCGCAGAAGCCCTCGAGCCAGGGACTGGCCGCGGCCCTCCAAGCCTTCCTGCCGCCCGCCCGCTTCTCCCTCCCCGCGAGGCGGCCGGGGGCGCTCGGGCGCCGCCATGCGAGGGTAGCAGCGGCGCGCTCCCCGGGCCCGCGCTGCCGGCGGACAAGATGGCGGCTCCCATGGAGCTGAGCTGCTGGGGAGGCGACTGGGGGCTGCCGTCCCTGCATCCGGAGTCTCTGACCGTCATGGTAACGGCGGGGGCCGCCACCCGCCCCGGGAGGAGGGCTGCAGGGAGGGAGGCACGGTGCCGCGGGCTGCCTCGCGCCGGGATGGCTGTACAGGGGCTGGTCCCGCCGGGAAGGCGGCGCCGCCGCCACCGAGGGGCGCTCTGAAGCCGGGCGCGGCCTGTGCCGGGCGCGGGGCACGGCGGCGTCTGGCGGGGCCGTGAGGCACGACCCGCAGTGCGTGCGGGGTGCGGGCTGCGGCGGGGCCGAGCGGGACCCGGGTGTGCCCGCGGGGAGCGCATGGCAGGGGACCGCGCTGCGCCGGCGTCACCGAGCAGGCCGAAACATTGCAATAAAAGTTTTGTCCTTATCAGTAATACACATCTCTGCAAGGAGGTCTGACCGGAACCCTTAAAATAGGAGCTTGCTCCTGGTTCAGAAACGCAGGTGCGCATAGTACTGGTGAACTTTTACAGAATTATTTAACCCAACGCAGCTGATGAGAATGCTCAGGCCTGCTTTTTGAAATGCTGTCTTATGCTTACATGTGCTGACTAGATTGTTTTCTGCAATCTGTTTCAGGCTTATGCTAAATTCTCTGGTGCTCCTCTGACAGTGAATACTATAAATAACTCCTGGAGCACTCCAAAAGGTACCTTATTTGCATTTCTGTTATTTTAATGCTCATTGCTTTACAAGTGTGGGTTCTACGGTTTCTTTTTCTTCATTTTCTTTGGTTTTGTGTTCATGGTTCATCTGTCCCTGTGCAGTTTACCTGCTTTCATTATGTATTAATAAGCATCTTTACAGGATTAAGTGTGATGAATTTGCAAGGGTCAAGTAGCAGAAGATATAAATAGAATGCCTTAAAGGGCACTTTAGTAAAATGTGTATGGGTGAAGCAGAGGAGAATCAACAAAGTGGTAATGCAAAAATATACACCTGTTTTGTCAGGCAGTCTGAAAAGATGATACACTGGAGGCAGTTGCATGGAAATATTTATATGGTGGGTACTAGACTTGCATAATGGAAGCAGCATTCTTTAATTACACATGATTTAACAAGCTTGTGCGGGTGGAAGTAGAATATGAGTCTGAAAGAGTGCAACTTCCATCAGCTGGGATATTTGGTACTGTGCTAATTTACGGAGGTTGAATCAGGAAAAGTGCCTGACAGGGTAGTTGCCAAATGGATTGAAGGTAAGATGTCAGAGGATTTCTTTATGTTGGATATTTTTATATACTGCATATCTGCTTGCTCAGTGTTTAGGTCATTGTGTTGGTGTGTTCCAGACAAGTAACGTCACTGCAGGGTGACATAGTTTGTCACTTAAACTTACCATGTTTTTAATTTAGGCATTACTGTATCCATATGATAGTTGCATCTTTCTCTCTTACTCTTTGGTGTATTGCTTTCTGTTAGCCAAAATGCTAGCAGAAAATTGCTTTCTGTTAGCAAGAACTATCTTGGTATACTTCTCAAAAAGTTTTGTGGCTTTCTTCACGGTCAAGATAATTAAAATCCCTACTGGAAAAAAAAATCCAAATATTTTGTAATTGATATTTTAGTAGTATTTAGCTTACAGTCCTATTAGGCTTGTTGTGGCAGGTACCTTGTAAATGTGCTATTACGCAGCCCCTGTTAAAGAGATTTACAATCTACAGTCTTTAATTCTGCAGTCTAATGAGTAAAAGCAGACTGGTGCTTCTGGGAGAAGGAAATTCTTTGGTTCTGGAAGAGGTCTTCCTTAGGCACTGGTAGCTTAATCAGTGGTTGTAACAAGTCCAGGAAAATAGATGGTTAAAATGGTTTTGAAAGGTCAAGAAAAAGATAGGATGAAAAAGACCTAGCAGATGTTCTGGTTGAAACCCAGACAAGTAGCCTGGATCTCAAAGTATCAAATACCTAGTTGGTGACATTAGTTTCAGTCTGGGCTTTTTTTAATGCTATTAGCAAAGGCCGCCATATGCCAAATATGTTTATGATCTTGGTGGAAATCAACTATATATAGCTTACTTTATACATACATGTTGGGAAGGTCAGAGCATGGTATGGAGAAAAGGAAAACAGGTTAAGTGACTGATCACTTTCCCGTTACATTAGAATTGCTACATATAAATTCTGTTGACTGTATTATTTGTGCCTTCTAGCAGATGTACCAGTTCTCATATCAGAAGACACTGTTATTTCTCAGCCAGCAAAAATACTAAACTTCTTAAGAAAGCAGGTATGTTGCTCTCAGAAGACTGGTTTTCTCTACCTTGTAGTGAGTTTTTGCATCCCCTACATAGATTGATACAGGCTTCTTCAAACCTGGAAACCAGTTCTGACTCAATGCTTATCTGTTTTTTGTACAGACATGAGAATTGCAAAATGGTGGATCACTGATAGCTGTTTAAAAGTTTGGTTGTTATGAAAAATTTAAAAATAGGCACAAGAAAACTCTTCATTGGAAAGGACAACACACTGTCCTCAACTGAGCAGTTTCTCACTGAGTTTCATCATGCTGTTAATTATAACACTTTAACGTCATTACAGCTTTGCAGACCTAGGAGATCATTGTTAGGGAAATGTAGTTTTAACTGTTGAAATGGGTAATCATTTCCCAGTGTTCTTTTTTCTTCTTTCTTTTTTTTTTTCTGAAGGATAACACATATGGTGTTGTTTTTAATCTATGTAGTTTTTCTGTAGCTTGTAGCATAAAAATGTCTGCAGGCATTTCTTGATGCACATCATGTTATTGCGTAGTCAAATCTTGCCTGCTTTTTTTTGCCTGCCTCTCAGTGTTTTATTCAAAAAGAATAAAGCGATACAGCTTCTTCTTTTCACAAGTATAAAGATGTCTAATAAAGCATGGCATCATCATTTTTATTTCTGAGATGATCTCCCAACCCACTATTCTGTCTTTGCATTAGAAATTCTGTTCCTGCCTAGTTAAGAGGACTATCTGGTGAATGGCATGTTATTGAAACTTTAAATCTTTCTCCGGAGAAAAATTGAATCTGAAAACTGAGCATTTGGGATGAGATTTCAGGCAGTGTTTTTAAAATTCTGCAGTTTCCTAGCCATTTGAATACCAAGGATTTCATATCAATGCAAAAAGAACACCCTCTTTAACTCCAAAGTATACCAGTAATATGCATGCTTTTAAGATACCTAAAAATAAGGTGGCTCAACACCAATTTTTACTGTTTCTAAATTAGTGAATTTCCTAAAAGATTACCAACCCTTTCAATGTACCTTAAAAGGATTCATTGTTTGAATCAAAAGCTCAGGTAGCTGTAATGACGTTAATTTAGCTGTGCATTTCATTCGCTTTATTGTCAGCATTCAATTTTTAAACATATGAAGTGGTAATTAAAAGACAGAAGTACTTTCATTATTTTTTTTTAACACTTACAACTACTTAAGTGACGGATGTGTCCTCAGAAATACAGGTGGGGTCTTGCAAGAGGTTTGCCTTAGCACTAGGTATTGAAAAATTGCCTCTGTGTTACAGGATAGCTGCTTGGAAAGCAGTGGGAAGTAGGCACAAGAGTTATTTTGGCAGTGGGAGGGCCCCAAGATCTTAGAACGGGAAAGCAGAAATTGAAAATGTTAGGAGATGTAACACAGCTAGACTGAAGAACTGAAGGAAAACAATTGCAGAAACTGCATGTCTTCTGTCTGGAAAAGTATTGTGTATTTAATAGTTTGGTAGCTGTTAGGTTTGAATTAATTTTGGGTTGTGTTGATCATCTTTCTGGAAAGTTTGGTATAACACTAATTATAGTATGAGGTGGTTGGTGGCTTTTTTCTATTTGTTGTTGTTTTAAATTCACAGAAATACAATGCTGATTATGAATTGTCTGCAAAGCAAGGAGCTGATACACTGGCTTATATTGCACTACTTGAAGAGAAACTGCTTCCTGCTCTGGTAAGTACTAGTGAATACTTCATAATGGCTGGAATTTGAAGAGTATTACAAGAGGTTCCCAGTGTGAGAGACAGAAGTTTCTCAGCCATAGTCCTGGCTTGAATGTGTTTGTGTTCTTAGTCCAATTTTGAAAAGACTGCCTAGCAACTTCAGAAAAGAAAAAAGTGTGTGGGAGGTGTGAAGTAATAATAATGAACTTATGAAAGACTTTTAAAATGGCACCTCTGAATGTGTTTCTTCTTAGATGCTTTCTTGGAACAGTATCCCGCAAACAGCTTTTTCTGGCCATTCTTTGTTTCACGATGCTTTTTCAAAAAGCTTGGAGTAAGATGTGGTATGGCTGATGTGGGGTGCACAACTGTGAAAGCCTTTTGAGCTGTTAAGTGGGAACTTTTGAAATACCCACCACTAGTTCATTTTTTGGTTCAGTAAATAACACATGGCTACACGCCCTCACCGATATAGTATAAGTACATTAATAGCTATAAAAAAATCTGCAAGCAATTGATCTGTTGAGTGCCTTTGACTTGAATTTATACAGGAAAAAGTACTTTAACCAGGTAATGTCATGGGTAGCCTCTTCAGTTATCCTGCAAGGCTTTCACATTCATAATTTCTTAATATCTTTCATTTCAAGAGGTATGTAAAATTAAAAAAAAATCCAAAACTTTCAAACCTGATTCTGTATATCTGCAACTTATGTTGTGATACAGTTTCTCTGTATAGTATACAGAATCATAGAATGGCCTGGGTTGAAAAAGACCATAATGATTGTTTAGTTTCAACTCCCTTGACGTGGGCAGGGTTGCCAACCACTAGACCATGTTGCCCGGAGCCGCATCCAGCCTGGCTCGAGGCTGAATGCCTCCAGGGACGGGGCATCCACAACCTCCTTGGGCAACCTGTTCCAGTGCATCACCACCCTCTGTATGAAAAAATTCCTCCTAATATCTAACCTGAATCTCCCCTGTCTCAGTTTAAAACCATTCCCTCTTGTCCAATTGCTATCCACCCACATAAACAGGTGTACCCCCTCCTGTTTATACGCTCCCTTCAAATATTGGAAGGCCACAATGAGGTGTCCCTGGAGCCTTCTCTTCTCCAAGCTAAACAAGCCCAGCTGCCTCAACCTTTCTTCATAGGAGAGGTGCTCCAGCCCTCTGATCATCTTGGTGGCCCTCCTCTGGACCCGTTCCAAGAGCTCTGCGTCTTTCTTGTGCTGGGGGCCCCAGGCCTGGACACAGTACTCCAGATGGGGCCTCACATGAGCTGAGTAGAGGGGGACAATCCCCTCCCTCTCCCTGCTGGCCACTCCTCTATTCATGCAGCCCAGAACATAGCTGGTCTTCTGGGCTGCCAGCGCACACTGCTGGCTCATGTCCAGCTTCTCGTCTACCAGGACTCCCAAGTCCCTCTCCGCAGGGCTGCTTTCAAGGAGATCTTCCCCCATTCTGTATAAATACTTGGAATTGCCCTGGCCCAAGTGCAGCACCTTGTATTTGGCCTTGTTGAACCTCATTAGGTTCACATGGGCCCACTTGTCCAGCCTGTCCAGGTCCCTCTGGATGGCTTCCCTTCCCTCCAGTGTATCGACTGCACCACTCAGCTTGATGCCATCAGCAAACTTGCTGAGGGTGCACCCAATCCCATCATCTGTGTTATTGATGAAGATGCTGAAGAGCACCAGTCCCAAGACTGTGCCTTGTGGGACACCACTCGTGACCAGCCTCCACCCTGACACAAGCCCATTGATCACAACCCTTTGGCTGTGTCCAGCCAACCAGTTCTTAATACACCGAACAGTCCATCCTTCAAATCCATACCTCTCCAATTTGGAGAGAAGGATGTGGTGAGGGACCCTGTCAAAGGCTTTGCAGAAGTCCAGGTAGATGACATCCGTCGCCCTTCTCCCATCCACCGATGCCATCACTCCATCATAGAAGGCCACCAGATTGGTCAGGCAAGATCTGCCCTTGGTGAAGCCATGCTGGCTGTCTCAGATCACCTCTTCATCTCGTATGTGCCTTAACATGTCTTCTAGGAGGATCTGCTCCATGATCTTCCCAGGCACAGAGGTGAGGCTCACCAGCCTGTAGTTCCCCAGGTCTTCCTTTTTCCTGTTCTTAAAAATGGGGGTAATGTTTCCCTTTTTCCAGTCACCGGGGACTTCACCTGACAGCCATGATTTTTCAGATATGATGGAGAGTGGCTCGGCAGCCATCATCATGTGCATGTGTGTATGTATGCATGCATACACATGACAGTGTATGCAATTTTGTGGATGTACATATAAGTGTTATATTTTTATTTAGGTTGAAGGTAGCTCTGTGGCCTTAATTATATACTCTTAAACTCAGAGGATTAGTATAATCCTGTGCAGAGCCTAATTGCTTTTAAGTATGGTAATCCCTGGTTCTCCTGTGACAAATCTTACATGTTGCACTTTTAAGAGGAATCTAATGTTTTTACTCAAATTCCAGTCATACTCTTCCTTGTGTTGATATAGCTGCACACATTTTGGGTTGAGGCTGAAAATTACTGCAGTGTAACAAAACCATGGTTTGCCTCAAGGATTCCCTTCCCGCTAAGCTTGTATCTGCCTGGAAAGATGTCCAGGGAAGCACTCAACAGGATCTTGCTGACCAGAGGAGGCCCTCCACTCTACACTCTCAGTGAAGTGGAAGCGCAGGTACATGTTGTGTTGTAAAGAATTTGTAAGTTGGTGCTGTCATGAAATAGGCTAGCATGCTGTGATAATGGTGTATGATAGTGTGTATACTAGTATTTGCTGCAGTGAGGGCTCTTAAATGGTTTTGTGTCTCATCAGATATACAGGGATGCCAAGGAGTGCCTAAATCTCCTGTCAAAGAGATTGGGAACATCTCAGTTTTTCTTTGGAAATACGTAAGTGTGCTTTCTTTGTTTCTAATGTTGGTGTTTGTTGTTATTTTTAATAAACAGGTACCACATGATTCTGTGAATGCTTAACGCTTGTTTTTTTTTTAATCTGCCAGAGTGTTAGAATGTGCTGCACTGTAGTTTCATGATTCATACGCTTTTTCAGATAAATGTCAATGTGCAAACAGGACATAAGTGTATAAGGACATAAGTGTATAACTGATTGCATAAGAAGCAATCAGTTCGGAGTCTCCTTTATATTGCATATTTCCATAAGGTGGCAGATCCTGCCTACATCGGCTCGTGTGCTTGATGAGTTACGGTTGTGCTAGAGAATTATTCTCTAGCCAGTGAATGTCACCTCCTGTGATTGCTTGTCAAAAAAATACCTGAGGCCTGAGGTGTTAGCACTAGCTCCTTGGAAAGGGGGTGTAGGTCTCAGAAGGCTGCTCTTCCTTCTTTGTGCATAGAACAGGAAGCATATATTGCCAAGATAGCACCCAAGAAGACAATCTGTTCCCTTAGCCAGTGAGGTTACACGTCTTCATGCGAAAAGATCCTGCTCCTTTGGCTTACATGTTGTCTGCTTGGCATTTGTTATGCCAGAAATGTGTTCTAGAGTGGATTGTTTATCAGTGTGCTTGACACATGATTGGATTTTAATGCTAAAGCAACTATTTCAGTTTGTCAGCATGTCTTTAATTCAAAGGTGCTGAAATCAATAGTCAGTTCAAAGCGCCTTTTAATATCTGATAAATGCAATGCCTGAAGATCTCAGAAGATTCTGTCCTGAGTTTTGTTTGATACACACAGAAACTGGTTATGTTCTAGAGTTCTTGATGTCTTACCACAGTCACACTGGGGCTTTGTTCTGTTTTGACATTCTTTTCAGACCTACTACCTTGGATGCCTTTGTGTTTGGTTTCCTTGCACCAGTTTATAAAGTGTGCTTCCCTAGAGTACAATTACAAGAGCATTTGAAACAGCTTACCAACTTGTGTCGGTTCTGCGATGATATTTTAACCTGCTATTTCAGGTTAACTGTCACAGGTAAGTTGTCTTTTTCTTCCACTTTTTCTCACGTATAATCTGTTTGATGTAGTAGTGGTGGTTTCCACATTTGAAATAAAGCATAATTAGATTTTATAAATTTGTGCTGGAGGTTCTGTGGGGAAACGGTGTAGAGAAGCTTCCACAGTTGTGCAGAAAGGACTGAAAATTAAAGGCAAGGTTTAATTCTCAGATTTAAAGCCTGTCATGCCTTGGCAAAATCCACTTGTATCTGTGCTGTAGCTCATGCTTAGTGTTTCTGATTCTCTGACAAAGAATGGCTTTTCCACTTAAATTCATCTTCGGATAGAAAATGCTGCATTAACTTTTTCTCCAAAATTTGTTTGTTTCTTTCTTTTTAAGAATGTAAAGGCTTTTGTAAATACCTTTTCACGCTTCATCTTTCTGACTTCACTCTGTAGGCCATTCTCCATCTGGACAGGATACAGCAGATGCTAATCTGCAGAAACTCACACAGCTTGTAAATAAGGAATCCAACTTGATTGAAAAGGTTACTTTTGCTTCGGTCTCTTTATTATCCTGCTGCTTTGTGGTTATTTGTTCACATCTACTCTTACAACTGCAACTGTACAATGGAAATTTTATTGTTTCTTTTCTAGTGAGGTACTTTACATAGAGATGAGGGAAGAAAATTACATACTTTGAAAGAAATTAATTGATGAAGCCTTGCATATACAATATTTTTAGTACAGTCAACAATGCCCTTGCATGTGCATGTATAAACAGTAGAAGGGTGTTTTTCCACAAGTGCACCTACCATGCGAGAGGGAACACAAACGTATTGATCAAAATTAGAAATGATCTTGCAAGACCTCAGCAAGAAAACTTATAAGCAAAACTCTGAAATTGGTCTTGTTGAGATCAATACCCAGGTCTCCTTGCTCCTAGCTGATTTGTTGCAGTCACTAATGTACTGTCCTTCCTTCTCCTGCTTCTTCTGTGTCTGCCTTTTTATTCCTCTGTCTCTAAGGCTGTACTTCAGCACCTATAAGACCTATGCAACTTATGTTAAAAATACGTACAAAGAATTAGTTTACTGATGTAAGAAAAGTCTTACTGGAAGGACGGAATGCACTTTCTAAAAAAGATCAGTGTATCAGATGGATCATTAATTATGTCCAGTTCTGTAGCATTTGGTATTGATTGTATCTCTTCATGGTATTGAAGTGTAGCTGTGAAAGTTTTGAAAAATAGGCTAAATAGATATTTTTCAGCCATGGTTTAGGTAAAGCTGATCCTACCATGAGGAAGTAGGATGGACTAGACAACCTTTGGCGATTTCCCCTATGCTGTCTTCTGTGATTGTGCTTATTCTGTAGTAATAAATTATTTTCTTCCTTTTTTGATGCTGCAGTACACACAGGGCATTAGATTGCTATCCTATGAAAAATGTAAAATGTTTATATTCAGAGATTAATTTTAACCTGTATTTGAAAAGGTCATAGTATAATCTCCTTATTAAATAATTTTTGAAATCTTAGCTGATCTAAATTCATCCAGCACCTCCAAAGCATTTCTAATTTGAAAAAGATTTCTTCCTGTAAGGTGCTGAGCATGCAAAAGTACCCACTTATGTTAGCAGTTTGACTTTTGATCTGCTTTCTGGTAGCGTTTGGCTATTGTACAAAATTGAAACTGTGACCTCTTAGAAGAAGGTAGCAGTGTTGATTTCTTTGGTAATAGTGAAGAAATGAACTGAGCAGAGCAGAAGTGCTTTGTGTTTAATTTGTCATGTGCTCATGGAATGAATAGCAACTCTTAAAAAAAAAAAAAAAAAAAAAAAAAAGAAAAGAAAAAAAAAAAAGAAAAAAAAGCAGATTTTTGGGAGAAGAAAGGAACCAAGACATTGTTTTAGACAAAATAATAAAGGCTAAAAGAAAATAAGAAGGATAAAAGAAAAAACACAAAACAACAAACCAGAATTCTTAATAGGAGTCCTGACAAATAGACTAATCATGTAACTTACATTCTACTGTTTGCCAGATCCGGCTCTCATTATTTCTCTGCAGATGGATGACAACCTTCGTAAAAGTCCTCAGCACCCCCCTCGGAAGATAGCAACGCTCAAGCTTGCTCCAGGTGGAGAAGAAAGCAGTCCGTTGAATCGTTTGTCACCTTGACAGCTTTTGTTGCACACACACGTTTGTTTGCCTTCAATTCTTCTGAATATCACAGCAATTTTTCTCATGAATGTGATTTTGCAAGGGAAGAATCTACTGATGGGTTCAAGTAGGGAAGAAACACAGCTTTACAATGTTCTGTCTGTCTGTTATTTTTAAGAAAACTAGAAGTTTGCTTACTACATGCTAAGTTAAAACTAAGGTATTAAACAAGGGGCTAATTCCTGCAGATACTAGCATGATTTTGTACAGCAGGCTTTTGCCTTTAGCAGAAATGTTGACCAAAAATTAAAATGCAATTTTTATGGAATTCCAGTGCATTTATAGAATTTTCACCTTTGTTTTAGTTTATAGCTTTTGACTTACTGTAGTCACATTATTGTATGTTAGTGGGTATACTCTTGTATCTTTCTGAAAGCTACAAAGTCTAGTTGTAGAATTGTTGAAAAGACTGGAAGAGAATGAAGCGTTACCCATCTTTGCAGATGAGAAGTAAAAAGCAAGGAGAGGAAGTTATATACTCTTTATTGTACATTCATGAACACTCGTGTTTGTGTTTTAAGGGGGGGTCTGTATTTCTGAAAGCTTTCTAAGCTGTACTTTAACAGGAAATGTTGAGAAGTGTGTGTGCCATGGAGAGTACATTGATTCACAGTACTGAGATTTCACAGATAACTCGTATTAGTTTTATGTGAAACTGGCTTAACCTGTGCACAGAATAATACCACAGGCCAAAAAACTGTAAGTCAAAATTGCATAGGACTGGTGGTGAGGTGGAGAGGTTTGATTTGCCCTTGTTAGGATGAGTGACTTGGCTAGTAAATATACTGTGGATCTGGATTGAATTGAAATGGTTAGGACTTTGTGAAACAGCCAGTTTAGGTTTTTTCATTTGCCACAGATGCCTCTAACTTGTTTTGTAAGCACTGTGGTTCACTGAGAAATGATAATATAGGACATCTAAATTTTATTGTTTGACGGTGTAGTTCAGAGTTCTTCTATCTCTGCAAACTGTGATACATTGTAGTATGTATTTATTCTGTATAATTAAGGGACTTGGGTCTCATTACACTTCTTCTTAGTAGCAGTATTTCCTGTTCAATGGACCCAATCAATTCTGTCACAAGAAAGCTGCTGTAATGCTGTGTTGGTAATGTAGTGGTATGGTAGGTGCTTCAAGAATGTTGTAATCAGAATTAGTCAAGGAGATGGACCAAAATGGCAGCACTGGGGATACATAATTCTTGTGACTGTATGGGATGACTCTTCTGATTTTTTTTTCCTATTTTTTCTAGCAGAATCAGGGTAGTCTCTTAGAATCCCTTCACTATTAGTCACATTTGAGATACAAAGTTAAATTATTTACTGTTTATACTGATGACTGTAGATTGTGTATATAATGCACTTTCAGATTCTGTTTAAGGAACGTAGTAATCTTCAACATTTCCTAATTATAACTAAAATGTTGGGTGTCTAATGAGCACTTTAAGGTTTAACCTTTTGCTCGTATTAGGGTATTTGTTTCAGTGATTTTGAAATGAGTTTAGCATATGCTCATGGTAATTGAATAAACTGACAATCTAGCGCGTATAAAAGTAACTAAAATGCTTGAAGTCTTTACTGCTTGACAGGTTTAAATGAGATCGGGTCACATTGCTTTTCAATGTCTTTTATTTATGAACACGTATATGGAGAATATGCCTTATTCTGTTGCTGTTGTGAATATGTACACTCAGTCTTTAAAATCTCTTTGTAAAAGGATCATTGTTCCAAGATTAAAATTTTAGACATTTGTTGGAGTTTTGATAGTATTTTTTAGTGCAGATTGTCAAGATTTTGGTTTTTTTTTGTCCCCACCTTGTATAAAGCTTTGTTCTTGTGTTTGTTTTTCTTGTTTGCTTGTTCTGTTTTTTATTGACAGGGTAAACTGCTAACTATTAGAATTTGGAACAATTTAGTGTATTCATAATGCCTGACTTAAATTTTAGTTGCAGCTCAGTAGCATCCCTTTCTTTCAAGACAACTGCTTTTATGGTGATACTAAGAAGCATAGGTTTTCTGATCTTTTAAATGTGAGCTTGAGCCAGTGTGACAGCATAATCTGCTTGACAGCTTCATTCACTGGATGGCAGACGACAGCAGGGCTGGAGCAGGCATTACATGCAGTGCTGTACTCAGTCCCAGACAACCTGTGTGGTTACATAGCCATGTACTTCATTTCTTTTCTTCTAAGAAGAATTCAGAATCAGACTCCTTGATGTGGAAAGTGTCATGTCTGGTCTGACAACCCAGACTTGCCCTTTAGTTTACTGCTGTCTTTGTGTACCGGCATCTTGAAGCTGGGTAGTTAGGATGCCAAAAAGGGGATAAGTTTGAGTAAATGTAGCTATCTGCATTGAAATAAGTCAAAGGTCATTATCTGGCTAGTGGAGAAAGGTTTAGTTGCGATTTGCATCCTTGCAGTAGATATCTAAAATAGCTAAGAGAGATCAGTCTTTAAACTGTTCATCTCTTTTGAATGTAAAGGAAGCCAGATGCAGATCCTTACAAAACAGGGTGAAAACTGGCTGCAGAGACTGACTTTCCAGTATCTGAGACTGCAGATGGTCTGCAGGCATAAGCAGTCGGCCGTTCTGGCCCAGCTGTAGTGGAGCCTTGAGACCATCATATGCAAGCTGTTTTCTATGTAGAGAAGCTTCTTGTTGTACACACTGCACTCTCAGAATACTGTTGTGGGGTTTTTTTGTGCACACACCTGCAAAATGTTAGTGCAAATACCTTTGTGTTTTTGTTGTATTGGTACTACCACAGCAGCTAGTAGGCCGCCTCCTCCCTGCCCTCCTCTTGGAAGGTGCAGGCTGGGACAGGTTATTACCTCTCAAGCAGCTCATCCAGACCGCTGCACTTTCCCTAGTGAAGGAGGCTGCCAATTTTAAGTGAGGTTAACCACTCTGGCAGGTTGCAAATTTAACACTTCTACTTGTAGGCAATCCTGAATTGAAAGCTTATCTGTAGATGTTGTTAGGACTATTCTGTATCTTTCCATGAGGTGGTTGTGGGAATGGGCAGATGCCTTTAGTGTTTCCAAGATATCTTTACAGATGTCTTTTTCTCCCTTTTAAAATATTGTTGTGATACGTTAGTCTTCTATATACACTTAAACATTGCTTTTGCTAATGTAGCTTAGTACTACATTAAGAAAAAAAACTTGACTGTATTTGATTCCTGGCTAAAACAGTTTCTGGACTCAACCAAGGAGGATTCCTCTCTTGCTTGGGTTGTTCTTGGCATTGCAGTAGGAATCGTTCTTTTTTTTTTCTTCTTTTTTTTTTTTTTTTTCCCCCATACAGAAAGGCAGAGTAGCTTTTTACATAGTGTGACAAACGACGATGTAGCTCAAATTTGGCTGGTCTACATTGTTGATAGCAAGGAGTCCTAACATAAAGATGATAGCAACTAACAAGATACTGTGTTAAAAATATTTGCTGGCAAAACCAGCAAGTAATAACCAGCTAAAAGCCTCCACTGTCACAAATCATTTTAGTCTGTTGTTAGTGGTTAGCTTGAATACATAGTCCCTGTTAGTGCTAACCGGTGCCCGTGAGGTGATTAATTTTGATGCATGTGCTTCTTGCACTGATACATACGCCTTTAGGATCAGGACATTAAACACACAGGTGGTATTAAAAAGTCCCACACTGGGCTGGGCTGATCAAATACCAGAGCATGTGACCAAGAGCTTTCTACACAGAATCCAAACACTGTTCTCATCCAGCCCCACCTGGGCCAGTGGACTCTGGTCTCTTCCACCCCACTGGTTCACGCATTTTGGCCATCATGGGTGCTCCAGTCCATGTTGCAGGGAGCTGCTCAAAGTGTTCTCCTGAGCAGTTTCAGCTTGCTGAGTGTTTTGACCCCAGGGAATGTGAGGGAGCACCCCTAGGTGGCTTTGCATGGAAGAGAGTGTGCGTACAAATCTTTGCTGGGAGAGGTGAGAAGTGGTTGAGTGTAGGCAGGCGGTGGGATTATGAAAGTCATCTTCACCAGCCACCAAGGGCCAGAGTGGTGGGGGAGTCCATGATTTTCTGAGGGTTTTGAAGAATAAACAAGGAAAGGACTTGTTATGCATTAGACCAGTCTGGTCTAGTGCAAGACTAAATGGACTAGGTTTACTGTAAATTTCATTGAAAGCTAAGCTGAGAGCGTGAATTAATGATAGAGCAACTTGAATACCACAGTAAAAAAGATCTTGCAGTAAATGTGCCTAAGGCAAGAGGGTGTTTGCAGTGCTATTCAGCTTCCTTCTGCTCATTCCTTCTCACTGAAACTACGTGCTTTTTTTTTTTTCCATCATGAATGTCAATGTTCTACATTTTTACAATGTTGAAGTGTTGTATGTGAGTCTGTTGGTGATCTACTCTGTTACCAAAATACAGAGTGTTCCAGGTCCTTAATTTAAGTGAGTGCAGAGTTTCTCTGAGTGCAGAGAAGTTGCATACTTTGAATTTCAAGCAGGCTCATTAAGAGGCTGCAGTCCCTTTGTAAGCAGCCAGTTCTTGGCTCACGTTTGCCAAACCATTTTGATACAGCAGCCTGTCAGTCCTCACAAACACCTCACGGATTTGTTTTCAGGAGCGTAGAGGTGAGGGAGGGAGTGTGTGCACAGCTAAGTGTGATTCTGCAAAGCTATGACCTACACAGAGCAACCTTTAAGCAAAGGAGGTGGAAGTCCAGTTTCCTGTGTATTTTTTGCTGCAGTGGGTGATCATTTATCAGTTATTGCCAGCTGATTTAGCTGTTTGGACAATGGCAGTTGTGCAAGTGGTGATAACAGTCATGTTGGGAACTGCCCTTTCCTATGTGAGGAACAGACTATTTTTCCACACTGTGCTGTAAACAGCATCCCCCTGCTGGCCCTCTCACTTTGATGCATCGCTCCGTATTGACTTCCACAGAGCTGTTACTGCCCACCTAAGTTCTTATATGGTTTTCAGCACTTGCAGTTACTTGCTTATGTAGGTAATTATTTCAAACAAATTTGGCTGATTTGCTTTTCCCTATACGTCCTCTAGTTGTTTTTGTTTTAAATCATAAGACGGCCTCTCCAATTTTTTCCATTCCTACAGTCAGTTGTATTTACCTGCCTTTGAATGCTATAGTGTTGAAGAGTCAGATGGTAAAGGGAAAATCTTTCAGTCTCTACGTGGGTTCTGCCTATGGGCTGTCTTTGTGTTTTGACAGTTATAAGAGCATGCATACTCCCCTCACCTTCCCCCTCCCCCCCCCCCAAAAAAAAAGAGAAGGAGAAAGCTTTAAAAATCTTTTCCTCTCATTATTGAAATACAAGACCCATACTTGCTAGAACTGGGTGCTGGTATGTCCAGCTCAGGATTCCCTAACAAAATTTACATTTAGCTGTGGTCACAGTGAGAGGCATCTTTAGAAATTCCTCCAGCAGCACTTTCTACCACTCAACAGTGGCCATGGGGAGGAGGAAGGGCTGCAGCTCCTTCAGGCCAGCAATGAATCTTCTACTGAAACTTTTGTTGGAAAAAGAATGTTTTTTGATCTTCTGCATTCTTCAGGGGGGAAAAAAAAAAAAAAAAGTACTGTTTCAGGCAGGAAAGATTGCTCATACCTAGATAGGAATTTGACAAGGAAGGGAACTGATGGATGTGGGACAGGTTTAAATTTGCTATGCTCTGTGATTACATGGGAGGGTGACTTCAGCTCTCTGCCCTTAGCTAAGGAAAACGAGAACTCATCCAGGCTGCTCCACGGCTCTAGGCAAGCATATGAGCCAATAGATTAGTAGCTGCTCTGCAGTGGGCAGTGATACCTTATTTTCCCCAAAATTCTTGAAGGGCACTGTTTCCTCAGTGCAGGATGTGAGAAACTTGGAAATACTTCAGACTTTCATGGGGCAAGGAAACAGTTTCCCATCAATTCTGTCTTCTTTCCTAGTGGCTCACAAAGATTGTTCTGTTTATCTGGCCTCCTTGTTTTAGCTGAACCTGGCAGCTGTCTTTCCAGAAGTGTGTCTTGAAATGGTGTTGGCAATCAGTGGCACCCCATGTAAAGAACAAAGTGACATGCTCAAAAGGGCTGAAGCAGGCAAGATGCTTGCTTTTTTTTCCTTTTTTTATTTTTTTTTTCTCCTGAAGGATATTTTGTAGTCAGTATGGTGCCAGATTCAGCGTTGTGCAGGCCTTGAGTATCATCTCCAAAGTCTCTGTTGTGTTTGCAGCTCTGCCTGGCAGATGTCAAATGCCACCAAAGACTTCAGGAAGAACGAGGGCTGCTGGGTTCACAGTCCCCCGGTGAACGAAGGTGGGAAAAGCAGGTCATGATCTCCACTTCTCCTGCTATTACCTGCTCTGTTTTCTCTCTGATCAGCCTTAGATCATGCTCTCATTTGCTCAAGTCAGTCTGATGTAGAAGGTCCCTGACTTCTGGTGGCATGTCCTAACACTGGCATTGAGCTCCTATTTGCTCTCCTGAGGTCTCACTAGTCTGAGGAAGACCTGGAGTTGCACACTGTCTATGTGACTGCTTGTTGGGTTGGGTTTGGGAAGATTTAATGAATGTTGAGATGTTCTCATAATTACTTTTATAGCTTTTGTCCTGAAATTTCATGACGATGTGGTAGCTGGACAGAAGGCAAATACAGATACCCTTTCTTTGTCTTTGGATATCAGGAGTTCACCCACAGGCATGACAAGCACTGCTTCTGAACAAGTCCCAAGTGGGCCGGATTCCCGTAAGGAGGCTGCTGAAGGCTGAATGACTCATGGGGCTGCTGTAGAGGTGGGTGTTCTTGAGGAATAGGGGGGGGCTGATTTCCAGGGGTGGATGAATGCACATGCTCAGTTTCTAATGTGGTTTGTAGCCTGTAAAACCTTGGCAGAATGTGAGTTTGCTGTTTTATCTGGCAGAGTAAAGGAAGATTTCCTTACCTCCTTCACAGTAAAGGCATGCGTTTGTAGCAGTCTTGCCCACGCCTGCACATGGCTCTCTTTTCCGCACTCAAATTTTTAACCCATAGATCAGGCACCCCAAATTCTTGCATGCCTTTTGGTTTCTCAAGCCTGCCGAAGTCTGACATGAATGAAAAATCAATTTTGAGAGGTGGTTTGTTCACCATTTGAGTAAGAAATCTGCCCACTGGAATAAAGGGAAACATCTTATTTCCTGTATCATAAAATGTACACTTGGAAGAAGAAACAATACATGCCAGAATGACATCTGCTCTATGAATTGTCAAGCTATATAAAAGGTTTTTGACAGTCTCAGAGCCTACATTGTTTCACTGCATCTGCTGCTCTGTTAAACCATTACTGAAATTGTATAATGCCACAAGGGGGAGGGTACAGAATAAAAACAGACTGCATTTCTTCCAAAGACCGTTTGAATGAAGTAAAATAGGCTACACTCCTGGAAGTTACCCACAGGATGCAAACCATATGATTTTCATTGAGCAATTAGCTGCTAGTTCTTGACAATAATGATACCCTTTGCATTCTCTTTCAGTCACTTCAGTGTGGTCTGAGATTTTAATAACTTTCTTGAGTGTTTTCAGCTTTAGTAACACCTCCTTTTGTTGTAGGATACCAGATGCCTCCCTTGGGCTTGGTTTGAGGTAATTCCCACAAAAATTTAGGTAATTCAGCATATGGAGGTGGAACACCCTTTAAAGAATTGATGTATATTCACTTCAAACATTTGCCTGCCTGTTTCTTCTGACAACAGCTGAGCATATATTAACTTGCCTCTACTTTCTCCCTGTTTTTACAAAACTCATTTTTTCCTCACGCGCTTTGAAGAAGCCTTTGGTGCTGTTACAAGTCAGAGCATTAAAACTGCCTTCAAATAAATGAAATAGTTTGACGTGGTGTAAGTGTTGTGCTGCTTTTGATCCCTTGATCTTTGCCCTTTTTCAGGACCTTCCCAGTTACTCCGCAGATGAGTTCTGCAAGAAGTTACCAGTAACCTGGGGTTCATCATGGTAAGGTACCCCACTGTTGCAGGTGGGATGTTGCCTTTCAGAACGAGAATCAGCTATATTTCTAGGTCTTTCTTTACCATGCAAATGAGGTTATAATGAGCTAAAAACTGTTTTGCAAATAAAGGAATGCACTTCATTTGTTTAACTCTCAGTGTAAAATTATATGAGTTTTGACATCAGGCACAAACCTTGAGGAGAGGATTTCTGGAAGGGACAATATCATTGTTTGCAGCTGCGGTTCATGGTATTACTCTTACAAAACAATAGGCACTAAGGACTACCCTACACTGTATTTGTGTTTTAAAACCTCTTCTATAATGTGCTTTTACATTGAAACAGGACAAAGAACAGTCTTTTGTGCTTGGTTACATCTTTCTGAGCCAAAGGAGCTATCAGCCCGGTACTGTGAGAAGGTTTTCCTGAGGTTGACTTCTCTGTCTCCTAGCATGATGTGCAGCTGCAGCACCTGGGAGACTGACTTGCATGGAGCCCACAGAGGGCCTAGCTGCTGGTGGAATCACTTTAACCCTATCTGAACTGTATACACTGAACTAGCATGCACTATTGCTACACAGAAATTACAATGCAAGGGCTAAAGAGGGCTACCATTCTGGGAGCTGTAAATATGAAGAAAGAATCCTGCACGAGGACCTGCTCACCTCTAAAAGTCAAACTAGATGTAATGCCAGTGTCCATGTTTTCCAAGGTGTGCTATAGCACTTTGTGTTAAAAGTGTTATTTTTATTCAAATACCTCAGCACAAAGCAAAGGTACTGTGAGTACTGGACAGTTGAAATTTTGTTTGATTGCTTAAAAGGGCTGAACCAGGCCAGAACTGTGGCACAGGTATGCATTCTAAACCATTTGTTCTCTATTGAATTGGTACATTAATTCTTTTCTCAAGAATATTTAATGGTAAGAATTACCCAGGGCTGCTGACAAAGTGATTCAGGCAAAGAAATAAAAGGATTATGTCTTGATGGAAGCATTTATCTTGTTACTTCATAATAAGTTAATACTTGTCCTTTTAATTTCTTCAAATGAAATTAGTTTTTCTAGAGGATAAGTGAATTTTATTTTCCTTCCTTTCCAAACCTCTTCCTTCATCCAAAACTGAACATATTTGTGACTTCTCTGAGAAGTCAAGTGCATGAGGCAGAGCTGTGTTTTTTTGTTGTGGTGGTAGGTTTTTTTTTTGTTTTTTTTTTTTTTTTCCCCAGAAGATATTTAAAAGTATTTAAGGCTTTGGAAAGAACAGCAGAACTTTGGTTGCTGTGGAAGTGCCAATCCTGATGATGCCTTGTCATAACAACTATTCTGAGTTCTCAGCAAGCCTTGAGCACGGTGGCTGCAAATTTTCCCAGGAAACAAAATGCTGGCTGTCATAATACAAGCAATTATCGCACTCTGCTTCTCTTCAGATTCCAGAAGTCATGTTTTCAGTCATATTAAAATTCAGTGCATGTTAAACAAAGATCCACTTTTATATGTAGATGGGGCCAGCTGATCAGGCCATGGGTTTTATGTCCTAGAAGTAAACCAAAGGGTACTGCCTTAGAAAAAAAACGTATTTCCTCCTGAACCACTAACTCTATAAATTATCCATATGCCACCCATAGAACATTTTATAGGCACTAACACCCATGGCTAAATTTAAAAAATGCACTGTAAAGATTGTGTGACAAAATCAAATTCTGACTTTATAACTCCATTTATAGCATGGGTGCTCTTAGTGGCATTTATTTAACATGAAATCTTTTCCTGCAGGTCAGTTTCCCTATAGACTAGTGAATAGAGCTTATACCTTATATATTCATGAGTAGTAGTGATTTTTGCACAGCTCTGTTTGGGCTAGTAAATGAATCATTATATTGATTTTAATAGACTGAGAATAAAGCTCTTCAATATTTTCAGCAATGGAAATATTTCCCCTGTGAGGGAAAGTGTGCAACTCATTAGACATTTCACTTTGAACAAGCATGCAAGAAAATTACCAGGCTGCACGTTCTCCTGGCTGTTGATCTCTGCCAATGTACAGCTCTTACTGAACTTGAAAACTGTAACTAGAAAACAAATACACTATAAATTGTTGAACAAAGACAGACCTTCTTGTTGGCTTGCACTTCAGGTGTAGTCGAAGATGAGTCCTAATTTTTCTTATCAGCAAACAGGCGTTGTGCTTTATAAATCTTGAACAGTATATCTCTCAGAGTCTTGCTCAAGGAGACTGAGCAGAGATAGATAAAGTTCAGCTGGTGTAGGGCCAAAGTAAGAATACTAAAACTATCTTTTCAGTTGCCCCAGAGAACTACTGTGCAAACAAAATCTTGCCATTACTTCTCCCTCTCTACTAATTGATCAGAAATAATAAAAAACATTCCAAATAAAGTACCTCTCACCAGCAACTGTTGTAAAAGCCCTTCCCATTGCAGGGTAAAATGAAACAAAAAATTTATTTTGATAGTCACCAGTATCAGTAAATAATCTAACATGAAAATTAAATTCTCTGCTCTAGACATGAGACTCTTTCATCTATGTCAGCTCTTCAGCTGCAATTATAAATACTGCATAAAATAATGTAATATGTTCATAAAACTATATTTCCTTAGGCTCTTTCCCCATACTCACCACTAACATAATTAATGCAGCTGGCAGGGACTAGCAGGGATTGATTATGCTTAACCTCTGTAAATGTTTGCAGCATGCAGGGTGCCTGCTCCTGTTTGAATCACTTGTAAAACCTGGATAGTAAACCATCTGTTCACAGTGTTTTCCCAAATGAGATCCAGAAAAAAATAATGTTTTGCTAACTCTACACCAGAAACCACAATGGTGATCAAACTTCAGTGTAATAGCTAGGAAGTCTTTAAAATTGAATCAGTTAAACACACAATGCAGGTAACATGCATGCAAGAGGATTAAAGCTGAAAAGTGAAAGCGGTTCATTATAGCTGATCCTCCTGTTCACTAGTAATTGGAGAGCACTTTTTTATGTGCCCTCATTATTGCATTTCTTCAGGAAAAGATGTTACACAAGTTTCTCTAAGAGGTGGAGAGATCATTACCTAAATGGGGAACAGGAGAACTGTGGTACTACCCTTTGTACTCTGGACACTCTTTCCTTCCCTCCTCCCTCCCAGGCCATGGGCTGCACCCTGCAGGACCATGGGAGTCAGACTCTTCCAGCACACAGCATCACCATAGTGCTGGCTAGAAGTGGCTGTCAGAGATGTCTTGTCTGTCTCCTCACTCAAAGAAGGCCTGTTGCTGATGACTCAAAGGCCTCAAAGGTAGTGGTTCCACATCCTTTTTTGTGATGTGATCTAGTTCTGCACAGTATTCTGAGGGAGGCTTTCTTTGAGTGACATTTGAACCCCTACAAGAAGACCATTTGGAGTTTTAATCTCTTTCTGGTGAGTTTCCTGTGGAAGGCTGAAACTCGCTGAAACTCGCTGCTGCATTTTCTTCCTACTTAACCTACCAACCTGTCCTACACCCTCAAGCACCACATGCAAGCAAAAACATCACTTAAAAAAACCCACCTCAAGTGTTACAGCACATGTGGGCGTATACAAGCAAGCACAATTTCTTTCTTCAACTGATCATTGCAGTAGGCTTTTCCCAGCACATATTTTCAGGGTTTGATAAGGAGAGCAGTGTGCTCTAGAGAAGAGAAGGTGAGCTGAGGATTTTATTTCAGTTGGTAGCATCAGATTTGGAAGCTGTACACTAAAGGACAAAAATCCTGGTTCGTGCAGCACACCATTAAAGCATGATGTGATATGTCTTCACAATTCTAGGAGGACCTTCGAAATATACAGATGGTACATTATTCAGCACAACAGCTTATTTGCGGGAGTAACATATGCCAGGCAAGATGACATCAGATCTTCAGAATCTATTACACATTGCTGAGATGATAACCATGACAGTTCTGAAAAGTGGGAGGAAAAAAGATAAATAGTTTTGAGCAGAGGGTGGTGAATGAATTTGAACAACTGGAATAGAAGAAAAAAGTTTACTTGGTGAAATGAAGGAACTGAGGTAGCTTAGAAGGAGCCTCTCAGGGTATCAGAAAAATACAGGCATCTAGAATGAGTTCTGGATGCTGTTGCAGAGACTAAGTTACGTGTTTCACTGGCTTTTCTTCAGGGAAGAGATATCACATTTCACAGTAAGCATGAGCACAAGTAACTTTTTCAAGAACTACCCATTTACTGTTAACAAAGTATAGGAGTTGCTATAGATTTCTGTCATGATCTGGTGGTATGTTGAGTAGGACACCATAAGGACTATGCTAAGTTTTGCAAATAAAATTTTTTTCAGGCTTGTTCCCTTAAAAATGGATTTGTTCAGTTTTGACAGTAGTTTATTCAGTAGTGATGGTAATAGCTTCCACTGAAGTCAATCTGAGTATATGCTACATCACATCCTTTCACTTACTACTCAAGAGAGAAATAAAGGAATTATTCAAGTGTATGAAGAACTATTTAAATCAGATTTGAACATGCAAAATAGTTCTGTAGCCAGCTGAAGCAGCATGAAAAATTTGCAGAGGTAAATATTAATGGCTGGCCCTCAGTTCAACTTCTTGCCGACCAGAACTCCTCAGTTGCTTTCCATGAGTTGCTTACGTTACCCCCTTGTGGTCACAAAGGTCACCCTGGAAACCACAAGGACTGAAATTTCTAGTCCAGTATGTCTATGTCCAGTCTGCCAACTTTGTGAGGTGCCTCTAAGACACAGCTAAAATAATTTGCAGTGTGGGTTTTTAGATACTGTTGCTTTGTCTCTCGGATATTAGTTCATCTTCATTTGACATCTATTCTAAATTTGTTGTCCCACCAGCAGTGGAAAAACCTAAATGATAGCCATGACAGGACACACAGGCAGTAGGCTTGTACTCTGTGTGTGGTTGAGCGCCACAAGACACACACTGCAAGCACAGGGGAGCTGAGGTATGGATAAGGTCTGGAGGTGGCTCACAGGGAAAGCAAGGCTTGGGCTCAGTGCTTAATTATAGGCTATTCCTGTGCACACAGCTGCAAGCCAGGCTGTGAGTCCCTCCTATTGGAGTTCAGGCCACCGAGCCATCGCATGCACCTCTGTGAGACTGAGCCTCCAATCTGCACAGCTGTTCTTTCAGAGCAGTGGCCAGCCTGTCCTGCCACACAGTATTTCAAAACAAGCGTGAATGATAACATGCACAAAGACGTAACTAAAATTCATTGGCTTCACTCACTCTTGCGCTGTTCTGTAGACTTTCTCCTGGGGAATGAAAGCAGCATCTCTGACCCCTGTCTCTCCTACAGTCTTCCAGCTTCTCAGTTTGCCTCCCAACTTCTAAAAATGTTAAGTCAAGTAGAAAAGAGATCACTTTCAAGACAGCACAGAGGCAAAAAAATAGCAAGGTTCATGTTTCAGTCCATGCATGACCCTGGTGAGGGCCTCTGAAAGCACACAAATTGCTGCAACATGTTTTCCTTAGGAAGTGTGTCATCCCAGTTGGATATCAGATGAACAATTGATCTTTTTCTGAGCTGTTCCCAGAAATGCCCCAGTTAACCCAGCACTGACCGAGCTGCCTACTGAATTTTGGCTGGTTTGTGCATAGAACATGCATTGCTCATTGCAGGGCTCAGCTCCATCATTTGAAAGTGCCTGTGGTGTCAGAGAGGCATGTGTAACCTGGTGAGTTACAGGAGGATGCATTTCATGGATTATTAGATTGGATCATTAGATTGGGAGTTTTAGACTTTTTCTTCCTTTGACTCTCTTCAGCTGTTGCTGTTCTGACTGACTGAGAAGGATTTTCATCCTCCCCAGACCAGGCCTCTGACAGGAGACCAACCAGCATCCGTAGTCATCCTTTTTTATGTAGACTGAGGAATGTCTGAGTGGCAAATAAGCATTTAACACTAGTCTGTGGGCCTCATGATTTTTTTTTCCAGGCAAAACAGTCTGCAACACAGCAAAGTTTGGCAAATGCCTGCAGGATCATGGGCTCAAACTCCCATGACGATAACTGTGCTTTGGTGGGAAATAATAAACACTACTGCTGTGCCAGCCTGTAGGCTCAAAAAGAGTGGAAAAAATACAATAAGGGAATGGTTAAGAAAAGAAATAGAGAAGAATTTACCAAGTACAAAGACATCTGCTTGGGGAACACAGAAGCTCCCCTGCCGCTGAAATCCTTTGGAAACCAGAGATCTTTGAGAGCAATTAGAAGTTATTTCTTGTTATTTACTGGCAGCAATGCTTGCTTACTCGTTACCTAGTTAAGCCACAAATGACATCACAACTGAAGCTGACAGTCCCTGGCTCTCCAGGTTCTCCCAGCCAATATTTTCAATTCCTTGCTGTCTACCTGATCACTTCCTCACACTCTGGAGACTCTCAAGTTTGCAGTGATCTGTGCCATGCCCTACATATGAACAAAGCTGCACAGGTCTGGATTGGAAGGGACTCCTGACCTCAGAAAAGTTGATTGGTTCAGGCAGCTGCTTTCCTCCAGATGGGGGTAATGACTAGCTTTGGGGCTTGTATTTTTTTTTTCCTTGGGACAAAATTTTGATGTTATGACAGCATTTCTGCCAGTATCTGAAAAACCAGATGTGCAATCTGAGCAGGGCTGACTGTTGTATAAACACTCAGCATTTTCTGACAAAAACCCTTTGCTTCCTCCTAAACAAAACCATTCAGCTGTGTCCCTGCCTCGGGCAAGAGCATCATACTTCTCGAACATCAGCAATTTAAAAAATTCTGGAAAGTTAACACTAACTGAAAAGGGAACCAAAGTGTTTTTATGAGGTGATCTTAAGTATATGCCTTTGCATTATAAACCCTTATCATTGCTCTTACAGAAATACAGGTCTGTATTTGTCAGGACAATACTATCTTTCCAGTCTAGTTAACCTAATAGGATGCTGAACTAAGGAAAAGGAAATACTCCTGTTTAAGTCAGGGCTGCTTTGGATGCCATTGCAGAGAGTTTATAAAACATGGCACTAGCAAGTCCTTTGGCAGCAGAAGAAGGTGAGGTGGCAGATCTCCTGGTGGTGTCCTGTCCTGCCTGGCTGTGACTGCAGAGCCCTGCATTAGTCCTCTTCCTGTACCCCCTGCATCCTGTCGTCCCCAGCTGAGAGCTCCCCATTCCCTCCTGCAGCAGAGATGCTCAATTTCCACCCTTGCAATAGCAGGATTTAACCTGCCATTCATCTTGCTGTAAGGAGCACTGGGCTTCGAGATCAGTGCTATATCAATTTCACTGCCTCCTGCATACCTTCTCCCTAGGGCTTTAGCCAAATTGTACTGTACCTAGCAGAGAGTAAAACCTACTGCAAATTCAGCATGCTTGGCTTGAAGAACTGTGTTTTTAAAATATGAGCAGATGGAGAAAATATCCATATTTGCTTCTAATTAGCTCTCATGTTGTTAAAACCCTGCATAGACACAGTCAAAAATAAAAGTCTTAAGATTTTACAAGGCACAAAGAGCCTCCTCAGTCAACAAGGCTACATGACAATCTTTTTGATCAACACCAGCATTTAAGTATTTTCACCTCTTGAGTTAACCAGCTGTTTCATGACCTCACAGTTTGGAAATTGTAATAGGAAGACAAACATACACCTGTGCACAGTAAGTCACCTACATTAGTCTATGTCCTTCTCTCAGTTATGCTTGGATTTCTCACTGACTCTGCATGCTGTACCTTATTTGTCTGTACTGTACTAAAGAGCTTCCCCAGTGTGAAATAGACTGAAAAATAGTAGTCTCATATTGTCACATAATCAAGATGCCTTGAGAAAGTGAGTGCATGCCTCTTCTGCTGAAATTTCCTCTTGGCATTGCTTATTGTCTAGATGAAGTCCCAGGTGGCTACCTCAGCAAAGTCAACAGTAATTCCCCATTTTCTTCCACCTCATCTAAATACTCAGCTGCTTTTTTACTTCATTTGCTGTCATGTGGACATTTTACATCATCTGTAGCAACTCTGAGCTTCTTTCTAGAAGGTCATACAGGGACTAAGACTGACACTGTAAACTAAGAAGGCCTTTCAAGTCCACCCCTGTATTCATTCTACCCTAACAGAATAAAAACAGATCTGAGAAATCCTCAGCATTTCACAAAGTTGATCTTAAGCTTTTGCTTTAGCAGTACTAAAGCACCTTTGAGATAACTGTTGATAACTGCACAGTGTGGAGATCCCATCTTCTCTGCTCATTCAGATGTTTTGCTCCAAGATGTGTAATCCAGAGAAGATATTCAAATCTGGCAGCTGTAGGTAGGTAGTTCTCATAGCTCAGCATTCAAGTTCATCCACTGCAGGCTTGGCTCTTTCAAGCATAGTAATCTTCTCTCTGGCTGGCCTCAGAAATCTGCTTCTCCTGTGGGTGATGATTGTCCTTCATGCACTGAGCTCTGTTTTGGTCTTCCTAAGTCTCCCCGATTTTCTTAGATCCAGAATTATCTCCAGACTCTGCAGTGCTGTGGTGTAGAAAGGTTACATAAGCATAATGGTGTGCAGGAGGAGTGGTTTCTGCACTATCAATTGCTCTGTGGTGTGCCACTTGCTGAATGCTTAAGCCCACATGAAGGCATCTGAAGCCACCACACTCTTCTAGAGCCACGGCATTGTGACATTTGTCCCTTTTGTGTGGCACAGCCAGCTGATAACACAGGAGATAATTTAATAAGAATATTCCTTGTTCCCAGCCAGCTTCCTGCATTCAACAGTCCAATAGCCGTGGAAGATATTTATTTTCCTTAGAACTAATCCAACTATGAGCTGGACTAACTGGCACAGAGGCCTCTGATCACCACCAGATGTCTGTAGAATACCTAAATGGCAATGTGGGTCTGTTTTTAAATCTGATTTCTGTTCCTGGGGCAAGGGAAAATGGGGAATAACTTGCCCAGTGTTGGATTTGTGTGGTTAAGATGATGGATAACAAATTCTGCTTGTGCACTACAAATCAAAATAACTATTCATTATGACCTATGGCTTATTGTATTTTGTTTGTTCCTGTGTTTTTTTTTTCTATTTCTTTTTTTTACCCTAGAAAAAATGTGATATTCAATATGTCCTATTAAGCCAATGGAAAAGCATTCACAATATTTTAAGGTTATCTTCAGATATCTACTGCTTCTTGCTCTGCCCCTTAGCTTTTAATTTTACCTTAGCATAGCCACTGATTACATTATTTCTCATCACAGATTTGTCCTACCTTACTGACAACAAGTTTCAGGCAATGCATTACTACCAGAGAGCTGTACAACAAAGGACATCATGCTTTGATATGGCAAAATATGCTACCATTCCTACTGACACCAGACAGTTGCTCTTGAGGACAACAGGAGAGGGCCGTAAATCCCTGGGACTGTAATTTGCTACAGCCTAGTGCAAAAGGACCCCAGCCTTGCAGACGTTGTGAATAATATAGTACCAGCAGGAGATTCTCATTAGAAGAGTGTTGTGGTTTAACCCAGCAGGTGGCTCAGAACCACGTAGCCATTCACTCCCTCTGCTTCCCAGTGAGATGGGGGAGAGAATCGGGGAAAAAAAAAGTAGAACTCGTGGGTTGAGGTAAAACTATTTACTAAGATAGAGAAGAGGAAAAGGATTAAAGCTGTGACAATAACTATATATGAGTGTATATAACAAGTGATGCACAAGCAATTGCTCATCACCCCCAACTGATGCTCAGCAGTGGAAGAGAGCCAGATGAACTCCCATCCCCTTCAAAACTCCTTCTGCTTGATGTCATATGGTATGGAATATCCTTTTGGCCAATTTAAGTCAGCTATTCTAATTCCGTTCCCTTCCAGCTCCCTGGGCCCTTTCCTGAGAATGGCTCTGTATAACACTGCTTGCCAGCAGCTATAAACATTGGTGTGTTATCAACATTGTTTTTCTCCCAGAATCAAAACATAGCATCATACCAGACTCTCTGAAGAAAACAGTTCTGTCCCAGCTGAAACTAAGACAATGAGATACTTTCCCCAGATAGGTAAGAGCTTGTAGTGGTATCGGCATTGTTACGTGGCAGCGCATCTCCCTCCCACACCTGGTGCCAAGCAACCCTGTCTGTACTGGGGCACCTCTTTCAATCCCCCTCTCTCAACCCTTGACATTCAGCCAGGGCAGAGGGAAAACCACCTCTAACCACAGCAGTTACTCTCAGCACTGGAAGCAACAGGATTTTCTGTGCATTAGCCTCCCTTCATCCAATGCTTTTTACCTGTCATTCCAGATTTACAGGATAACCTGGAAGACCTGCACCACTACTGTGTGTTCTTAAATAGAGAGTGCTGTCTGCTTCAGCATACAATGTCTTTGTCTTATTGAGATCATCATTGAAGAAACTGTCTCATTAGCTTGCTTTGAAAAATGCTTACTTTCATTTTCCACCCATTATCTCCTGTCAGCATATACAGTGTAAAAACCTTGTGGTTTAACACAGCTATTTTAATATTGATTCAACATATGTCAGCTGGGACTGTATCACTATCCAGTTCATCTATTTGCCTAGCTTATCCACCTGCCTATAAATCTGATTTGTTACACAGACATTTCATTTCAGTTTGGTCTTTATATAAACAATGAGAACAGCCTTTGCTGATCCATGCTCCACATAGAGAACAGCACTTTACTTTTGAAAGGGACTGCAGCCCACAGGGCAAACTGTAGATAACAGCAGATAGATACATGATTGTAGGCAGGCCAGTATCTAAACACAAGAAAAATTAAGGAGCAGTTTTCATAAATCTCAACAGAAATGTGGCTGTGCAGCATTCTGGGCTTGTCTGTTAAAATAGCCTCACATGTATTTCCTCTCAAACTGTTGCAATCTTACATTAGTATTCTATGAAGGCAGTGACAGGCGTGAAAAATGAGAATAGTTCATAAGGATACACTTTCCAGACTAGATTTCTCAGTTATTTTATTTGCTTACTCAATAGATCATTACACAGAATAAGAAGAGTTTTCAAAGCCATGCATCTAGTCAGCCAGTCAATGGAGATTTTGAAGGTCGAGATACAATAAATGCCTGGCCAGCATTCTTCAAATGTATCTGCAAGAGATTTTAATTTAAAAAAAAATCCTATGGCAAGAGCTGGGCAGAAAATATTTGGAAGAGTTAATAAAACAATTGTTAACATTGACCTATTAAATATTAACATTTCTGTAGGACTAAAAAGATTTTTAAAAGTGTTACTCCTTCGCACTTCCTGTAATTTAAATTGTTATTGTGGAGAAATCAAAATAAAAAACAATGTTTAAAATTAGTTTGCATTGTGTACCAGCTCAGAGCTATCCCTTTTACGCAGATGAAGCTATCATAATATAACCCCAAAATTTCTTACACATGTTTGCATATAACTCTTCTTCAGCATTTGTTGAGGAGGAGCAAAATGTGCCTGTTAGTCTACAGGCTTTAATTAGCTCAGATGAACAACACATCCATGGGATCATTTTAAGCACACAGGGGTAGTAGCTTTCTGAAAGAAGCAAAGCAAAGATGGCTTTTGGAAGAATTCTGATAAGAATATAACAGTCTCCAACTCTCTGAAAACTGAAGAGACTTGAGCGAGTTCACACAACTGGTTCTGCTTTCTGTAATTCTTATATTCATGCAGACATTAATTCCTTTGTTAGAAAAAAGGCAAATGAAAAAAATACATAGATGTATATCACACAGGCTCTAATTCTGCAAGATGTTTCGCACCTTTGAAAACAAAACATTACTCAATTTGGAATGTCCTTTGAATATTTAATATACAGTTGAGAGCATGCCAGTTGCAGGGATGGGCTTGGATGTTGTGAGCACAGCAATAGCAATGTAGAGCCTGCTAGTAAGCCTGGATGAGCACGGCAGTGTTTAGGCCATGTTATACTGGGCTGCCGGGGATAATCTGATAGCTTAAAATGACCTTAGGTGTTCCTGTGTGGCTGCGGAGGAAGGAAACTGAAATGCTGCAGTTGGCTAATGCCACCATTCCCATGTCCATCCATAGCCTCCCTCATGGTCTTCACAGAGGTGAGTGCGGGGGAGAGGCTCTGGAGCAGATTCCATATGCTTGTGTCCACATTTGATGTGATCCAGAGTACTGTTTTCTCAATTTGCATTGCCATGCTCTGTCCTCTTTTGTAATAGTCCTTATGTTCAGCCAAAATGGCAGCAGCTACTAGAGACAGCAAAAGAAAGGAGGAAAGGAGGGAGCTGAAGAGTAGTCACTCTCCCTGCTGTTCCTGGACTGAATAACTGATACTTTTTTTGTATTTATCACACTGCCTGTTAGCAGCACAGATGGTAAAAAATACTCCCAAATGGAAAGGAGTGCAAAATAAAGATATGTAGACATGCTGGCTGTGTAGGGTAAGCAGACTACATTAGAATGCAGATAAATGGCAAATGATCCATTGAAGAATGCAGTGTAGAGCGTAGGCTTGCAGGATAGGGGAGCTCATCCCAGCAGTTCTAGGAAGGATGAGGGGTTCAACAGATACCTGGGTGACTGTGAATTCCCTGTGGGACACGGGACCCACAAAGGCAAAAGGAGAATGTGAAAATTCTTCTACAATCAGTTGCAAGGATGTTGCTGCATGTCTGCTTGATGTCAGTGCAAATCCTGGACTGCTCAGTTGTTTCCTGATGCCCACAGTTCAAGAAAGATGCTGGTGAACTAGGGGCTGTCATAGCAGAATCAGCAAATTATTAATAGATCAAAATATGCTTTCTAGTAAAGGACTGTGGGAGCTCAATCTGTGCAGTTCAACAAAAACAAGTGGCTTGGATGTTCGTTGATAACTGCTTAAGAGTACTTGCAGGGACACAGATATAGGATATTAAGTTCCATCATGCTGGCAGAAAATGGTATAATTGGATTAAATGGCCAGATGTTGAAGTGTGACAAACTCAATCAGAAGTATGTCGCTATACTCTTAATATGGAGAATATTTAATTCCTGGGACCTCTTTGCAATGCTGTGGTGGTCCCACCACCATGGAAACTAAAACTGGGAGGGCTGGTTTTCCAGCTGGTCAGTTCCAACACAAGCAGAAATGAACTCAGGACTCTTCTCCAAGTTTTAGAAACTCTCCGACTCTGTCACAGTATTTCTTTTGGGTTTTCAGTACTGAGACGCTTGTATCTTATCTGACTCAGTCTAGCAACTTTCTTGAAATTATATTTCATCGGCATGTGCTAGGTCTATGCTTCGGCCATACAATTACAGCTTGGTCCTAGAAGGCCCTGGATGCCTTGTAGAGTGGTAGACAGCTCAAGGGATCTGGCCTACAAATAAGAGAGGAATAAAATGGTTTCAGTTCCTGAAATCAGATATTGCTATTGTCTGTAGCTGCATGCAATTTATTTGCTAATGAGCTCATTAATGCCTTTCTGAAGCTTTTGTCTTTGAGGTTAGATAACAGCTGTTCTCTGAGGAGACTTCCTATTCTTTGGCTGCTTTTCTTCCCCAAGATCAAAGACAAGGCCCACACTGAAAGGATGTGTTTTGACTAAGAGTTTGGCATTTGTTGAAAAGGGCAGCTAGGGCTTTCCTTCACATCCCAAGTTGTGATAATAATGAGTAATACCTGACTTAGCTCCTGAAAGGTTTTCTTTACTTAGAGAGGATGATTGCTGAAACTGTTCTGCAGATGGAGGGGAGCTGAATGACATTTGCAAAATGGTGCTCATACTCTTACCTCCGAACTCTGAAACGTGGATCACAAAACTGTGAGTGTTATGAGACCCTGGTGCCAGGTAATGCAGAAATAAAGTCACGTGTATCATGGACATCTAATTGATCCAGCCCTTAAGGGAAATCGATATGAATGTTTCCATCAGGATTAGTTTATGTCCTGTCCATCTTACTGAATTTATATTGCCTCCTTTTTGAGGCATTCCAGAAGCCAGAGGAAGGCATGTTACTGGAATCCCAATTTCACATTATATGGGGTGAGACTATGTTTTGTACAGGCCCCAAGAACTCCACATGGACATGGCAGAACTGCTGAAGTTCTCTGCAAGCTAAAGCCCTTTCGTGTATTTCAGAGGCCAAACCTGACACGATGGCTTCACTGCTCCCTAGCAACATACTTGTACTTCCTTGCAATGAAGGTTTCTGGCTCTAGAGCTGGGGTGGGGGAAGAAAAACTGTTGCAGTGCTTTGATAAAACTCACTGGTGAAGACCTGATCTTTACATTGCGGTGAAGGTAGGACTGGGAGCAAGTGGCAGGGGAAGAGGTAAAACCTCAACTATTTTGATGCACTGAAGGTAGCAGGTGCCTACTTTCTGAAACTGTTACACAATCGTCTCACATATTGTTTTTTTCCTGGCCCTCAACATACGGAAAGAACATTATTTCTTTCCTTTAAAAAAAAAAAATCAGACTGTGGCTGTTGGTCACCATGGCTTTGTTAAGAGTCAGTTCACTACTTGGAATGTAGATGGATTGAGTAAAATATATTCCCCTTATGAACTGGCAAATCTTTGAAATTTAAGTTTCCTGAGCTTCCTGTACCATCTTCAAAGAAAAACAGTTGATACTTTTTCCCTCTCTTAACAGTCGTACTACAGAAGTCAAATAACACAGAAAACAGGAAATTAAATGAATTACTGTGAAATCCTGCAGATGATTCTAATTTTGTATTTACAGCTAATAAAGATAATATGCTTTTGTATAAAACAATAAAATAACTACACTTCTAGAAACTTTTTGCAGGCAATTGATTTCCTTACTCTATATTTAATGTCAGAGTACTTCTTCTACAACTTTTATCCATAGTAAAAGAAAACAGGTATCTTTCATGTAAGGTCTTTGGAGTATATGTCTCACAAGGACTTCACCATGACACTCTCTGGAAGCTTGACAGCTTATAGATGAGATCTTTTGAGCTCAGTGTTCAAGAAATATGCTTTTACACACATACCAGCAAAAATGGAACAGCTTTTAGATGAAGAGAGGCCCAGTGACAATTCCCAAAAGCTTAAAGCAGAAGATCAAAAATGGGGATCTTCTTAAGGAATGGAGAAAGATCTGCTAACAGATTGAAAGTATTACCACTCACTGCAGTACTCCAGCGTTTCTGTTTGCTGAAAATGATTGCATTCCTCTCTCAAGCTGGAGACATCATATGGCCCAGTGTGCCTATCCCTCTAGGGACAGCTGGCTTATGTACGTATGTGAAATGAGTTTTGTTCGTTTCAACCCAGGCATGTCTCATCTCAAAGGCAGTCATGTCTGCTTCATATTGTGGCTGAAGCCACAGCAGAGAAGCCAGTTTTGGATTTTCACAGCAAGTGGACCAGCAAGAACTGTGGCTTACTAATAGGATACTCCTCCAAATTAATTTTTGACAACTTTTTAGAGGATGCTATCCTCCTCCAGACCTAGCACCTTCTACATGTATCAGGATTGTATGGCTTCTTAAGGAATATAAAATGCTTCTCAGTATTTTGTGAAAACAGAAGAGGGCTGTATTGGCATTAGCATGTGACATGGGTGTACATTTAGTTAGCAGGAAAGTCTACCATATGGTTGCTTCTGGAAGTCACCACTCTCAAGCTATCCTGATACCTACTGACAGCTGCAGAGATTTGTAACAGAAATACTACATTTCTGAGATGAAGTGTTAATGCAAACATGCTTGCAAAAACATGAAAAGAAACAATAGAGCAAGGTTCAAAAAAGTGGCCTGTATCCATAACCGAGGACACGACTATAAGCAATAAATCTGGTAAAAACAAAGGGACATGCTGTTTACAAGAATACCAGAGGTCCCATGCTCTGATAAAGCCACAGCAGTGTAGGTGACTTATCAACAGAAGATTCATTATCTGGTACAAGGAGAACATGACAAAAGTACTGTCTGGTGCATGTGCCACTGCTCTACCAACTCTCTCAACAGGACAACAACCTACAGCTGCAAAAATATACAAAACTGGGAAACTAAATCATCAGGAAACTTGCCTATATGTCTTGTTGCTTCAGAATACGTACATGTGGAAGTGTCGGGGGGTAGGAGCAACTTTGAGACTTACAAAATAAAATCCCACTCCCATTTCACATGCTATCCTACACAGGCAGTAAATAACACTGTAATCTACAGCTAGGAACCTCAGATAAAGGAGTCCACCCCTTATGTTTTGCTAAGAGGTAGATGTCTTTCTTACCAACATTTCATCAGCAGATCTCAAAATGTAATATTGACAGCTTAATGTACCCAGAGGCTGTGGGATCTAGCTCTCACCTGTGAGAGGCAAACATTTTGTTTGCCTGTTGCCTGAGGATGACAGAAGGTGGGTTAAAAAAAAAAGAAAAGCATATTTACACTTTCAAAATGCTATTTGTCAAATGACTATCTGTACCTGTAACTCTAAACGTGTAAATCAGAGCTGGTTTGGGAGCTCAGAGCGCACACTATTCTCTTTTCACCTTGTACAAATTTACCAGAAGCAGTCAGAAGGAAAAATTCCTGCTGTTCCTGATCTGGAAAGAATGCTGGAGCTGAAATGCCATTGCCTGAAGTGCCAACACAAATCGCTAGGGGGGAAAAGTCAGCTTCACAGTGTGAAGATGTGGGAGAGGGGACACGGTGGGAGAGATTAGTGCAATAACAGAGTAAAGATTCCAGAGCATTGACTTGTGTTCCTGAAGTTAATGGAAACAGCTACTGAATGAAGTGAGAATAAATAATATGCCAAAAATCAAGCTTTACGCATTATATATACCTCATTACTGGTGCTCATAAAGAAATGGGGAAAATGCTGTAGTTCAGAAAAATAAACAGAAATGTCACTGCTGACAGTGGGGCAGGTGGTCTGAAGAAAGCAAGGAGAGGAGGTCACTGGGATCTAACTCACTTAGCACTGAGTTGCGTGCAGAGCAACTGCTCTGAATCTGTGGCCAAGGAAAAGGCAGTTCTGACAGAACAGCCAGAGAAAGATGCCAGATCACCGTGAAAATAAGAACAGTTTCAATGGAAGAAGAAGTAAATCAAAGCGCAGAAGGTAGCCCCCTAGTAAAGGAGAGCAATGCCTCATTCCTGAAGTCATTAATTAATTTCAGAACTTTTGAGAGACGGCCTCTGTAACTCAGCATCTGCCATACTCTTTTTATGTTCAATGAAAGCTTATGCCTGTTGGATTTAACAGTAAACTTGGAAACATTCCCAGTGAAGAACCTTAGCTCATGGATGGAATGACTCAAGGTCACTTTCCAGGAGATGAACGGGCAGATAATTGACCAACGATGATACAAAATGCTTGACAGCTACAAAGGTAAGAAGCATGCTTGGCCTGCATGATGTCTGTACAGATTTAAATAGGACCGGTGAAACAGAACTGAGGCTTACTATTACACATTCAGTATGAAACACAGTGGTGTGCAATATCAGTGTTGCTGTGAATGACAGTGGCTTTAGGGAAATCTTGCCATTGCCTAACTGTGCTTTTTGTGTGCTGGAGCACCCAGAAAATAAATACAATGTACAACCTTCTACTGTGTCTCAAACGAGCTTCGGAAGTATTTCAAAGGAAATTAAGTGCGAAAAGGAACTGGAACTCCATGCGCGTGATGTTTAGGTTAGGGATCTACCACATCTGTAACACGTGGTTAAAAGACACACAGACAAGTTTCCCTGGGGGTGATGGCTGGGAAAGGGCTTTGACAATGGCAGCTTGGAGTGAATCCTCATTGGCGAGTTGGTGTTCTCCACATCAGATGAAGAGCTGGAAAAACAGTGCTGTACTGCATACCAGCAGAAGTCTTCTACCATGGCTTGGCAGCTGAGCATCACTTCCCTCACGGGGAAGAACACCAGTAACTCCTCTCCTTCCTGCCCAGGGCTCTAGAGAAAGGGGCAGTGGCAGAAAAAGATCTTGTGAGAAGGACAGCTCCTACTGGAGCAAAGCACGGTGCAGAGGAGCAGCCACAAGCTTATGAGTTTTTCCTATTTCTGTTTCTACAGCTAGCTCTGTGATGGTGAACATTGCCTCTTTCATTCTCTTCTTTTGACAGTTGAGAAAGAATAAATCTCTATCCTTGGATAATGGAGATACAGGACGGGGGAGGAGGCAGCAGCAAAATGTGCAGCACTGCTCAGCTTCTTGGCTCTCTGTGGTCAGTTTTGGGGGTTCAGAGCGATGTGGATGCTGTGAACTGCTTTCTGGAGGATCCGTCTCCAAAGGGAGCATGGAGACACCAGCTTCATGTCCCTCACGTTAGCTTTTGAGAACAGCAGCATTTGGCTACAACACAGGGCACAGGGCTGTGATGGCTGTGTGAGGCATTCTCCACTACAGCATAAAGGTGAGCACAGTGAATGGTATGGATCATATTCTTAAATCTGTTTATCTCTGGTAAAATTAGAGAAAATGACTGCTGAAATATCAAGCAAGGAGACATGAGCCTCCAAGAGTAAACTAAAACTAATGGAACCACTGTAACTCTTCACATGCATGAGTGAGTCCCTGTTAGCTGAAGGAGTGGGCACCAGAGCTCCTTGCAGAGCATTTCCTTAGGTCTGAGAACATTAAGGTCCAATAATTTATGTTTTGAGCTACACAAGATTCTTTTTCAGACCTGCCTAAGACTGAATTGGTCATCAGATACTACAGTGATACTGAATTATTCCATGCTTCTAAGGTAACAATTCCAATGCCTATCTGAATATATATATGAAAATCTGGAAAGGATCGGACAGGACACTGGAGTTAATCATTTTCTGACCTCACAAACTACCAGATGATTGGCTTCTTCCTTGCCCACCAGAGCGCACAGCCATAGCAAAGCTGGTGGAGGTAGGAGGTCACATATGCCACATCGTCCTGACTGGGTCAAGGTGGTCCATCGTCCAGATGGGGCAACTCCAGACCGATGGCATCTCCATAGACCTTGGCTATGTGGTGGGCTGGGGAGAGCTGAGGTCAGGAAGCTGCTCCCCTCACTGGTGCTATAGTGGGCAGAATGTGTTACAAACTGCAAAAGAGAGAGAGGCCACAGCCACTCACTGTCCCAGGGGCAGGGAGCAGTGATGTCCTGGTCTCTCAGCAGCAAACCCCCTCCCAGTCCTTTCTCCCTGCTGGCTGCCCAGCGCCATGTCCTAACACCACTCACCTCTGCAGCTGAAAGTGCACCCTGCAGGGCCCTGGCTGCCTGAGCCAGGAAGGGCTGGGGAAACGCTGGTGATGCTGTGGGATGGGCACCAAGAACTGCTGCCAGCAGCACCACAGCACAACCCAAACAAGGCCTTGTGTGGCTCTCCAAGTCTTGCAGATATGCCTAACTAGAGTCCAGGCACAAGTCCACACCAGACTCTGCCGGCACCTGAATTTATACACGGAGGATCAGCGAGGTCACTGTCATCTCTCTTGATGTCACAACCCCTTGGTCAGCACCCTCACAGTCCAAGTCCATCGCTGCATGTGTTTGGGCACCAGCGTGGGCCTCCATCACCCTCTATCACTCAGAGATTTTCCTTTGTAATGGTGACATACTGGGGACAATAAAAATTGCGTGATTGCTATCGCCACAGCAAACCATTTTCCATGAACAGTTTACACTTTCTGAAACTTGGAGGGACACTTTTTTGCCTGTTCTGGTTTGGATGCAATACAAATTGGTGGCAACCTCTATGTCAGGTTTGCTTTTCATACCAAGTGCTCATATCACAGCAGATTGTTAGCTTATGCTTTCCTGTGCAACCTACTCTACGGGACCTGCTTTAGCAAGGGGTTGGACTACATGATCTCCAGATGTCCCTTCCAACCCTGTGGTTCTATGATTCTGTAATTGGTGGCAATTACATGAAAGAAATGCACATCATCAGAAAAGCCAGCTGCAATTCTTAGGGCATATGATATATGAAAGTAAGAACAGACTCTAAATTTGGACTAACCTGAAATGTCAGCATTAACAGTATGTCAGGGCTGGTGAAGTCCCCCATGTGACGCACATATGGAAGAGTACCACAACTAACATAATTGCAGGATAGTTTCTTGAAAGAGGACCCAGAAAATCCTATGAGGATTTCTCCTGACCACATTATGCAAGCTGTGTTTTATTTCATTCCCAAGCCCAAAGCTATTGCAGAAGGTGTTTGCAGGATAGTGTTGATGAGGCAGTACAGGTCATCCAGAGACAAATGGATGCCTGAAAACAAATTGCTGGGCTGATTATCAAGGCTTGGGCAAAAGGTGCTCAGAGAAAATACAGCTTGATAAGGAAGTGTAGTTTCTCAGCATCTTCATTGTCACAACAGAGCACAAACACTATATAGACTGAATAATTAGGAAGTCACAGAAGTTACTGTTTAGATCCAAGAAGCTGCGCTTATCTTATACTACCTCCTTCTAACCTACAAGTAAAGAGGCTGCAACAGAGGGCAATGAGTGTCCATATTAAAAGAGAAAATAAACAATCCAGAGAATCCTTCTTGCTCACCAGTACAATCCCTTTATATTAGATGGCATACATGCCCAGCTCCATAGCTATGGGTGTACAATATCAGAAGAGTGCACTGACAGTCTTAGGGTTAAATCCCTATCTTACAGTAGGTGGCTCTCCTTAAAGCGTGTGACACTGAGAGTGACCAAATCTACAAAGATTTAGGCAGGGTTATTTGTAACAGTCAGATAGCAGACTGTGACCTACCTAAACTTAAGACAGTTCTAACAAAAACCCTGATAAACAAAAGGTACTAGGTAACTTGACTTAACAGCTGCCCCTAGGGAACTTGTCTAGCTGAAACACAGCTAAGCATGCAAGTATGAGAACTGAGGAGGAATTTTCTGAAGAAATATTTTCTCTCAAAACCTGCACACTTCAGAGTAGACAGCAGCTTGCTTGTCTGAATCTTTCCATAGAAGTTGGAAGATAAGTATTCAGCAGCCTCCTATTCTTACAACAGTACATCATTGGGCAGCATCAGCTAGAATAGACTGCTAGAGCTCATCTGGTCCAAAATCTTTGTCTGATGAGACCTCTGACAAAACCAACAGTTCAGTTCAGTCCTCTTGACCTACCAATCATCTTCTGTTTGAATTTCTGTTTGAATTTCTCTGAATAATTAAGTATCAGAGTTCCAGGAACTGGAACTTCAGAGAGATGGTTGAACTCATTAAGTATTGGTCACATCTGGGTGCAAGAGACAATGATTTTTTCATGCCAAAAGATCTTACTTTTGTCACAGTTTGGAAGAGGAATACAACTGAAACATGTAAAAATTTTGTAGGGTAAAAAACACCAGTGTCTTCCCAGGATCGCAGGATCTAATAGAAACAGAGTGAGTCTTCACCTGGATGTAAACTCAAATGAATGTAGATCAGCATCAGGGTTATAGACATAAGGCAGGGAAGTTTTTGAGAATATTTTCACAGGCTTTAGTGACACATTTCTGAATTTGATAGTTAAAAGAAAAAATAAAGGTAAAATCCTCTTGAGTAACTCTGATAAAATCTGAATTGCTAGTGAACTTGATGGTTTGTAGGAACCAATATACTATTTTAAGATAGCAGTTGCTGTTAAAGGCTGCTCGCTATCTTCAGAGATTTTGGAAGGAGCCACTCGAAGAAACAACCACTGCTTGTCTTGCAGAGAGCACTTACATGCCCTAATCATGGAGCAGGGCTCTGTTTGGGTCAGACATTGTACAAGTGTAGACAATAAGGCAGAGAGCATGGAGGTCAGTCTCCAGGCTTTGTGCCCTCACTCTTGCCACAGAATGTCATGAAATCCATGGGCAGCAACACGTCATCAGACTAACACCCTTGGTTTTCACCAGAACCCTTAGTTTTGTTGTTGTTTTGTCCTTTGTTTGTTTTGGCTACAAACCCACAATATATGTCCATCTCTAGAAACTCTTTCTTGGTTTATGTTCTTCCAAGTAAGACCTCTTTAGAGGCCTGAAGGCCTGACTCACAGGAACTTCCAGAATAGTGTTCAGACAACCTTCTCAACAGCTGTCTTGCTCAAGAGACATGGAAACAATTCCACACGTAGAAAACACTCATTATCCTTTCCTTGGGATGCTGTGAGTTCACTTATCATTACCAGTGTCTGTTCTCATCTTTGCAACACAGAACAGCATTTGGGTTAATATTGTTTAAAAGGAATAATATTTAAGTGCTCTGATAGGAGCAGAATCTCTAGTGGTTGTATTAAAAATAGCAGACATTCTATCATGCACAAGATAAAGACTCATGACAATAGGAACAAACAGAACTGAATTAACTGCACCCACAGTTTGCAGTAAAATCCCATTGTGGATAACAGATATCTGCAGTTATTAACAAGAAGTATGAAATACTATGGCTAAGTTCCACAGCAGAGTTCCAGACCACAGTCTTGATAACCTCCCAATTTTTCTACTAAGTCTCTATCAGTAAAGCCTAGGGCTCTGAAAGGATATCCAGATTTAAAATTGCAGCTTCTGTTGCTTTAAGCCTGAATAGTGATACATATTTTTCTAGCATCTTGTAGTATCTGGAATTCTCACTGGTGCTCTTTATAGCACAGTCATTTCTGGGACATACTTTATTTGCTGCCAGACTTCCACAGTTAAATTTCAGTTCCTGGCGAACCTCTGCATATTCTTGATATACAGACTCTCTTCACCACTCTGGCCTTTTCTCAAATCTAGTACAAAAACTGATTATGTGCTAAATGTTTACTCTCCCTTATCTTTCTGATATCCTCTACAGATTTTACAAGACCAAATTGCAAAAAAATTCATGTTTTTTAGTCCTTCCAATTTTTTTTCTCCATAATTTCAATTCAAACTACTTGAATGAAAATTGAGACCAGTTGCTACTGAAGACAAAATCCATTTATCTTTTAGGCCCAGAATAAATCCCTCCCTTTCTATTTGCATAGTTGCTTATCTCTTTAAAGTATCTTCTCATCCTCTCTCTCTGTTGGCTTGTAAATCCAAGTCACTGTTTTCTCCTATGTTTTTACCTTCTCTGTGAGCTGGAAGACCACAACATTTTTCAGGTGTATAACCAGGGGGAATTCTATATGGCAAGGACCAAAGGACACAGATAGGAAACCCAGCCAATAGGCAGTTAGTAATTGAGAGCAGAGAACATTCTTGTAGGGAGCCAATTAAGAGAAGGCACCGGGCTTGAGTTTGTTGATGCATGCCTAAAGAAAAAGATTTGGCCAACGTGCCTTCAAAAACTGGAAGCAAAATGTTGAAAGGTAGACATTAAATACATTTTTGTCTGTCCTAAATGGACAACAAATAAAAGATGCTGATCTTAACACTTCAAGGCATGATCAGTTCTAATCCACATTCTAGTCATTATGAGTCTGGGCTGGTGCCCTTTTCATGGTATGAAGATTTGCAAGAACTTTTAGTTTTCAGATTCTCTTTACTGCTTGTGCTCAGAGGATGGCTTCCCAGTGGAGCATTACTTGCTGGCCATGACACAGAGAAGCAGATAGGTGAAAAGCTGCTAATCAGTTTGAACATTTTTGTTTCTTTAGGATGGTAGCAGAAGCAAAACATGATTCAGGTGATCTGTCTGTTTGAAAGAATAACTGAAATTCTGTTTTCCTCTTAAATTATTGTCAGACTGTTTCCCTATCACGGATAGGAAAAATTTCCTATCATGGATAGGGAAATTGGGTTAAAGACCAAAATCAGCCCTTCGGATGAATCAGATGGCTAGTATCTAAAAGACCCAAGGCATTGCATCATGGTGGCTCAGTAGAGAAAGTCAGTGTGATCCCATTCCTCAATTCCTGCTTTTGCTTGGCTTAGTTGGATATGAAAGAGCAACAATAATCCACAGCAGTATCCAAGGCACAAAGACGTTTGCAGCAGAAGAGCATCTTTCTTGGGGCAAATCAGAGCCAATAAAGAAAGGAAAACAAACAAACAAAAACAACCTCTGAACTCACAGAGGATGCATTTTTGCAGAACTAGGAGAGACAAGTGAGGCAGCTTGCCCTGCTCCATGTGTGCAGGGAGATGTTCATATTCAGAGCAGCTCTACTGTTTGCAAAGCTTTGTCAGACTACAGGGGTAAAAAGATGAGCAGTTGTGTGATAGAGCAGGGAGTTTGGAGCAGTCCTGTTCAGTGCAATAGCAGTATGAGGATTTAGCTAAAACAGAGAACTCACAACTAATCACATCAATCCCTTTGTGTGAAGGACGCTTCCTATCATATTCCTACTTTATCACCAGGCATCTTCTCCTTATTCACTCCCCATGGAGTGACTCTGATGTGTCTTCCTGGGTGGCCACCAGCAGGAGCTGGTGGGGCTTGAGCACATTTGCTCCTCAGTCCTTACTGCTGTTCTGGCCTTATCTATTCAATACTTGGTATGTGGTACAGAAGCTCTGATACACTCAGACTACTTTCTGAAAGTAAAAGCTACCCACATATTGAGCTGCTGTGCACATGCAAACCATTATCCAGTCATAACAAGTATCATTTAGCTATCCAGATTATTTATGTCTAGACTTCAAAGTCTGCTCTGCTGGGCAGGGGCTGTTCAGTGGTCTTCAGAACCAGTTATTTAAGCACTTTTTGAAGAATCTCATCTGGCTACTACAGTCCCATGAACGATAATGAGATAGCTGTTAGAGGGTGCTACATCCCCATGCTGCTACAGAGGATCCAACTTCAGTTCCCAGCACAAATTCCTAGCTCTCAGCAACCTGTAACATATATTATGAACATGAGCCACTTGGGAACTCGGGTGAAGAGGAAATGCTTTGTAGATTTCTGCAAACCCAGGAGCATTACCAGACTATAAGAATCAGATTTCTCTGCTAATGTGCAGACCTCTTAATTGATGGCTCATGGGAGGCTTCAGGTGTTACATTGGCAAGTGCTGGCTTTAAAGAAGAAAAATCAGTGCCCCTTTTTGTAATGGCTCAGTAATGAATATCACAAAAAATACTTGATAAACATACTATTCTTGTTGAGGAAACTACTCTTTCACAGTCCTGGGAAAAGAAATGATTTGGTATAATTTTGATGCCGGAGTCGTCAGACAGTCCCTCTAACACAGTTACTTTTATCATTGTAATAAAATGGTTTTCTTTCTCAGAGCTTATTTTTCTCCCTGGTAGATATGATGTATTGTGCTCTTGGGGTTCCTTAAGGGCTCCTTTTCTCTCTCAGTGCTGGTTTATAAAACCATTCATTTTTATCCTGTCCTCACTTTACTGCTTAAGCGTTTGTAATGTTCTAGTGTTCCATCTATTTCAATTGAAAGCTTAGCCAAGCCAATAAATGTTGTTTTCTCCCCATTTAGACTGATGATGTGGCAGGATTAGAACCTGATCCAGGCTATGTGGGGTAGCTGGCTCATCTCAGTGGGAGAGCTGGAACTGGATGTTAAATTGCTGCAAGAAGGAACTGTTCCAAAGCCACGCAGATTCTTCACAGCACTTCCTACACCAAATATCCTCACTCCCACTGGAAAGAAAAACAGAGTGGAAAGGTGGTACTGCTCATAGTCTGTGCAACTAGATTAGCAGGAGGGACAGCCTGTGAGTCTTTGTCGACTGGCATATGGTTCCTTCAGTGATAGTGAAGCTGCGAGGGGGCCCCAGCTATAAGAGATGAGGATTTTCCCCTGCTCATCTGCAGCACAGTGGCCCAGCACTCATGGACAGTGCTGAAAATACAAGTGAGAGCTGCCACTGGCAACTTTTCTGCCTGTCTCAGAGTTGAGGCATGTTGGAGAGCTGGCATTTGAGGAGCAGAGAGCAAGATCTTCCCAGCAGCAACAGCAGGAATGAGAGACAAACAAAAGCCATGAGTGGAGGGTGTTCCCATTTGGGACTGCCTTATTAAGCAATATACTTTGCTAGAAATAGCACCAACCTTGAGTATCTTCTCTTGAGAGGTGTCCAGCATACTGATGTACTATGCAGTAGAAGGAGGGAATCTGTCTTTCTCTCCTCCAGTGAAGTTTCTACATGATCAAACATCTTGCACACAGTAGATTCAGGTTCCTAAAACCCAATCATTTGCTTTCCAGAGATATGTGAAGCATTACTTCATATCGTAAGACAATCCCCCTACATAATGGATTTAATCAGTACAACAAAATTAGATTCCAAGACAGAGACTCTTGGACTACGTGTTTGAGACTGGCCTTTTCCAGATGAAGGCTGCTAATAGACAAGGATTTTTCTCAATGCATTAATTTTATGAACTTGATTGAGCCTTCATTTCCTGTTTCTCTCTCTCTCTCTCTCTCTCTTTTTTTTTTTTTTTTTTTTGTCCTGAGGGGTTCTCCACTGTCTCTCCTGCCTCCAAGTCTTAGTGGGATCTCCACTTGTCTTCACATTAAGGCGCAAGCTTCTCAAGTTACAGATGGTATCTGCATTCCTGCTGTCTCTTGAGGCAGCTCATTTGATCAGAAAATGAATGCCTTTAGCAGACAAAATCCTTTTGCCTTCTGGGCAGAATATATTTTAAAAATCTGCTTATTATTCCTTCTTAATATATTTTTTTTTCAAATAAAAACTCAGTAAGATTTCAGGTCCACATCTGTCAAGCATATACTCAGACTAAAACTATGTCACCAAACTGTGTGCTGCTGAAAATCATGCTTCTCAGATTTTTCCAACACATTAAGGTATTAACTGCCAGAAAAAGTTTTCCACCTAACCTGGACACAATCAATTACAACATCAGTAAAAGCAAACATCATTTCTGAAGTCAAACATAATAAGTTAAGGCAAGTCCACTCATTTCTGCTTAATAATTGCAAAATGTTTTGCAAATATACAGTTTTTGTCTTAAATCCTATCAGTGCAAATAGGCAGAAACCAATTAGCAGTTTATTAATTTGCTAAGGTTTTAGTGATTCTTTTTATATAATGAATCAGTGTTTCAGTATTAACCTTCAGCAAATGATTAACCAACTTGCTAAAGCACAGACTAAACTCCAGTGGGAACAGTCCACTGAAGTTAGGCATATGTTTGTGCATGTAAATTATGAAATGTATGTCATATTCAATTTAAGAGCTGTAGAACCAAAGGCACTCTGACGCAAAGGGAAAAAAAAATCAAATCAACCTGTTTCTTTCTGTTGTAGAATTTTCAAAAGTTGCACATACCTGCATTTCTTTTCCAGTACCTACTACAAAGTTGTATTTAACAGTAAGTCAGTGCAGAGGAGTTTTGCAGGCAGAGCAGCAAAAAGCACTGCAAGTCCTGGTGCAAGGATTAGGCAGCAGAACAAAGCATACAACGTGACAGTGAGAGAGGAGAGGTGCCCAGGCACCACTGGAGCCCCCGGTACTGCCCCTGTGGTTCTGAACCATCCAAGTAATCTGAGCAAGGACAATGTGGGGCCTGTAGAGCAGTGAGGCATGAAGAGGGTACCCTGCAAGGAGTTGTCATCTCTATCTGAATTTAGAGACAAGCAGCAATCTGCTGCCCTTCTGTAACAGACACAAGCAGCATGATGGCCTGGAGGGCTTCTGTGCCACCACAGCAGCAGCCAGCAGTCCCAAGCCAAGGAGGGCAGTTCCACCTTTGTGTGTCTTTTCCTTGTAAAAACTGACTGAAGCGCACAGCTGTTGCTTTCTTCCAAAAAAAAAAAAAAAGGAGCTGAAATGTTTTATCTTCTTCCTGAAGTGATTAATTCTGGCAGGTTCCAGCCTACGAGCAATAGCAGCCACGTAAAGATAGGTAACATTTGCTGTATTTTTAGAGATTTTTACTGTCCATGTGTTTCTTGGTGTTGTCCTTTATTGTACCAATCAGTGACCTACTAAATGGTACCAGATGAATGAAGTGCAGCGAATTCACTGTTTTAAAAGCCCTAAAAATGCCAGAAATCCTCATGTGAGCACAATAACACATTCTGAGCCAAATAGCTCATTTTAAACATGCTCATTTTATGCCAGTGAAAGTTAGTATCTTCTAGGGGGAAAAACAAATGTTTTACCTCTCGTCCTGCACTTTCCTGTGTCTTTTTTGTGTTAGCTCTATATTTTCACCTCGATATTTGTGGAGTGGGAAAATTTGTCTCTGCTGCTGTATCCCCTGGAGAAATTTTGATCTAACTGGTGTTCTCACAAAGAGGTAAAAATAGGACATCTAAAATAAAAAGCAATTTCCTCTGTGCTACCGCTGAAAGCACTCTTTATTGTCTCACTCATTTTCAGAGGAGGGAGGAGAGGAAGAAACCTCCTTGACCCCTTAAATCTGTGGACAGCTTTTCCTCCACTTACCCAGTGAAACACAACAGGTAGCATCACTGAGTTCACCACATATTTCTCTCTGGCAGGGCTATGAAGCCTCTGAAGGCACTCAGGCACAACGCTGCTCCTGATGGACATGAAGTAGCTGAAGCATGCCGGTGCCTGTGCCCCACAGCACCTTGTTGTCTGGACCCTTGCACAGTGCATCTGACATCTGTAGACCTCTTCCACCATGGCTCCCTAACCCTGCTGGAACAGGAACAGCGCTCCCTGCAGTTAACACACTCCCTGTCTCCATCAGTAGGACTAGCAATGGATGTATGTGTGCCAGAAGCAATTAAGGGATGCTATGCTTTCCCAAACTCAGCTACAGTTTCAGTCTGTCTATTAATAACCTTAGGCAGATGAGCTTCATGGTGCATCTCTGGCATGTCTCACCCCAGAAACATCCTTCCAGCCTCAAAATAGTTTGCTGCATATATGCATTCATTTGGTGCTGCAGTTTCTCTACAGTAACATGCATAGGTGTGGGCTTCCTCAGGCACAGGAAGTAGTGCTGGATGGGGGAAGCTCTTGAGAGCCTGTGCCATGTGGGAGCTGCTGATGGTAGCCCCATGTCTGCCAAATGATGCCATTTCATTTCTTTGCACCAATGCTCAGCCTCCAGAAATGTCATGGACAGTGGCAGTGTTTCAGTAGAAACATCTCACCTCAGCCATATCTGCAGTGCATTATTTCAAATCTGTTTGGCTTTTGTTCCTCCAGCACCCTCTGTTTTTGCAGAACAACATGGCTCCCAAAAAATTCTCCTCAGAGGATTATTTAGGTGTGACTGTACCATGAAATGAGCACTCTGTGAGTAATCACTAGGATCTCCTCAGAAGTGCCATGTTCTTTCTCCCTTCTACTAACTCCCTCCACTGAGCATCATGCCTCAGAAACATAGATGTGTGTGAGGGCAAGTACTGTATTGGTGGCACAGAAAGCTTGTCATTTTCCAATATCCCCTCTGGATGCCTGCTTTGGAGTCTCAGTGATCTAATAACTCTCTCCATTACACAAGATACAACTCCACAGGAGCTGGTGTGAGACCCTGGAAACTGTTCCTCAGCCACAAGGAGGTCAAGGCCACCTTAAGGCTCAAAGTGTGAAGAGCAGAGTCTGCCCTTTCTAATGGGAATACATAGCAAAAAACAAAGCAGAACAGCCTCACCTACACAAGCCTTTGTCAGAGAGGGTGACATTATGAACAATATTCCAGAACTTGTAATTTTAGTTTCTATCAGTTTGGGGTGTTAGAACGGTACACAGTAGGCTTAGATGTGATAATCTATCTTAGCTTCCTAGAGGAAGGAGGTGAGATTAATTTTTAGGCAGGCATTCACATCTCCGTTGCTTGAAATTACCATTCATGTTCACATATAAATGATTAATATACACTTGGAAGAACTCTTGCAACCTAACCTGAACACCTATTTCAGTGCTTAAATTGGGGATGTAGACTTGGGCTTATCCTCTCTTACCTTTAATCATCTGGCTGAGGAGATAAGGTTGGGAATGCAAGTGTGCTGGTTCCTTGGTCATTGAAGAGACTGAGGAGAGCACACAGAGGACAAGCCTGCCTGGCTGAAAGCTGAATTATCCTCTTGGTTACCTCCTCTCTCCACTCTTCCCACATGTATCTGAGAGCTTCAGCACATCAGTCATGTGGGCCTTGCATCAATAAAGCTCTGCACAGGCAATAGTGATGTAACCAGGGACATGACTTTAAGTGCTTGTCCTCAGTCTCTGGGATCTGCACCACTAAAGCGTGCCTATATTTTAACTGTTGCTGTGTGTTAAATCTGCCAGGAGCAAGTCAATATATTCTTTCTTTAACAATCTGCTTCTGTCTTCTTGTTGACAGGCCCTCCCTGTGGTCTCCTTAAACTAGCACAGATTAAATATATGCAAACTATTTTAAAATGAGAAGCTCTAGGGAGAAAGAAATTTGAGGCTGTGTTACTGTGACAGAGTGTATTTAAGATGTGCTCTGAGCAAGGCGCAAGCTCACTGCCTCAGGAAGCACTGCAGCAGCTACCTGTGTTCCACTTGAACAAGATGTGAGGAGGGAGGGAAGTGACACAGCTGCTGAAGATTGTGGCAATGTCCCACAGGTTGATTCAGAGCATTCAAGTCAGGAGCTTCACACTCCATGTTGAATTTTCAGGGAATACAAAGGGAGAAGCCTAATTTTAATGTGGGTGAATGTGGTTCTGGGGTGCCTGTTTCTCATATGAGCTTTGGCTGTTTTATTTCTATCTCATGTTTGCTTCTCTGAGAAGGATGGAAAGTCCTTGACCATGGAGCCACACATCTGCTGTTTCCTCTCTATGGACATGTGTGCTATAACAACTTTGGCTTCAAGCTTTTGTGTGCAGGCTTATGTGGAAAGGAAATCGGTGGCTAAATTGAGGACACCTGGAAGTTTTCCCTGCTCTGAGCCCATTTTCTGCCTACACTCCTTTTCCTTTTTGGTTCTCTGATGATTTCACTCCAATACTATTTCTGTCTTTTCTCCTCTTCCATCCACTCCTTTCCTCTCATTAACCTCTGTTTCTTCTTTGAGCTCCATGAATACTTTTGTTTCCCACACTGGGGCGGCAGCTCAGGGGTTACTTTTCCATTTTTATTTCCCTTTTGATTTTTTTTTTTTGGCCCTCTCTCCAGTTTATGTTTTTCTTCTGTTAGTCCCTCTTCTGAATCATTTTGCTGTTTTGGTCTTTGCAGAACCATTATCTTCTGAATCGTCTTTGCTCTTGACTATTCAACACCCTCTGGGCTGACTCAGCCTGGGCTGTGTGGGAACTGATTGGGAATGAATCAGCAGCTCAGTGCTCAGAAGGGAATTAACAATCTATTTACTCTCAGATGATTCCAGTCTCTCCACCTCCATCTCTAGTGACCATTTTTCCAAATAAAACTATTTATATTCCTCAGATATATGAACAGGTACAGTGGTAGAGAGGGGCTGGAAAAGTTGCTTTGAGGCAGTAGGTGGCTGAAACCATTAAAACTTTCAAGTGACAATAGCTAAAATTAGTCTAAGAGGAGAGAAGATTATTAGCTAGGAGACTTCAGGGCCCTATACAGCGGGTGGTCTGTTTCATAGAATCATAGAATCATAGAATGGCCTGGGTTGAAAAGAACCTCAAAGATCATCGAGTTTCAAATCCCCTGCCATGGGCAGGGTTGCCAACCATTAGACCAGGTTGCCCAGAGCCACGTCCAGTCTGGCCTTGAATGCCTCCAGGGATGGGGCATCCACAACCTCCTTGGGCAACCTGTTCCAGTGCGTCACCACCCCCTGAGTGAAAAACTTCCTCCTACCATCTAACCTAAATCTCCCCTGTCTCAGTTTAAAACCATTCCCCCTTGTCCTATTGCTATCCACCCATGTAAACAATCGTTCCCCCTCCAAAGCAGGAACAGCAGCAAGTATGTATGTATGCAGGCTGGAGATGTTTACTGTATGCATAAACATTTTGTGATAATATTTTGAAGTACAGTTTCTGAATACTTCATTTCCAGTGAAAAGGCCCTTTTCATACACATAGTTAGAGTGCCTAAAGGGTAAAAATCACAGAACATGCAAAAGCTGTTCTCCAGCAAAGCCACTCATCTACCTGCAAAGAAATGCTCTCACTGATAGGATACTTCCTATTTTTCATAGTTTAATATTGTTGTACTGACTGCTGTTGCTGTTACATTGTATGCCTGAACATGTGGGAATAGAGTGCTGTTGACACTGGGTTAGAACGGGAGCTAGTCTATTATCATCAAGGTCTTATTATGGCATAAAGGCGATACAAGCAATTAGGGGACAGATTCTGCAGGAGAGAGAACTGTTTCTGAATAGCTGTTTCTCTAATGGCTTTGGTCTGATTTTGACAGATGCACCTTTGGATGAAACTGTGAGGTCTTTCTTTTGTTTGCCATGTTACTGAAATGGGCTTGTTCTCCTTTGTTCCCCTCAGAATGACGGTGATCAGTCCACGTGGGTCAGAAGCAGTGGAAAAAAGCAGCGCCTTGTAATTTCCCCGAGTTTCAAGGCCAGAAACCAGGATGATCATTCATGAAAACGCTTCCTGAAGTTCAGCAAGACTCTTGTGCTTCACACTCTGTGCTTTGGCCCAGCTGAACACGTGTTCATGGCTGGCCTGTAATTCCATTAATGCGAAGTGAAACAAATTGAAGGGAGAATATGAAACGTAACACCAAAGCCAAAGTGTTTTCTTTGAGAAAGCATCCTTTGATTCATGTGATGGAGGGGGCCAAACCTTTCTTTAGGAGGAAATGCCTCAAAATATTCTCATTTTGGCATCTGGTAAACATTAAGCTTTTAACTGCTACAATCTAAGATGGATTTTATATGTTAGATCTAGAAGTAACCCTCCTTGTAAATACGTATTACTTGAAGTAAATTGCGCCATGAGAACCGCTTACTTGGCTTCCCCTCTCAAAATGATTCACAGGTGATTGGAAAGCAGCTTAAGAGGACAATAAATACAGAAGAAAAAGAGGATAAAGTGTTTTTGGCTGTTGACAAACTTTGGGGTGCCCACCAAGACAGGAAGTACACTGACTTCAATATAAGTTTAGCAGAGATTTCATGGAATAACTGCATCAGTTATCATTTGTGCATTGTTAGAGAATAGGAGAGAGAAATACTTGTTTTCTGAAGCAGGTAAATAATTCATTGTAGGTCAAATGCAATGGGTTTCAATGGATTTTGCATTTAGGAGGCTAAGGTTTTAGTTAACTGAGTTTTAAAGAGATAGCTTTGGAGAAGAATAATTCAGCTGTTTAGAATCATACTGTGATGCTAAGAAGATGTCTGGAGAGATGGGAATATAATATATTTTAGGGTCAAGAAAATAAGAAATCTTGCAATTTGCCTTTTTCACCGCTTTACTTTAGGAACATTGCAAACATCTTCAGAGAGAAATTGTCTAGCTCCTGCACAAATAGGTTAGTAATGAAAATGTTCCCTAAAAAGTCAACTTGAGGTTTTCAACTGGCTGGGTTATTTAGCATCACACAATGTGAGTAGTTCAAGAAGCAAAGTAATTTGTGTTACATTGGGTACTGATAAAAAAAAAGGAATTCTGATTAAAAAAAAAAAAACAGAGCTGTTTTCTCTGCAGACAGAACAACTAAAAGATGGACATTTCTGTTTAACTGAATAATCAGTTGCATTATCTCCTCAGCTGCTTGTGGTCCCAGTGCAGCAGGATACAGACTCATCCCAGGCTGCTTTCTTCTGTCTGATTTTTCTTTCTTTTTTTTTTTCTTTTTTTTTCTTTCTTTTTTTTTTTTTTGAGAACCACCTGTTTTGCATATCAAATTCATGAGGGAAGAATCTTTTCAGTTTTAGAATTTTAGATCACTTCATCTCCCTCTTCCCTTTTCTGAGTCTTCTTCTTTTTAGCTCTAATTTTAAAGCCATGTTTGACCCTGAAAGTCAGAGTATGTTGAAGTGAGGAGTTACGAGGCCACTTAGGGGACTGTGCAGTCAGATCAGAATTTAACACCACGCAGTCAGACATGAGTCCTTCCATGCTTGCCCTGCTATGGCTTGCTTGCTGCAGTCAAAGCAGGGGCAGCGTGTTGGGCTGGTCACTAAATCATCACTGACATCTGGGTTCCCTTGTGGAGACAGGGACAGGTGTGAAACCCACTGAGAAGGGACAGTTCCCTGCATGGGGTTCTACTGTGGCTAAAGGATCAGACTGAGCCATGAGGACACAAATCCCCATCTTGTCCTGGAGGCTGTCTGTGGTTGGGCCCGGTAGGCCCCTCAATACAACAGAACTGCTCACTCACTGCCATCAGTGGGATGAGGGAGAAATGGGAATGTAGAAGTGCAAGAACTCCTGGGCTGAGATAAAGGCAGTTTAGTAGGTAAAGCAAAAGCCGCTTACTCAAGCAAAGCAAAGCAAAGCAAAGCAAAGCTACTACTGCCCATCAGCAGACAGATGCCACTTCCAGAAAAGCAGGGCACATCATGCCCAGTGATTTCTTGGAAATATAAACAGCATCACTCCAAAAGTCCCACTTCCTGCTTCTTTCCTCCTTCTCTTGTTCCATGTGATACCACGTGGTACAGGATATGCCTTTGCCAGTTTGGGTCAGCTGTCCTGGTACTGTCCCCTCAGAGCTCCTTGTGCACCCCTAGCCCCTTGCTAGAAGGGTAGCAGGAGAAGCTGAAATGTTCTTGGCTCTATGCAGCACAGCTCTGCAACAACTGAAACACTGAGGTGTTATCATCACTATTTCTTTCATAAATCTGAAACACAGCACCATACCAGCTACTATGAAGAGAATTATCTCAGCCAAAACCACAACAGGACTCAATTTCTGCCAGCACAGAGTGTGCCCCCTGCCCTGACTAATATTTGATTTTCTGAGGCCATTCAGTAATGAGTGTAATAAGAGAAAAGTCACATAGAGCAAGTCTGAGCTCCACTGCTGGTGACTGCTGCTGCCTAGAAAGGAGTGGAGCACAGCAGAAAAGGCGACTGAGGCTGTACAGAGAGGAAAGGACACACTGTGGAGACTAAAATATTTTTTAAAATCTATGCATCACTGGAGCATAAAACTGGCAACCGCTGGATGGCCCATCCCAAGCCCAGAGTATGTGTGCTATGGCCTACACTGAAGTGCTAGCTCCATGGAAACGCTATTGTAACGCCATTCCTCTGCCACGCTGTGTTTCATTTCCCCAGAGAGATACTCACAGATGACTCTCATGGTCTGGTGTTTGAATGATACTGGGAAGCTGGTCACTGTAGAAGATAATGACTTTTAGTCATCAGCATTGTGAAGGTATTTTTTACTACTGGCATGGGTGCAGAAACTTTACCATGCCACCAAAATACTTAAATAGTACAATCTGCTTGCAGTGGATTTTCATGCATCAGAAGCTGGAGCTTACCAAAGTTTCTGAGAAATTTGCTTAATAGCTTCGGCTTCTGGCTTCCATTTCACTGTCACTGTCCTCAGCTCAGTGACCTGTTTAGAGGCTGACTTACAGCTCACATCTGTCAGACTGTGCCTAATAGAAAAGAGGGTAAGGCTGCAGGGGCCTGCTCTGCATGAACTTTCCTTCTGCATTGTCTTACTTCACAGTGTCTTTTCTTGCATAGCACCATACCAAAAACAACCTACAAGCCGTTGACCTGGCCACCAGGCTTCTTTACCTTATGTGAAGGGTCAGCCTGGTCCAGGAATGGCAGAGTAATGTAGGAACTGCAAAATTACCTTTCCCTCTTACAATTCTGCACAGAGTGCCATTGTGAGAGCGCAAAGATGCATAGAGGCTTGTGAGCTAATCTAGATTTCACCTTTAATACCACCAAGAGGATATTCCTCCTGTAATCTAATTCAGTTCTGATAAATTTATTCTGCTGAAATTATATAACTCTAGCTGAACAGGATTTTTGTACTGGTTCTTGATGCGACTTGTTGGAAAGGCAATATTTGTTGCTCTTTGTTTTCTTCAAAATGTTTTTTTTCATCCTCAACGGGAAAGCAAAAACTAAATATAACGCCACTGTCCTAATCAAAGGCCACATTTGTACAAAATGAAAACAAGCTTGTCAGCAGCCATCAAAATGATACTGGTTTTGAAAACAATAGTTCTGCAGAATTGGGATCCTTCACATTCTGTCTCAGGTGAAGAGGAGACGCTCCAGTAGGAAAAGCAAAGATAAATGAAATTTGGGTCCTGAGAACCCCTCTTGAAGCACAGCTAATCAGTTCTTCTTGCCATATATTGCCCCCTTATGGACAACAGGTGACCAGAAATGGCATCAAAATAGATACTCAGAAAACTCTTACACTATTTATACATGTATTTATTTCAATTGGAAAATACACCTTTTTCACCTCAAAAATATCTAGATGGAACATGATCTCCTGTAAGAAGCAGGACTTGGAGAGTCATTGTGAGTCCTGTTCTGTTCCAGACCAGCTTCAGTAGCTTGGATGCTGTAACAGTTTACCCAAGAGCTCAGTGACACTGGCTCAGGAGTGACACAAAGCTGTAGGAAGGCAGAGTCCAAAGTGACCTTGACAACAGGAAGAGCATGTAGCTCCTGAACAAGTGCAAATACTTCGAATTTGAGTAAGAATCAAGTTACACATGTGAAGGGTACAACCAATTGGTTTTGCAGAAGTCTTTCAGGACTGGCTCCATAGGTGTTATTCAATCGTAAGCTGAGCAGCACTGTGCTATTGCAAAAAAGGCAAACATTTTGTAGGAGTACATAACATTTTATAGGAGTACATAAACAAAATCAAGACTTCTTAAGAGAAAAAGCTCCTCTTGTCTCAATACTAGGCAGTTTCCATTTATTCTATTATGTAATAGATGTCAGGGGAAAAAAAAAGGCCAGTTTTAAGATAGTGGAGAGCATCTAGAGAATGCACAGGAGACTATTCAGATGAATGGTAAATGTAAGTTCTGAGAAAATAGAATAAAAATCAGACTTAGGCAAAGAAAAGACTGAACAGAAGCACAGTAATGTAAAAAGAAATCTGCAAACTAGAAGGAAACAGATCTTTCTGCATGTCTTTTGTGAGAAAGGTCATTGCTTCTATCATAGCAAGGAACATTTACATTTGGCTCAAGTTGAAAATCTGAAGCCATGAAGAACATCAAGTACCAGATTGCTTGTCGGAGAGGTTGCAGAATTTAAAATCTTATTGGACAAGAAAACCTCCTGGAGCAAAGTGATGATGAATTCTGCACACCAATCTTCAAGACTGTGGGCCTAAAAATAGCTCTGAAATGTTGCCACAGAGACCATACAAAATGCTGGTTAAGACTGCCTATACATTTATAGAAGGAACTCCAGGGTAACTTCATAAAATTTACAGAAAGCACCCAAAGAAGTGTCCGAACAGTGTAAATCACATATCAGAATGGATTCATTAAAAGATGATGAAAATGGTAGAAAAAATGAAGGTGTGTGATGTTAAGTAGTATGCTACCAGGACTGAGTCAGCTTTTACACAAAGAGCATATGAAACACAGCTGAGAAGGACATTTTTTTTCCTTTTTCCTCTCCATATATAGTGACTTATTTTCTTGGCAGAAAAAGACTTAGAAGGCTGTAAAAAGAGGGAAAGGGAGAGCGCGCGTATACTTTATGCTCCAGAAGAGTAGCAGAGTATCAACTTGAGTCTAGCTTCAGGTAGTTTTGATAACCCAGGAGAAGTTTGCCGGTGATCCTGCAACAGGAACATGTTCTGAAGGACTGTGTCAGACACCTATGGATGTGCCCATGACTAACTAGCAAATAGCCATTGCTCCAAGACTGGCTTAGCAGTTGCTCCTTCATCTGATTCTCTGCAAGATTCAAGAACTCTGGAAGAAAATCAGTAGGTGCTGCACTGGAAGAGAAGTCTCCTGTGTTATCTGTAAGGGTGACAGAGTAGATACCCACCACACCAAGCAGGTACTGAGCCTCAGCTGGCCCCATTTCCCTGTGAGGTGCATGGGAAGCATCTCTGAAGATGGACTAAGGCTACCTGGACAGAGGAAATGAATAAAGCAGGACTCCTCTTGCAGACCTATAAGCAGTAACCTTCTAGGGAAGAAAAGCAGTGAGCTCTCTGTGAGTTCCCAGAGCACCAGGGAGATCTGCATACGGTGACTGGCTCTGAGCTGCACTGGGTACAGATAGTAAGAGATGACGGTGTGAGGAATAAAGCCATTGGTATTTTCTCAGGGATTAATGTGCTGACAGCCACTCACTTCATACAGTTTCAGCTCTCCTCCTCCCTGGATGGCCGTCACAGCAACCATCTCCCCAGCTGAAAAGACTTTGCTTTCTCCTGAAGCAGAACTTTGTTGCTAAGCATAACTGTGTGGGCATTAGATCTCCAGAAAATCTTGGGGATCTGCTTCACCAGAATGTCATGGTGAAGCTCAAACATCCCACTGAGATGTGCTAGTTTTACTGCAACAGCTTATAATAATGTTGTTTTTCATAAGGGGTCAGGGAGGAGAGATTTGTTGAGAGCCTGGGCAGGTGGATCAGTAGTGTGAAGTCAAGCTGGAAATCTGTAGCTAGCTGTGTAACCCAGGTGTTGGTAGCGGATCCAATATTGTTCCTCATTAATGGTCTGCACAGTGGAGTAGAATGTACCCTCGGTAAATTTGTGGATGACACAAAAGTGGGGACAGTGGATGACTCACCAGAGGACTGTACAGTCATCCAGAGGGACCTTAACAGGATAGAGTGGTGGGCTGACAGGAACCTCATGCAGTTCCACAAGGAGAAGTGCAGAGTCTTATAGCTGGGGAGGAACAACCAGCTGCTGGAAAGCAGCTCTGCAAAAATGAGCCTGAGTTGCTCCAGTGGGCACCAGAAACACTGGCATAAAGTTGCCCAGAGAGGTTGTGAGGTCTCCTCCTTGGAGATTCCAAAAGCCACCTGGACATGGGCATGGGCATCCTGCTTTGGGTGTCCCTGCTCGAGCAGTAGTTGGACCAGATGGACTCAGATGTCCCTGCTAACCTCAGACATTTTGGGATTTGGTGACTCAGCTGAAGGGCAATTAGACTTATAGACTTGGGACTGAAGAGGAAATTGCACTGTTTTCTACAGCAGACATGTAGAATGAAAGAGATGTACCCATCTCATCTCCCTTGAGTTACTGTTACCCAGAATTCTGTAGCTCGTAAAATTTACTCTGCCTTCTGCAGAGTCCTGGGGAGCTCCACACAGGCCAACTCTCTGAAAGCAGAACACTCTTCCTCTCCCCTCAGCACCAGTTATAAAAACTGTTATGTTGGCATAAAACTTCTGAAGCTCCTGCTGGGGGCAGCAGGGTCATTCCTGGAGCGAGATCAGAGAAAAGTGTTTTAAAAATTTGTCAGTCCTTCTTGTGAAGCAGTACTAGCATGATGTACTCCCACACATGCACACTTTGTAGATTGAAGTAGGAGAAAGTGAGAGAGCATTTCACACTGCTGCAGTCATTGGTTTAGACACTTGTAAAAGCAGAGAAAATTGCAGTCACTACAGGCTGCAGGAGAAATGAGAGAAAATGTGGTACTTGCCGTACCTGCTTGTCTGCTTACTCATAAATGCTGTTGTAGTTGTTACTTCCGGTTGGAGCAAGAACATTGCATGCAGGATATATACTGTTTAAAAGTATAAAGCAATCTTGTTGGTTAACACACAAAAGGTAGGTGGGCTTGAACAAGCTATCAGGCAAATATTAGTGAGCTGACCATGCTAATGGGCCAACAAGAAAGTCTTTGCCAGTGTGATGATGTGCTGTCCCTTCCTCCTCCTTTTTCCAGTCTTACCATTCCACCACCAACCTTTTTTGGGCAGGTGGTGACCACAATACTGGTTGCTTTCTGGCCCTGTCTAGCTGGTAGAGAATCTGGCACCTTGCTCTGCAGCTGAGGACTATCCAACCAGCACCAGCCTAACCACAGTGCTGCATGCAGTCTACTTTAAGCTAGGTTTTTGAGGAAATAACATCTAGCTCAAAATCGCAATCTATATCTGATATGACAACAAGTCAATCATCTTACCCTGTAAATAGTGAACAGATCAAAAGCCCTCTGAGCTCTCCTGTATGATGGCAGGATCTCTCCTTGAGTAGGGACACCCCATGAGGTAACATCTGCTGCAGAGATTCCTAACTTCAAGAGGAACCTTGCTGATGCAGCTCCTTGGTAAGTGACTGGTAGGTTGTTAAGCTCTGAGAGCTTTGCTGAGATTATATCTTAGATTGACTATGCACATACTATCCCTTAGATGTAAACCATTGTCCAAGTCTGGGAGCAGGAGTGGATCCAGCTGCACCTTGGCTCCTTACCTCTGTGGTTTAAGGAGTTTAGAAAGCAAGGGGATCCATTCTGAGCCTTGTGACTCAATGAGAGGATCCTTGTTTGGGCGTGTGCTTAATGCTATCCTCTGTGCAGTAAATAATCAAGGATACCTTGCCACTTCAAATCTTGTTAAGTCACTTATTCATGATTAAACTTTGTTAAGTCACTATTAGTACTAATAAATATATTGCTGCTTCCCTCTTACAAATTTATAGTTTCTATCTGCAACATCTAGGCAAGCGGACATCAGCCACCAGGGCTGATATACCATAGCAGAGCTGGCCTGGATTCCTGGTACAAGTGCCTTTCCTCCCTCAGAGTGAATGAGAAAGATCCTTCAGAAGGGACAACAGAGTGCTAGTTACACACAGCCAGTCAAGAACTTCCTTATAATGCAGTTTTGCATTTTAAAAATGCCTAATTTGTCGGAACTGGGCTGTGCAAATTTCCATGAGACTTGCAGAATAATAATCCCACTCTTCCAGAATTATAGCAAGAGACACACAGCTGTGAAATTTCTGCAAGACAGTGGCACATCATGTTTAACTACAGTTGTTGATGACAATATTCAACATTGGCCTTTTCATACCAGAGGTGAAGAGTTTCCCATGCATTAGTAAGCAGAGTGGCATCTGGACACAGCTGGCTAGGAGGAGCGCAGGGCTCAGGTTGCTGATCGCTGATGCTCTGCAGCAGAGACCAGGCTGCCAGGAAAAAAACACATGTCCTTATTTCAGAGGCACTATCAGGGAATGGGTTTTAACCCATTGGGGATGCACAGTAAGGAACCAAACCTATCTGCAGCGTAATGGATGGGGACTGATAGAAAACAAGATTCCCCATTTTCTATGCAGAAAAAGAAGGAAAAAAAGAGAAAAATTAAGCCTAACCGTTTGCAAAAGCACCTGTGGAGTAGTGCCTCTGGGGCACTCTGTTGGTAGTAGTTGGAAGATGCAGTTGCTGATGGAAATAGGAAAAAAGCAATCAACCTGGGCAATGGCTGAGAGCAGCAGGAGAAGGAACCCAGCTGGCATGGAAACTGGTGCTAACAACATCCAGACCACACAACGTGACACCAGCCATCCCATGCCATCCGCCATGAAGGATCAAGGGAGACCATACTGGAGGGGAGGGCAGCTGAGGAGGCTGCGGGTCCCTCATGGCTTGTTGCCCCATCCAAAAAGTTGTCCCCACTCTGGCATGGATCACTCCTGCCAAGAGTGGGCTTTCCAGAAATATTTTTTTGTTTTCCCTGGAGCATGAAACACTTGGTCTGGTTCATGTCTTGCTGAGACACTGTACAAAACCCTGGCCCAGGCCCTACAGGGGTCTGTGCACAGCAGCTATGGGGCAGCAAGGCCTACCACCAGCTCTGCATGTGGTCATGCGACTCTTCTCCATGTCTGGTGAGTTAACAATAAACTAGAGCAGTGTGCTCGCCATTTTGCAAACCTCTTAGCCCATCATCTCCACAGCTGCCCAGGCTGGTGCCAGAAGGATGGTCCAGAGAAGATCCTTAAAGTAGGGCTATCTCTTCTGTGTGCCCAGGACTCCAAAACAGGAAGAGGAGGAGGAGGCCTGGAGGAGGCAGATGCTGCTGATGGAGAGTGTGGATGCAGATGGGCTGGGTATGTGGAGGGCCACAGCTGTGATGTCTTTTCCTTTCGCCCATTACTTTGTGATCTTTACTGTACCGCACAGCCCCTTCAGTGCTGATTATACAGTAGCCATGCAGTTGTACTTTCAAGAGGGCATAGGAGTAAACGAGCTCCACCAACCTGCATATACAGATACCGATCTGGAGAAGGCAGATAACTATTTTATCCTAGATTATCCTAGAGAAGTTAAAGCCAGTGTGTTTAGCTCAGTAGTATGTTAGCTAAGGGAAGAATTTCACTAATGTGAATGTCTTAAATTAATTCTAGTCTCACTTGAAAAACAGCAATGGAAAATCCTGTCCTCTGTGTAACTGCGTGGTCTTTCCTCACAGCCCCATGGTACTCAGTGGGGTATCTGGAGATGGGGACTTTCTCTGCCTCTGCTAAATTAACTGCGACCTTCAAGAAGAAAAGTTAAAATCCTCAGGCAGTAATTTTAAAACAAAAATAGTAATGCAACATTCTCTGCTTTTCTCCTGCTAGCTCAGGTAGAAGAGGTTCTTCGGAGTGATTGAATCCCAAAGGCTCTCTTTCCACATGAATGTTTCATGCAGCGGAAGTGTAGCTCAGATGGAGTCTACCTGTTGTGCTTCTTCCATAAGGATGTCCAGTGTTCAGCAGCCCTCGAAGGGTGGCTGGGAGAAAAGCTGGTGCCATTTTCCCAATGTAGATATGCAGCTGTCCTGTGAATCCCGCACTTGGAGGAAGTGTCTGATGTATTGGTCTTTAACTGCTTAGATAAGCCACACATTACCAGCAAGCTCAAACTATTCCAGTTTCTGCAAACATACTGAACTTGTGCAAAAATAACTGCAGAGCCACACAGCAAAGCTGAGTCTTGCTGCAGAACAGAGTACCAATTTCTGCTGGAGAAGTATACAGTAGGAGTATATGGCCCTGAGATAAAAAAGAAAGTTTGAAGTTGTTCTCAGTGACACAGTGGGATTTTGTCTCCCCCAGACCTCCACTGAAACTCCCCCAAATGCCATGACTTAACTTCCAAAACCTGCTTTTATACTCTAGAGAGTAATGTCCTTTCAGTACCAAGACAGAATATTTATTATTTTTCAGTATTTTCCTATTTTGGAAAAGCAGTCAGACAGATATAGGATTCAATTACAGAATCAGGTAAAAAAATCTCCATTAATTGCACTTCAGAATGCCATTCTATTCTTTGTGGAGAACATAAAAATGAGGGCTGTGGGACTAAATATGTGCCATGCCTTCTGACATGGCTCATGCCATGGTGTGAGTTAGATTTTACAGTCTCACAAGGCTGGTCTATATAAAATAATGCTCAGGTAAACGTCTCCGTTAGCCAGCCTCAGCATTACAGTTGCTCTGGTTTCTTGCTTGCACAGCAGAAGCCAGTGCCCTCCTGTGCCTTCTGCGGCCAGGGGTTGAGCTAGTGCTGCATCCCTCACTGCTTGGTGGTGTGGTAACGTTCTGGCAGGTTGAAATTCAGCTGGCCACTGTAATAATAGAGTATGATAAGCTGTGGACTACTTTCCTATCTGCTTGCAGCACTGATTCAGGGTTGACAAAAAGTATATTTAGGAATGCAGCGTCTCTCTGACACAGCGACAGACATTTTCTACACAGACATTTTCCAGAGTGGAGCTGCTCTTGAAATTATACATACCTTAACTGCTGACAAAATCATGGCAGGGTCTGGGGAGCAGATCCGCTCCACCTCCTTCCAGATTGTGCTCATGTAGGAGCTGCCCTTCAGAGTGGCCCCTGATCAGCAAATGCTGCTTTCTGGTAAGACAGAAAATTGCCAAACTCTACATGAAAAATGAAGATACATTTCTAGTCCAATCTCCCTTCCACAGTAAGTGTCCAGATGCGAAAGAGATACTCTCACTTCCTTGCTGGTTGTGCAATTATCTGAGCATATTAGCTTCTTGAGAGCTAGCAAATCCTTCAGCAAAATGTCAGTAATGTAACAGTGATTCCACCACAAAATGCAGTTTTTCCAAATCCAATCTAAACCTCCATACAGAAGAGGTCCCATTTATTATTCTGAAATGAGAACAGCTCAAAAAGATCACAACTTTATACTTTTCTTAAATCTATTGTTATGCACCTATTCAAGCCCCTGCTGATAGAAACTGTAACTGATATGTATCTCATAGACAATACCACCGAACTGTGGATTTAGCAACAATTTCTTGGTACTGAGCCTTCCTGGGTATGTGTCTCACAACAGCCTTCGTGATAAAATGTAATCAATCTCCAAGCAGTAGCACTGGGAATAGGGGGAAGCTTTTAATTTTTAAAATAAGGCATCACTAGACCATTTTCAGTACAAACTCATTTAAATCTTAGTGACATACCCTTTCTTAGAAAGGCCTAGCATGAGAGCAAAGTTGTCCCTGCCTGCTGGTGCAATGCACGCTCAGTGATTTACAGGTATTGCTGAGCTCCCCTACCTGGTGTTGCAGGGAAGCATTAAAATCTTTCTGGAGCAGTAAGACCACAGTGAGATTTATGGATCAATATTACTGATACTAGAAATATTCCAGTTCAGCACTGTTTTGACAGTAGAAATCAGTGTTTCACCCTTACAGTCAGTCCTGTATTCTCATTTCAGTGCACAAATGTTTATGAGCCTACTCTAAATACTGCTGAAATGAAAAATTTCCTTTTAATGCAATGTGTTTCAGATCAATCCAAATATTTATTAATAATACTTACAGTGTTAGACTGCTTTTGTACTTTCAGAATGAAAATGACCCCCAAAATACTAAGGAACTCTTTTATGGTTCTTTGTCTGACTCTTAGAATGTATTCCCATGTAGATTTAAGCATGGAATGACAATCAGACTGCTTACCCACACTACATAACCAGCATCTGCACAAAGTCTTACTACTAGCCCAACTAATATCCTTCGCTGAAACATATGTAACACTGTTTTTAATGTACTTTTTTTTGTATATTTCTAAATGCTAAATTCATTAAGCACTAGAAAAATGCTGTGACAAGGAGTTTTTGCCCTTTTTCTTTCAGTATATGGTTTTAAACTACAATGTGCAGGAAAAAATGGATGCAACAAATCTCAGAACCTCAGCTATTCTGAACATAAAATCAGACAGACTGCACTGTACATTCAAATGTTTGTGGATAGTTACTATCTGGAATGTGAATTCCTGATCTTGGTGCAAGTTCATGCCCATCAGTCAAGTAAAAGATCGCAGCAGATGTACTTTGAGGTTTTCCAAGGACAGGAGAGTCTGTACCATGAAACCTAGCAACTCAATTTTGGCTTTCAGGATCTGATTTCCCTTCCAGTATGAATGTTCTGCCTACACCAAATCTTAAGTCTTGCATATTGATTTTTGGTTTGGTTGTTTATTGTACACTTTGTTCAATCTCTCCAAACCAGGAACGTGTCTCTAGGCATTTCTTCTTTTGACACAGCTTAATGCAGACCAGATTTAGAAAGTCAAGTTAGCATTATAAGGGCTGACTCAAGTTACATTTTTAACTCCAAATTGTTTATCCAGCTTTCACGAAAACATGAACTACATTTCTTGATGGTACTCAACCCAAAGCTGAACCTTGAACAAAATTATCAGAAGACAGTCAGATAGCTTTTCAGAATGAAATAAATTCTAAGAAAGAGGTGCTGAAATGTTCCATTAGGTCCCAAGTGATAAAGCGTGGCAATAGATCAGGACTTAGCTTTTCATATTAAAACCAATATTTACTAATACACAGTTGCCTTTGAGAAGGCAATTGCTTCTTGTCTCATTTTAAAATTTACCCAAATAATTTTATGTCATTTTGTTCTCCTTATCCCTGGCTATCCTCTTGGCAGTACATCATGGTCATATTTGTGGAGCAGTCCCACAGGGGACAGCAGCAGTCGGAGAGGAGAACACAGGCAAAATCACCCCGATGCCAGGATTTTTCAGGTTTAATTCAAAGCTCTGTGTTAATTTCTTGAGATGGCCAAACCTCTGGTGAGCTCAGTTGCTGTGGCAGCCTGAGGAATACACACTGATGACACTGCTGACCTGCCTTTTAGTTTGTCGTCATCTACTCTGTGTGAGTTTCCAGCCTGCCTCCTGCGTCCTCCTCCTCCTCAGCCTTCACAATAAAATCACCTCCAACACCCTTGCTGTCTTTCCTTTCCAATTAATCCTGGACCTTTTTCTCACCATCCTCCATACCTCTGCAAAACACCCTTTTTAACCAATAATGCACTACCCTGCTTTTTCATTCTCTTCTCTCCCCAGCAGGGACTCAGAAATGGCACTCTTTAATTGAAATGCCAAAACGAGCTCTGGCTTAAGATAAATGGTCACAGGATCCTGTTTACCTTGCCTCAAACATCCCGCCCTAGCCTGCAGTGACAGTTAAAGAGTCTGGCTCCTCTGGGACACCAAGCATGCCTTATTAAGTGGGTTAAAACACGTCTAGGTGGTGTTAAATCGTAAATAAAACAGCAACAGCAACCTTCTCTGAGCATAAAATGCAGAAGCCTCATTGTAACCCACTGAAGTTCTCTCTTCAGAAGCAAACTCTATTAGACTCCTGAAATCTGCTTTACTACAGGGAGCACAGCTCTTCAGCTGAGCACAGAAGAGACTCTGGCAAAGTAGTCCCCTATGGCAGAAATTTCCAGAGCACACACGGCATGAAAAACATCTCCCGCTTTCCTTAGAATTAATTTCTGCCCAGCATTCACTGGAGTTTAGCACCACTGGCAGTTGAGTGTTCCACCCCTGGGGCAGGCAGGAAGGAAGCAGTGACACTGATTTGTGTAGTTCTTTGAAACATGATTTCAACAAGCCAGGGGGTGAAATCGGCATTCTATTCCTCTGTTGGCATCAACCAGGCTCAACCTGCTTAGTTCATCAGCCCTGAAACACTGCATCATGCTGACATGGTCCTGGTGCTAGCCTAGATAACTCCACAGAGCAGTGAGATGCACAAAAATATCCACAAACCTGAAATTAGGAGCATCAAATTTGTATGTGCACAGGTGAAAAGCAGTGATGGAGAAGAGGTGGTCCACAAGAAGGTCACTTTCAATTTGACTGTTTTCTAAGGTACAGGTGGCAATTTTTCCATCACCATTGAAACCACCTACTCAACAAATAGAGGATGAAAGCCATAGTAAAAGGGTTTTGGCACAACTACCAAGTTCCCTCATACTCCTGAGGAACAAGTATGTTTCTCATGAGTACATATTTACAGGTTCAGATATTTGCTGATACACAGTCAGGTAACCGTCTGTTGGGCGGGTATGAGCCGGGCATATGTTATATATTCAAACTTCACATGGTGGATACGAAGTCTAATCTGGGACTCACTCATTTTGCACAGATGGATTTCTCAGTTTCCAAGTTTTCTTGCATATTTAAAGAAAGGATATGGCAAACAATAGCATGACATATTAACCTGCAAAATATTGCACTTGTTGAAATTTTTGCATATTTTTCAAATACATCTTGGATTCAGGCTCTGACTGTCCTGTCAAATGATTAAATGACAGATTTTTCTGACAAAAGAAGTCATGCATTGCAGTGAGAGATGCATTTATTTCATACACAGACTCATCACCATCTTTAAAAAGACAGAAAACACCGTCGTTATTTTCAAAGGGAAAGTACATTTCCTCCCCTCCCCTTAATGTTCATATCTAACAAACCTTTCTATTCCCCTCAATAATCCTGCTGTGTATATCACTAGGTGCATGTTCCACCTGAAGGTGCTGTTTTCTCTGCAGGCTCAGGTGATTACGTGGCTGAGCACTACCTGCAATTACTGATGATGTGGGGGAGAGCTGCGTGCATAGCATTCATGAGTGAAAACTGACATCTCTCTCTGACATCCCTCCCTGCCCCTAACACTGGAATTGTTAGTTTTTCTAAGAGTGTGAAGCAGGGGATTAGCTGTGCTTCACGAACTCTGGCAGCTCCATTCCTGTGTGCAGGGTAAGCATTCCAGCCTTCTCCAGGGCAAAGGCTGGATAAACAGCATCAGTAAATCTGTGCCTGATGGTGAACAGCACAAGTCCTCTCTCTGCATTGAAGAATAACAGTCTGCCACCACTGTAGTCCAACAGGATGCCGATCCTGGCCAGTTGCTCTGTCACATGTACATCGCTCATCACATCTGTGTGAAAAAATCTGTAAAGAAAGCTGCAGGAAAATGAAAATCAGAATACAGTGAGCCTCCTCGCTGTGATTGACCAGAAATAACTTACTGCTTAATTCCCACCTATGAACAGTCTGCCATATACAGTAGCACATCACGTGGCAACAGAATTTTGCTCAGTATACAGCCCACCTACCTAAGTGAAAGTAGCATTGCTTCAAAGCCCTGCTCAGCACACCCAGGAGTCCTTTTGTTCAGCATCTTTGAATTCTCATGATAAAAGCAGACTTGCCAGAATTGTAATCATCTATATTTTTCATATTACACATCTTTGTGGGGATTTAAGCATGAGCAGTGCTTTAGCACAACCCTTTGCTTCTCATATGTTTTGTTTAGCTGGTCACGTTCACGCATCCGCATAATTTTACTCTAAAAAAATACACTTGCTTACATCAGGAACACCTTTACACCATGAAGAAGGTTATGATTTACAGAACTCCAAGTAGCCTGATGCAGGCCTTGTGAAAACTAGCTGGCAGTCCTGCCACACTAGCAGGTGGATCCCTGTTGCTGTGAAGGACAAGGCAGCAGAAGACATTCCCTGTGGAGGCTTGAATTCTCTGGAGCTAGAAACAGATTCAATAAAGACTGCATTTATGGACGTTGGTGGGATTTTGTGAAACAGTTCAGGATATGAACTGTCCATCCCTGGGAAGATCATGGAACAGATCCTTCTGGAAGCTATGTTAAGGCACATGCAAGACAAGGAGGTGATTTGAGACAGCCAGCATGGCTTCACCAAGGGCAGATCATACCTGACCAATCTGGTGGCCTTCTATGATGGAGCACTGGTGGTCAAAGAAAGGGCAATTGATGTGATCTATGTGGACTTGTACAAGACCTTTGACATAGTCTCACACCACATCCTTATCTCTAAATTGGGTTTGAAGGGTGAACTATTCGGTGGATAGAAATTGGTTGAACAGTTGCTGCCACAGGGCTTGTGGTAACAGCTCAATGTCCAAGTGGAGACTGGTCACAAGTGGTGTTTTTCAGGGCTCTGTCTGGGGACTGGTGCTCTTCAACATCTTTATCAGCGACATAGACAGTGGGATTGAGTGCACCCTCAGCAACTTTGCTGATGATACCAAGCTGCATGGTGTAGTTGACACAATAGAAGGAAGGGATGCCATCCAGAGGGACCTTGATAGGTTTGAAAAATGAGCCTTCCTGAATCAAATGAGGAAGGTAAGTGTAGCCGAACACAGGCAGCTAGGCTCCGTTTTTCGCCTAATACAACAGGTAAGTTGGTTGGAGATTTTTTTAATGAGCATTACAATTTTTTTTAATTAAGAGGAGGATGCTTAAAGCTCCTTTCCAGTTGTCCTTTGCTTGCAGAAAGGAAACAGATAGGTCCTTTCTGCTCTTGAGAGTCTTAAAGCCGGCTGGCTTTACTTATATGACACACAAGTAACTTCTCAATTAACTAGACTCCGCTTTACCTGGTTTGTGTAGGACAGCAGTGCATGCACCAGGAAGTATCACACAGTCCCACAGCACTGCTCTGTGGTGTTGTTTCATAGCAAATCCCAATCCTGTAGCTTCTGCAAGCAGTGACAACAGTTTCCCAGTAATGACATCCTCGAGCAGGCAGTGGTTCACCAAGGACTGATGGAAACCTATTTGTGGAAGAGGTGGAGAATAAAACGAATGTGCTGGTAGGCCAACCATACTGTGATATTTGTTGTAGTCACATCATGCAGCATCCTCAAGAATTGCTAATGGATGGCACTCTTTTCTTTTGACTGTGGAGCTCTGTGTAAGATTTGAATGTTGTTCCTGCGAGTCACTTTATTTTTGCACTAAGATGGACTGATCTTGAGTACAGAAAACTCATAAGCTAGCAAAACATGTAAAAGGTGACTTTGGAGGCAAAAAAAAAGATCTCAAATTTAGTAGGCTTGCTCATGCCTGAAAGCATGGCTATTTTAAGTAGACACAGTGACAAATACCACGTGTGCAAGTTGCAACAGTTAAAGAAACTGCTTAAATTTGTAATGCTCCATTACCTTATAAGAAGCCATGTGAGTATGGCACATCATACAAGTGGCTCTATGCTTGTGGTGAGACTGATATCAGCAAGTCAAAAAAAAAAAAAAAAGTCATGCTTGCAATAGTTGGAACAAGCCTGGTACAATCATTCTAATACACACCAGGGCCACTTCCTAATTCTCGAAACCAAGGATGCTTTGAAAAATATTACTATTAATGCCCTCAGCAGAGGAACAAAGTGAAAGGACAGATTATTTCTAGCCACAATATATTTAAAAACTCACACATTTGGTCTTCTCAGTGCAGCAACAGATTTCTTTGAGACTATAGATCTCTGAAAAATTAAGCAGTAACCATAGACTTAGGCAAATTCAGTTGTCCCAGTAAGCAATTCCTCTGCCTTTGACTTTCTATGGAGATTCCTCAACTCAACATCAAACACTCCGTGGCACCTACAACAGTGATGCAACCACTGCAGTGTTTGAAAGGAAGTCTGTCACGCAGTGTCCGGGGCTGTTTGACTGAAACAATTCTGTTCTACAAAAGTAATGATGTGTGAAAGCTTTCTACGGAGGAAAGCAAGAGTGAGGCCCATCCTGACTGCCCAAGGCTGGCTGTGCTCTCATGCTGCTACTCACCCAGTGAAAGTAGCTTTCTCTGGAAGGCAGATCACAGTTTCATCAGGGGAGATTTGCAAAGCGGGATGAGCTGTGTCACTCAGTATGTGAAATCGAGTTCCTGGTACAATTCAAAACAAAGAAATACCAGTTCAGGGAGGCTATCAACATTTATATGAGATGAATCATAGTATGTTAACAATTACTGCTATCTTAGCTGGACAGAATTCTGTCTGCTGGAAAGTCGGAGTAACAGAAAACTGGGCAACAATGCAAAAACTCTTCCAACCTGTGCCTGTTTGCTACAGCAGTGTTCTGGAAACCAGGCCCAGGGATCATAATAGGCTATACTGTTCAGAAAATTAGATAGGTATAAAGCAGTCCTTGGTGTTAAAGACACCACAAAGTTGAATCATTTTCAATCAATTGCTTTTTCAAAATAGCAAATCTGAATTCGGAGGTTGGTTTGCAAGAATCATGTATGATTTAATTATGTCATATCTCTGACAGAATTTAACAGTTTTGCTTCTGATGTCACAACAGTATTACAATGATATAAATCTAACAACTTCAAATACATTTGTCTCAGATTATGTTAATTTTAAGCAGATAAAATATGGTCCCTTTTATCTCAATTGCTTTCTTTTTTCTCCGATCACTGAAAGTTCAGCTACAACTTCTGGAAGAAGATGATAAGAAAATTAGTGCTTTGCACGCCTATCCCTTTTTTTTTCTGACATCAGAAAAAGGTGATATACCTTTTGTTGAGATGAGAGCAGCTTCACTCTGTTCACTTGTCCCAAATGTATTGACAGCCCTCAAGTAGAAGAAATAGTTCACATTCGGCTCCAGGGATACTTTCAGTTCATGTCTCTTAATACCAGCAAATGATCTGCAAATTTTCAAGATTTACACACATGAAAATATATGCAGATATGCAAACCAAGAAAGACTAATTTATGCAAGCAGCTAACCCACCAAACCACATTGTTGACTTCTGAAACAACAGGCACCATAGAGAAACTCCAAAACAGAGAGGTGACCACTATTTTCACAAACAGACAGGTTTTGTAGGAGCTTTACTATTTCACCTGCCATGTCCTCCCTGCATTGTCTGACAAATTTTCAGGCCTTTGCTCCTTACACCTTCTCACTCAGTACAGTCATTTGGTGTAACACTCACTTTATGTTCATTTTGCAGCATAATTAATCACATGAAATGCAAGCAGCACAGCATAAAATTCTCATCTGCCTCCTGTAAAAAGTCTGCATTACAAAATGAACAAGCTAACGAAGAGGAAAGTTTGTGATTAATTCATCTCCTTGATAGTGAACGTGCTTGTTGTATTTGTATTGTTTGGCTACCGGCTCCAGATACAAAAGAATGGATACCCTTTTCTAAGAACACACAGAAGCCAGGAACTTCCTCTTATTAACTCCTCACTCACAAATTGTTCATCAACAAAGTCTTGGTTCTGTCTCCCTCACTGTGCCATGCGCTCTCACAGGCTGGTTTTGCAAGGGGCAGCAGCAGGAGAACTGTCTTTGCACGGTGCCCTGCTTTGACTAAGTCTCCTGTTTGAGTTGTCCAGAAAAATTCAAGCACTAACATCCTCAGCCACTGATGCATTGCTGCGCTGCAGGCAAGAGAGAGGCAGCTTCCAGTCAATCTGCTTCATATGCACTTTGAAGCACCAGTGAAAGTACTTGGGATAGTTAGAAAGGTGTTAGTTTTATTTTATATATTGTTGGGAATACGAAAGACCAGCTTAACAAATTCTCACACAGTGGATCCTGATTTTCCTCATTTTTGCCTCGTATAATAATGGTAAAGAAATACAGTGTATACCCACTGCACCATATGATAGATTTTTTTTAATAGAATAGGCTGTTTTCCTAACCAAATTCTCCCAGGAATCTTCAAGGCAAGTATTCAGTTTTCAAGTGTTATGAAGGTCTCCCTGACCTCTAGGCTGAAAGATGGTAACTTCAGTGGTAAGGAGATGAATGCAGAAGTCTCAATCTGCACTCCAGTAAATTCACAAACAGCAGATTTGTTTCTAGTGAGCATGCAAGATATCTTCCTTTCCAAGCAGGATTAGAGATGGAGCCCAGGATGGTAGATACATCCTGCAGGTAATGTCTCTGTGGGGAGCTAGGTTAAACAAATCACCTATTCCACCACTAATTATTGTGAGCCCAGAGGAGGTAAGACATGCAAGCCAACTGTCAGGTAAGATCTTTGCTATTAATTTGCAGTGAATGTTTTTCCCCACATGTCCCAGCAGAGAGCAGTACAATCTGAAGAATAATCAGTGCTCATCCATTAGGATTTTTTACATGCCTCTCCTGCATTTATTAGACAAAGGTAAAATCCCACAGCCCTGCACATAGCATGTTTCTGTTAAAACACACAGAGCTCTGTGTCTAGGAGGATAGTGCCTGCAGAAAGGCTGGTACATCATCTTTGTTCGTATGTAACAGGTATTTTGTACTGACAGGTAACATTAGAAGTGATTACAAACACTCAGAAAAAGCACTGGGTGTTCCTGTGATCTTTTCAATTTGAAAGAATTTCAGAACATTCAGGGCTCTTGCATGATCAGCACTGGGCCTTGCTGCCTTTGCAGAACGTACTACATTAATGCTAGAACTAATGCAATGTAAACAAAAGAAATAGGTTGCCCGAAGCAACTGCACTTTTGCTTCAATAACCAAAGCCCTGACTACAAGAGCACTTCATCAAGACACTGGAAGATACGTTGAAGTTCTTGGAAACTTCCCTGGAAGTTTCAGGGAAATGCTGCAAGATGAGGAGTAACCTTTAGACATGAAACAGGAAAAAAGCTTTGTCTGAGCACAGGAGGCAAGAGAAAAAGGAAAGATGAGTTGAACAAAAATGCAAGACAGGAACTGAGTAAGGTGGCAAATAGAAAAGAAGCAATGGAAAGAAAAATGGGGCTGGAAGCAGAGGAATGGGAAAAGAATTGGGCACCCAAGCTTTGAAAAAAAATATTCATGCTTCCAATACTTCTGGTCCAACCTGCCCTTTAGGATTACCACCTGAATATCATGGGTGTGAGTAGCATAAACAACCAAGAAGCTTGAATAAGAAGTTACTAGGTGATATGAAATGAGGATACACTAAGCTATTCCTCAAAAGCTTTTTGTGGCAACATGTAGATCAATGACTCTGAATTACAGCTATATTCTCTATCTGGTGCCTTCTTCTGCCTTCTGGAAATTAGAAGATATTTTCTTTTTACACTATTAACTTTTATTTAACTGATGACTAGTTAAAAAACACAAAAATTCTACTAATTATAAGTGCCAAGTAAATTTTAATGCAATATGTAAACATGGGATATTCATGTCCTTAAGTCTGGATCCCAGAGCCTGGGAACTCAGAGAAGATTTCGGGTCCAGCTGATTGCAGAATAGAGTCATCTATCAAAGTTCAGACTACTGTCTCTTTCAAATTTGAAATTCTTCAAAGAAGAATTTGCTTGCATGTTTAAATCTGAGAGCAATAGCACACTTCTTTAAGCTGTAATAGTGAGAAAGAAATACCTAGTCCTTACCTTTATGACCCAGTCTTTATGTATATCTGGTTAGTAAAACAGCGAACAGATTTTTGAATAGCATTCTCTAGTTGATAATCTTTTTTAGCCAGCCTTAATCTGCCTAAGAATAAGAGCTCATCAATGTTAGCTACAATTACGGCTTAAAAAACAGTCCTGCTGCTACCAGCTATGAAATAGAATATGCTGGGAAGAAAGACTTTCATCTTCAACACTTAGGCAGCTCCAAGATCATAAGAGGCTGAGGGCAAAAAAGAAATAGGTATTGCTATACTCTCTCTCACTGGAGGATAGGGTGAGGGGGGAGAAGAGTGAATACTAAGGTCTTCCCAGGTTATGAGCAATCACTGATGTTTGTCATGTTTCCGAACCATGCAATCAGTTGTAAAAAAAGTAAAGATGAAGAGAAGGTATGATTGCTGTCCAGCTAGTAGCACTAGAAAACAAGCATGGGAGAAAGGAAGGGAAAATGCATTTCTAATATCCTGACTGTGTTGGGAAAAAGCCTGTTTCATTTCATAGCTCTTGTAAGAAGCATTGCAGCTAGATCTTCTTTGAGCTTGCCTACAATATTGAAGCATGCAGTTTTGGTCATTAAAGAGAAATGTAAATGCAACCTTTTATTTTGTCCTATGTACTTCCCACATACATGCAACTGCCTTCTTTAAGGATGGTGGGAAATACAATAGTTTTATTGTTTAAGCATGATGCATTCTGTCTTTTAGCAGAAATATTTTAACGCTTGTACTGTCCCCACAGTCTCCTGGCATCATGATACAAATTTCAAAATCTAGAAAGTCAAGAAATATCTTAAGTTAAATATTTTATGTATCTCTTCTTAATCTCTCTCTTTTAAGAATTTGTAAGTCTCAAAATCCAGGCTCCACATTTTTGGTATGTGCTATTCAACACAGCGCAGAAAGGAGTTACATGTCTCTTCACCTTTAAATTGCCAAGCAATATTATAGCAGCAACTGTCTGCTAAATTTGTGATTTCCCTGTTTTTAGGGAAATCTGATGCTGTGTTTTGATGCATGTTTCTCTCATCAGCGTCCTCATTTATTTCAAGAACACAGTGTCTAGAGAATATTTTTTAATATTGCATGAACCTAGCAAATGATACACCTGGTAGTGATTCAGAACGCCCTCTGTGTTGTAATTGTCATTCCCACCCCCAGTATCACACTGAAACAGCACCTCCGGACCTGTTCTGATACCTCTGATGCCAAGCTAGAGCTGAAAGCATGTAGGCTTCTGACAAAAAGTTAGAAGCACACAGAAGGGGTGCACCATGAGTGCAAAAAAAAAAAAAAAAACCCTTGAAGCTAAATATAAAGAGTAAATTGCTCTGAATTCCTTCCAGCTGTGCTGCATGCTTTATTTCCTCTCCTCCATTCCTGCTCTAGCTGTCACAGGGTTAGAGCACCAAAGCACCACTTGCAGTGGTCTTCATTGCTACCTTAGATGGCAAACACAGCACAGGCACAGAGGAGGAAGATTCCCTATTTTCTATGGAACTGCTTCCCTAGCTGGCTGGACAATTGTGAGCAAAGCCACCGGAGGGAGGTGTGCTATCCTGCTTCCAGCATTAGACCTGTTCTTTGAGGAGGCGGAAAATTTCAATCACTAGTGGTGTCAGTATCACATTAATGGAGAGGATGACACTCATTCACTTCCACTTTTATGAACTCACTGCATACCATAATGATTTCTGCCCCTCCAAGTCTTACAGATTTCTCCTAATGTGATACATGGCTTCCCTCTGAACAGCCCACACACCGAATCCCTGGACTTCACAGTTTTCCATCTTCCACCCACTGCTCCATTGACTTCTCCACACAAAGAATCTGAATGGCAAGAAAATAGCAGAGCTCTGGAAACTGAAAGAAACATTTCAAAGCCTCCTAAGAATTCTGGAAAAAAGTATCAAATAGGTGAGGAGGTTTAAAAACCCAGAAGTAGGCCAGAGACTCAGGGTTGTAGAAGATTTAAAACCGCTGTATATAATGTCATATTCATCATGTGGCAAATTGGAAAAGAGAGAAAACTCAAAGGGAAAAATCTAGATTTTTTGATGTTATTTAGAAGAAAACATTTTTTGAGGATTTCTAGAGGTTCCTGAAGTTCTCTCCCTGAGGGACTGGAACTGCTCAAGAACACGCTGAAGGCTACAGAGGGCTTGCTCAGTCCTGGCTCTTGTTGTGCTAAGAGTATACTTTTGACTTGTCATGGTTTTATGATTTTCGGTTATTGGTACTCCACATCATAACATCATGTAGTGAATGTACCTGGTTCTCAGAAGAGAAGGACTACTACAGTCCCCACGGTACTTTGCTCCTCTGTTACCATTTTCCAGCCGGAGGGAAAAGATAAAAGCTCGCAGTATAAAAACTTGCAGATCATGAGACCTCGTCCCTTTTTCCGCCGTCTCTCGTCTTGGCAGCACCTCGCTCTCCAGCCGTCTTATCGTCGGTAGTAGAGTAAGGCCTACCTTGATTTTGGGACATTCTCTCTCTCTGTATTGGATTTATCAGCTTAAATTGTAATTATATTGTACTATAGTGTGTTGTTTTGCATTCCGATATCTTATTTAGTAAATTAGTTTGTTTCTCCTCAGATTGTTGCCGCTGTTCTTTGCTCTCAGGGCCATCTCCCTACGCTTTTCCCCTTTCCCCTTTTCCCGGGACGTGGGCCCGTGGGTCCCCCGTCCCCTTCGTCACGGAATAGGGCCTAACGCCCGTAAACCGTTGACATGACTTTACTTGCCAGAGCCCTCCTACATGGGTTCTCATTATACAGGTTCACGAATGCATGTCTGACCCAGGCTCTTAGGACTTTCAACGAACAATTTCACAAATGTTAAAAAATAAATGACTTACTGAAATGACAGATACAACAGATTCAAGACTGACACTGATAAATGCACTAGCTGCAATAGTGTTAAAATACATAGGTTGCTTCAAAAGTACTGCCTCCTGTTTATTTCTATGGAAATTGCAACAAAGAGGACAATAACTCTATTTGATAATAATTCTCAGCTTCAAAACACTGGGTTCTGATATAGCCACCACCATTAAGAATGCATTTTGCCAGCGATGAACAAGAGCCTGTATGCCATGCTTGTAAAAATCTGCACCAGTAGAAGTGACCTACTGCTTCACAGTTGCTATGATGGTGTCGTGACCAGAAGAGTGCTGCCCATGCAGTCCATCTATCATTGCCCTGAACACACAGAAATCAGAAGGTTCCAAACCCAGGTGGGTTTGGTGGGTGTGGTAGGAAAGTCCAGCCAAGACCATCAATGTCCTCCACTGTCTTCGATCTGGTATGGGGCCTGGTGTTATTGAGTTGCAAGAGAAAGGTTGTCTTCTTCTCTGGCTTGACTTTGGAAGTTCGATCCTTCAGGTTAGTTAGTGTCATGATGCAAAGGTCAGATTTAATGGTTTGTCCATGTTCCAGGAAATCCAGATGGATCACCCTTTCCTATCTCAAAAGACATTGCACATCACTTTACCCATTCAGAACTTCATCTTCAACTTTCTCTTCAGTGAGGAATTCACATCTTGCCACATGGACTGCCATTTTGACTCCGGCTTGTAGTGGTGATACCGCATCTTGTTACGAGTAATGGTGCGATACAGTAAACTGTCACCTATGTATTGATTCAGCAGGTGCTGACAAAGTTGCATATGGTGTTCTCTCTATTCCTGTGTGATCATTTGTGGGACCCACTTGGCACAGACTTTGAGATTGATTCCAGAGTTGCTACCATCATTTCCAATGTGTTGAAGCCAATATTGAGCTCCAAATGCAGTTCCCTGGTCATAACTGATCAATATGTGAAGATGAGCTGATTGAGATACTCTTCATTTTGTGGTGTGGCAGCTGTGTATGGCCATCTGGAATGTGGCTTGTCTTTCATGTCACTGTTGCCACTACTGAAATTCATCACTCACTGACTCACTGTGCTCACATCCACTGTTTTGTCTCCATAAACATTCAGCAAACATCAAAGGAGAAAAGGAAGGCAGGCAAGAATGCCAGGAGACCTCTGCGGATCAACAAGGAGCTCCTGGACTTACTTAAGTACAAAAAGAAAGTCTACAAGCAGTGGAAGCAGGAATGGGTTACATGGGAGGTCTACAAAGAAGTTGTTCGAGCAGCCAGGGATCAGGTTAAGGAAGCTAAAACCCAGTCAGAATTAAATCTAGCCAGAGACATAAAGGGGAACAAGAAGAAATTCTACAGATATATCAGTGATAAAAGGAAGGCCAGGGAAGATGTGGGCCCTCTCTGGAAGGAAACTGGAGACCTGGTCATGAGGTATACAGAGAAAGCTGAGATGCTCAGTGACTTCTTTGCCTCAGTATTCACTGGCAAGGGCTCTAGCCACACTGCCCAAGTTGCAGAAAGCAAAGTTAAGAACTTGAAGAAGATCTGCCTGCTGTAAGTGAAGATCAGGTTTGAGACCATCTAAAGAACCTGAAGGTGCACAAGTCCATGGGACCCGGTGAGATCCACCCATGGGTTCTGAGGGAACCGGCAGATGAAGTTGCCAAGCCACTATCTATCATATTTGAAAGGTCCTGGCAGTCTGGTGAAGTTCCCACTGACTGGAAAAGCGGAAACTTAACACCCATTTTCAAGAAAGGAAAAAAAGAAGATCCAGGGAACTACAGGCCAGTCAGTCTCACCTCTGTTCCTGGCAAGATCATGGGGCACATCCTCCTGAAGATTCTGCTAAGGCACATGTGTCATAGTTTTATGATTTTTGGTTATCAGTATTCCACATCATAGCATCATGTAGTGCACTGAGAGTTAAAGAGTTAATGCTCCAGTTCCCTGGATTGTCAGTAGAAGAGAAGAGCTACATACCCTAGAGGATTTTGCATTGTTCTGTTTCTGTTTTCCACTCAGAGGGAAAGATGAAACTGTTCGCATAACACGAAACGTTCCCTTTTTTTGATCTTCCGGCTTGTCCAGGCCGTATCTCTCTCCCTAGCCATCTTGTCACCCTTTTCTCCTTTTCCCTTTCCCGAGGTGTGGGTCCATGGGTCTCCCTGCCCCATTAGTCATGGAACTGGGCTGAACCAGCCTGTAAACCACTGACAAAATGGAAAATAAAGATGAGGTGACTGGTGGTAACCAACATGGCTTCACCATGGGCAAGTCATGCCTGACTAACTTGGTGGCCTTTTACGATGGAGTTACAGCATCAGTGGATAAAGGAAGAACAACTGACGTCATCTCCCCGGACTTGTGCAAAGCATTTGACACTGTCCCGCATGACATCTTGGTCGCCAAATTGGAGAAAAATGGATTTGATGGATGGTCCACTTGCTGGATAAGGAATTGGCTGGATGGTCTCACTCAGAGAGTTGCAGTCAATGGCTCAATGTCCAAGTGGAGAGCGGTGATAAGTAGCGTTCCTCAGGGATTGGTGTTGGAACCTGTGTTATTTAACATCTTTGTAGGTGACATGGACAGTGGGATCAAGTGCAGCCTCAGCAAGTTTGCAGATGACAGCAAGCTGAGTGGTGCAATTGACACGCTAGAGGGAATGGATGCTATCCAGAGGGATCTGGACAGGCTTGAGAGGTGGGCCTATGCCGACCTCATGAAGTTCAACAAGGCTAAGTACAAGGTCCTGCACCTGGGTGTGAGCAATCCCAAGCACAGATAAAGGTTGGGCAGAGAATGGCTTGAGAGCAGCCTTGAGGAGAAGGATTTGAGGATGTCAGCTGATGAAAGATTCAGCATGAGCCAGCAGTGTGCGCTTGCAGCCCAGAACGCCAACTGTATCCTGGGTTCCATCAGGAGAAACATGAGCAGCAGGTCGAGGGAGGTCGTTCTGCCGCTCTATTCTGCTCTCATGAGACCCTACCTGGAGTACTGCATCCAGTTCTGTGGCCCCCAACACAAGAAGGACGTGGATTTGTTTGAGCAAGTCCAGAGGAGGGTCATGAAGATGATCAGAGGGCTGGAGCAACTCTCCTATGAGGACAGGCTGAGACAGCTGGGGCTGTTCAGCCTAGAGAAGAGAAGGCTCCAGGGGACCTTATAGTGGCCTTCCAGTACCTGAAGGGAGCTTACACGAAAGCTGGGGAGAGACTTTTTAGAAGGACATGTAGTGTCAGGACAAGGGGATATGGCTTTAAACTGGAAGAGGGTAGATTTAGAGTAGATATTAGGAAGAAATTCTTTACTGTGAGGGTAGTGAGACACTGGAACAGGTTGCCCAGAGAGGTTGTGGATGCCCCCTCCCTGGAAGCATTCAAGGCCAGGCTGGATGGGGCTTTGAGCAATCTGGTCTAGTGGGAGGTGTCCCGGCCTATAGCAGGGGGGTTGGACTAGATGATCTTAAAGGTCCCTTCCAACTCAAACCATTCTATGATTCTATGATCCACGAATGTCAGTGGATGCTATTTTTTCAGCATGGAGGAATTCAATGACACACCTTCGATTCATACACATTTCTATGTCAGATGCCATTGTGTCAGACTGTCCCTCTGCTGCCATCTGTCACATGGCAACAACGTGTAATGGAATACTGGTGGGAAGGTTCAACCTCTACTGCCATACCACCAACACCCACCTCTGATATTGTGGGCCAACATAATAAAATAGGAGGCAGTACTTTCAGAGCAGTCCTCGTACGACGACAGTGCCAGCCTGGGTATTTTCTTCACCCAAAGGTGAGGCACAGTGTTCACCAAAGTGGTGTCTATCTCTTGGTGGAAGAGGAGTAAGGCAGATTCCCATCCCCTTTCTATTATCATCACCATTCCCATCCCATCTCTCCTCTTCAGTCTCTTTTCCTTTCTCTTCCTCCATATACGCCTTCACATTCTAAATCCTGTATCTGTTTCCCTCCCTCGGGTGACATTTAACATGCTTTGAGTGGAAAGTCAAATACTACAGTCATATTTGTTTAGCACGGTCTTCTTAGAGATCATTATCATATTGACAGACGTGAACTTTAATATTAATTTAATGGTTAGTGAAGTGGAAGGTCTCACTCTGAGCACTGTGGCCTTTGAGATTCTGTGCTGATTTTTTGCCTGCTTATTCCGACAGCCTTTAGCCCAAACAGGACTGTACTGCAGCACAACAGTCGTTCCTTTGGCTGCTTTTTGGGCCGACCTTACGGATCTTCATTCCCAAGGTTTACACAGGAGATAAACAGCCACCAGCACTTTTAATGCCTTATGCGCAAATCCCACATGGATCCATACACAGCTCCAGCTTTTTGTGGGGGCATTTTACCCTGTCTGCTCCTCTCTTAGCAGTGTCCCTTGCTTTGCATAGGTTTCCAGAATGACATCTTTGTGAAAGCAGCCACTCAAGTAGGGACTGCAAGTGGTGAATTTTGTGAGATGGCTGATCATTATTGCCCACATCTTCTCCAGGTGTCCTTCCTTCACCTCTGCTTTCATACTGTGCACTTGAGAGGAGCTATATGAACTTTCCAGGGCTGCTGGCAAGTGTGTTTGAACTCCCACATGGGCACAGGGGAACTGCACAGGTAAGGGACTGATGAGTGGCACAGGCTGTCTTGTCAAAAGGCTTTGTGTTTGGCTGATCCCCAAGATGAGCGTTGCTTGGGAAACCTGTGAAGGACATACTCGAAGCTTTCAAGGAAGGTAGTAAAAAGAAATGATACGAGTTTTCAGGCCCAAATGCTCCTATGTGGGCATTAAAGACACAACTTTATTCCACCTAATACAGGTATCAGGCAAAGTAACACAAAGCTCCTTACATGTACTTTGGGAAGGCAACTCAGAACATTTGATATCTGACTCACCACCTGGAGCTATTTTTCTCACTCATCAGGAATTGATTTCTAGTCCTAACTTGCACCTTAGGGGCTCCCTAAATGGGAGCAATATAGGCATATGTTCCATCTACCAGTGGGCTCCTTTTCCCATGGCTTTACAAATACACACACACACACAGTAGAAATTTTTAAAAAGAAAGAAATTCTCCATCTTTGAAACATCCTGTGCTATTATAGAAACTTCCTAGGTTAATCTCAAGGGTTTGTTGTTGGAAAAATAGAGAGGTATTGCTTTGAGGGAAAATAAGTGGTTAAAAGGTGGTCTTTGGCACTGTAAAAAGAAGGTCAAAGCCCTTCTACAAATACAAACATTTCAACTGCAGCAATTCAGAGAAAAGTCTTGATTTTATCTTCTGAGAATTTTTCATGTGTCACAGTGAAAGGACAGCTTCTGCCCACATAAAGGCCAGAAAGTCAAATGTGACTCAGTATAATTGTAAACATCTTTGATATTGCGTAAGTTTACTTGAAAAAGGGAATGGGTCAGTTCTGGCAGCTTGCTGCCACGATTAACTCTACACTAACAAAGTGCTTGGTGCTAGTGACACCTCACTCACAGATTACAGAAATGGGCACACTTGCTGGTTCTTCTATGAGAAAATGTGGCAATTCCAGTTAACAGCATTGAAACTTAAGGGCAAACACATAGCCCAGATTCTGGGAGCAGCTACATTATTCCTGACCAACAGAGACTTTGGCAGTTTGACAGTGTCCTGATGGCCTCATGAAATATGTATAAATCAGAACAGGTCATGGCTGCTCTCCCGAAGAGCAGGAAGGTTGGGTAAGCCATCTTTCCTTCTCTTCTTTGCATTAACTCAACATGATGGTGCCGGGTAAAAAACAACAGGGTTTCTCAACCCTGCTGAAGTTTTTTTCTTTCAGTTTTTAGCCTAGTTTTGTAAGCAACAGTGTGCACACAAATGCTCTGTCTTACCTGTCTACTAGAAACCTGTGAACTCTTTAGTCCACTTAACTAATTTTGACTGTAAGGAGCGGAGTTCTTCCCTACCTGTCACACTTCCACAAAAACCAAGTAAGCTAGCCCAAACGTAAAAACTCCAATCAGGTCCCCAGGGAGTGAAAGACAGGCAAAATAAGCTGGCTTGAAGCTCTTTCACAGGGTCCCACTCTCTACATCAACAACTGTAGTTTGTTGGAATGTTGTTGCCATTGTATTTAAAAAAAAAACGAATCCAAAGACACACAGACTACCACATAATTTTCTGTGCATTTCAACACACTCCATGGTTTCACTTTTTCATGTTGTCTTTGTCCCTTCTCACCCTCTCCTTTACGAAGCTCAGATGTAGTATAAGGGAAATCAGAGAAGGTGTGGAATAAGCACATGCCACCCCAATTTCCAAGCTGTTCTTTGGGTTGCCGCAGACTCCTGTGGCATTATTGCATAGAGGAGTGCAGGCACACAGATGCAAGTCAGGACAGCACTGGGCTCAGCTGTAGTCTAGGAGGAATCTGCATATGTGCAGATGGATCACCAACTCTACTGGGGAACCAGTATTATCCTTGCTGTGTCCCCAGCTACCATTTTGTTCCCCACAAAGCAGAGGGCAAACTGAACTGAACCCCTTCATCCCACTCCCTCCCACAGAACTCAGCTGCTCTTTCCTGCCCTCCTTGAGGCCATCACAGCTGCGTGGGAATGATTGTTTCCCCTGCCAGCACAGTCCTGCTACTTCTGGTTGATTGCAGGCAGTGCAATGTCTCCAGGGTTTTGGCCCCAAATGAGAGGGATTGCTCGGTTAAGCAGAATGAAAAGGAAGTATTTTTACATCTTTCAGCCTAATCTCACAGATTTGTATCCAACCTCTAAGATCCTCAGCATGCAGAAGCTTATTTCTTTCTTGAGCAGCTGAAGACAGAATAATCTCTTGTGTAAGACCCACAGTCTGGGGATTGTTCATTAATATCTGCCTAATCCAATTGACCGACGTTTTGCAACTGTGGCACTGACCTGAGACCCTCTCCTTCTGGCGAATGCTGTCTGCAGTACTCCAGGGTGAAGGACTCTGCTGCTGCTGAGGCAACCTGCCAGCGGATGGTGGCTGTGTCCCAACACACTGTGCAGTCTTCGGCCTTGATGGTGGGGATGGCAGGCGCTGGGGACACAGGAACACATTAGCTGTACTACAAAGAGGGCACCAGCAGCTGGTAGGGGATACTTGCAAAGGAAAGGAAGAGTCATCTCTCCTCAAAAAACACAGAATAGCTAGCTTAGCATGTCCAGCAATGATCTGTTGCTTATTTGTGTTTCAACAGCAGAGTTACCTTATGAGGGAGGAAAAAAAACATGCTGGCAAAGTCACTGTGAATATTTGTGCACTTTTGCACATCCTTAAAATGTCCAAGTAGATTTCTATGCCTTTTCTCAAGCACATATTCCTCATTTCCACCCTTCTTTACAGAGCAGAGCACCAAGGCAGTACTGTGTATAGCTCTGTCCAGGTTACCTCAGTCCTGTTCTCAGCAGCTCCTGAATGAACTGCATCAGTAAAAAATATGCTGCTGTAGAACTGAGGGGAAAATGAGTTTCTGCTTAATTATGTAGTGTTATTTTTGCAATGCGGATACTAGAATTTGGTCCTGTGATTTCTCTTTTTTAGGGCCTCAGTTTAAGAACTCCAGGCCCAATTGCAAAATAGAGAACTGAATGTAAAGCAGTGCACTGAATACAAGTAATCAAAAGCTATTCTGTGAAATAGCACATCCAACATCACAGGCTTAAAATGGTTTTGTTGTATTCATCCACTCTATCTCTTTCCAGGGAAGAGCAACATAAATGAACACTGTGATCTACTGTTCACTCTAATAAACAGCCTTAACACCAATTGTTAAAATAAAATTTATTTTTAAACCTATCATAGAAATTGTCATGCTTTTAAAGAGGAAGGACAATTTTATGACAAGGTAATCTTATAGAGCTGCAACCAATATGCAAAATGCATTCTGTTTTGTAATAAAAATAATTTGTTATTATTAGAAAAGGAAAGAAGGAAAAAACAGAAGCACATATTGATTTCTTCATTTAGTGAAAATCAGGTTTTAGGTTAAGATGTTCTTTATGTTTTACTACAGGAACAGCTAATCTAGGTATCCACCAGAGCAAAGAATATGTGGGATTGATTTTTATCTGATAATAAATCTGTGCAGTTCCCTTGGCAATTGTCCTTTAACTCTCCTCTGATATACTTGATTATTGTCTGTTTTTAAAGGTATCTGTCGCTAGAGAATGAAAAATTAATAGCTAAATCCACAAACGCCTGCATTCAGAAATGGAAACACATACCCACATTAATAGATGTGCAAACAATACATCACAAGACTTAACCTGTTTTTTTTTTTTTTTTAATTTGAAATTATCTATCTAAAGAGCAGTTGGAGTCAGAATGACACAAATAGTTGTTACTGTGCTTCTGAGATTTTTTAACAAATTAACTGTAGTTACAGTACCAGTTAGAACATACAGCTGATTTCCTGGTAATATTCTCATACTTTTATGAGAGATCTGACAAGAGACAAAGGGTAGAAATGGGTAAATGCTTATTCTGCCTCTCAGATACAGGATAAGTAGCAGATAGGTTTTGAATGACAAAAGAAAGTGCATTTACTCTTTTTTTCTTTAGGACTGCATAGGATTCATCTGGATGTCTCTTTTGGATAAACAGGTAGAAGGCAGATATTTACTGCCCTCAGCATCATTCTGTCACAGGAAATATGGCTAGGAAACAGAGTATGTTCCCTAGGAGGACAGGAAGTGAGTTTGGGAGGCGGAGAAGCAGGAGACAGGAGGCGCTGAGGGAATGCTGCAGAAGCATCCACTTGCCTTCCCCATAGCTCCGCAGGGGCAATCCTGATGGAAGGGCCTGGAGAGGCACAGTTTTGATCCACCATTGATGTTTATGTTTCTGTAAGTGTATATAGCAGGACACAGCTTTCTTGTGCCAACCTTGAATCTGAATCATTGAAAATAAAAATTCTAAAGTCCTGTTTCAGTTCATGTTGATGTTAACAGGACCCAGCATTAGTTAGTGCTCACTGGTATCCCCATAAGTCTGCCTGAGGCTCAGTGCACACCAGAGGGATATCACCTCAGCTTGAGGGAAGGTGTTTAATGAGCCCTTATTTGACCTAATTTATTTGTTTCCATAGAAAAACAGGCCAAAGTAAGTCATCAGTGACTTGAGGATATTATCAGTGACTTGTTCAGAAGGTTTGAGTTTGGGGGAAAAGTAGGGAGAGCTTGATGCCAGAAGAGAAATACAGTTCTTAATTAAAAATGACTTATTAGCTAGTAATGATTCATTATTATTTGACCATTCCACAGGAATTTTGCACTATGACCACAATTACATTGTTGATGTCACAGAATTTGAATTTCTACTTTAAATACTTTGGAAAATCATCTTAGTTAAAAATATGAAAGGGAAATTGAGTAACAAGGAGAACTGTCAACAAATTCGATGTCTAATGGATTAAGCAAAAGGCTTGAAGTTATGGTTGCTGCCAAGTGATGTCAACAATGCACTCAATGTTGTACAGTTACTGCATCATGAAATTATTAAGTACCCTTGTCTATATTTTGTAAATGCTACAACAGAATGATTGTTTTTACCCAATAACACTAGAAAAATTATCTGGCATGAGCATCTCAGATAAGGTCTAGAACACAAGATGCTATGTTTTGTTTGTAATTCAAGAAGCAAGAGTTTTGTCAATTCAAATTATTTAGGAAATTAAAATTCAGGAATATTAATCAGTCAAATGAAGCTCATAAACAATACTCATCTAATTACTCATCCAACTTTACACTACTCAAACTGCAGCAGAGATTCTCAGCCACACCTGAGATTTGTGTTCCACTGAGCTAGATGTGGTTTGCAACATCTGTAAAGCAGGCCTCCTCCTGAAAAGTTAATCATTTAATCAATGAAACATTGATGTATTTGGGATAATGGTGGAGAGGTAAAAAAATGCAGCCATTACCTCATTTTTCCACAGGAGAAACAGTGGCAGAGCATCAGGGTGGCTGCCCTGGAGCACTGCAGTACACTCAGAAGAGAAATTCGTAATGTGCTGCTCCAGTGCCCCAGTCACACAGCCAGAGATTAGGAACATCTTCAGATCTGAATACTTCCAAATTTCCTCTCAGGAGCAATTATGCTGTCATCTTTTAGCAAAAAGGGAAATGACTGCAAATTGCCTGCTATCTGACAGATGGACTGAACGAAACAGCTTTCTCTGCTTTGGTAACAACATGGACTAACATTTCTCTAAGAATCTGAAGCTTACAGTAATCAAATACCAAACTATGTACATACCTGTTTTAAAAATGGCTTTTTCACTAGGTAAGCTACACCCTGTACAGTTCATGGCCATGACCCACACGCTATAACAGTGATCTGGCTCCAGATCCTCCAAAATGCAGTGGCTCTCCTTCACTGTCACTCTGTATTCTTCCACCAAAGCTAGGAGAAACATACACAGGCTGTTACACCTACATATATATGTGGCAGGGCCTGTAATTGTTCCTCTCATCTAACATGTAAGAAATAGCATGTTAAAATGTTGCTACTAGCCAAAAAGTCAGTATTTTACTCTGACTCAGTTTTGACGTGCTCTCGAGTGTGCTTTAATGTCATCAGTAGTAAGGGGAGCTTATGACCGTCAGTCTTAAGTGTGGAGTAGGCTGCAAATTAGGACATACATTGAGCAGTTATCAACTCTGGTTTCATTTCTCTAGAGAATAACAATTTCTCATAATGGAATTTATATCCCATGCATCCATTTGTGCGCACATACACAGACATGTGCATGGATATGTGTTCTAAGTGACTCAGCCATCAGCCCAAGCTTTTTGATGAACGAGCATTTGTATCCTCTTTCCTCAGTTTCCATACTTAGCATTTAAACTTTTCAATATCATTTTGAAAAAAATCTCTGCAATATGTGGAAAAACTGCAGAAATGACTCCTGTCATTTTTAAAATTAGGATACATTTCGAGGCCCTAAAAACCTAATTGGGTCTATCCTTTTGCAAGCTCTATCTGCACAATCCATTAGTATCAAAGGAATAGCAGGGACACATCTTGTCTGAAAGTCAGGCTGCTTTATAAAAGCATCTAAATAAGGATGTTGCTGCTTCTCTACAAGCAACTCTTCTGCACTTTGCAGACCACGATATTTACCTTGTATTTTGGAGGATGAATGAGAGGATAGGGACTGTCATCTACTTCATGCTCTCCTCTACTGTCACCTGTCCGATGCAGGATTTCATCGCTGCATCCTGGGCCCTCCCCTATAGCTCAGCCTCCCCTGTCCTTACATGAAGTCACTGGAGAAAGGGCTGTAGCTGTCATGAAGGCAAGACCTTACGCACCTCCCTCATCTTTGCTGGCTTGAAGCTCCTCCATACAATACACCTGGAAGCAGTCAATGGTGTCCCCTTCATTCACAGTCCAGTAGACAGCAATGGAGGTGCTGGTAGCTGAATTCGGCTCTTGAGGTATTAATTTCGGTGTCTGTGGGACTGAATGGAGAATCCTCAGTTGTTATTCACAATCTTGTGTTTTCAGATGAATTAACTACAGGTTCAGGAGCAATCAGGTTTCTTATTTTCATTCAGGTGCTTGTTTCCACAGAAAAATGCAGCAAGTATTGGAAATATGGACAACAGTGGTGCAGTTTTAGAGCAGTAGGTTCATCTGAACTAGAGATGGTAAAATTTAATTGCTCAGAATAAGAATCTGGTTGCTCATTTCTCTCACAAAGCCAAAAATTAAGATTCAGTGCTGGGACCACCTGAACCCAGCCCAAAGCATGTGCCAATGCCCTGCACAGCTCTCAGAGTCCCTGCCTGCAGGACTTATTTCTAGCTTCCAGAAGGTGGAGGGGAATAACATGCTGCCTCCCAGGCCTGGACAAGTAGAACTATCACAAAACCCCAGTGGCAGCAAGAACACCTCTTCTTCCTCCAGGAGTCCTGCTCCCTCCTGTCAGTCCCTCCAGCAGCAGTCCAGCTCTGTACTCCACTTCAAGGCACAAAAGTCCAAGGGACGCCCAATAATTCTAGGTCATCTCCTCAGATGGGGCAGAATGGGCCTGGACCTTAGTGCAGGCTCCTTTGGGCAAATGCTTTCTCCATTACATTAAATCATCAGAGGAATGAAAACCTTATGGAAAGAATGCCTGTGAAATTGGAGACTGAAAGCGCTTGTTTAGTAGCAAACAGCACAGAATAGCTTGCTGATGGGGAGAGGAACCTTGCAGAAGAAGACAGCCTCCAGAGATAGATGTAACTGATCCCAGAAAAGTGTGCAGGTAAAAGGAGCTACTACATCATGGAGGGATTCACACAGCGTCTCAAATACACTGTCTGACTGGCAACAACAGGGATGTGCTTTTAGGAAAAGGAAGATTCAGACGTCATGCACTCAAAGCCCGAGAAACAGGAGGCTCCCTGAAACTAACATGCCCAGAGATAGATGCATACTGCAGGTGCACAGCTGGGTGATCTGGCCTGGTACGGTCATTTCCCCTTATTCCCAGATCCTTGGTGAGCCAGTGAGCCTGAGTTCTGCCTTAGCCAAAGCATCCAAACACCACAAGACAGGCAAGAGCACTGAGAAAGGATCTTGACAACACTTACAAGTACGTACAGGGCGGATGTCAAGTGGATGGGGCCAGGCTTGTTTTGGTGATTGTAGTGATCAGAAGTACCAACATGATACAAAGGTGCTACAAAGAGGTGGAAGGACTGGCACAATAGCAAGGTACTACAAGGGAAGGGAAATAGATCGCCCACCCAGATCAGAAGATTTTGGGTTCGCAGGGAAAGACTTCCACCAAGGACAGATCTCCAGGAAGAGATCCTTCCTTAGTGGCAGTCAGCCCTTAATTGAGGCCTAAGAGGGGTGGAGCCTGGCTCACCCTTCTGGTCACACAGGTGAATTGCCTTCACCTGTGCTCCCAGGGCTGACTCCTCCAGGTGCTCAGTCAGTGGTTTGAGCCATGACTCAGCAGTTCCCATACAGTGGTGCCCAGCAAGAAAACAAGGGGCTCAAGCTGGAACATGGCAAGTTCCATACGAACATGAGGAAAATCTTGTTTAGTTCAAGGGTGACAGAGCATTGGAACAGGTCACTCAGAAAGGTTGTGAAATCTACTTCTCTGGAGCTATTTAGGACCCACCTGGATGCTGCCCTGTGTGACCTACTGACTAAATGATCTCTAGAGGTCCCTTCCAAGCCCTACAATTCCATGATTCTATGATCCCTCACAGACGGTGCTTCAAAGACTTCCAAAGTTCCCCAAATTTCATATAAACTTTGTCTGCTGCTGATCTGTACAGATCCATCTCTGTTGAGATATTATCATTCTCTAAGATTATGGCTTAACAGGGAGGGAGGGGAAAGAAAGAAGCAAAACCCCCCCAAAGATGTTCATTGTTAAAGTAATTGCAGGGAACAAAAATACGCTGGTCTTTTTCTTCACCCAGTAAATTTCCATATTGCATGAATTCTGTTAGAATCTCAGCAAAAAAGCTTTTGCTTTTCTCAGTTATCTTCACAGTAATGATGATGATCCCCTGTGGCACGAACAAGGCAAATGCAGATGCTGTTTGTTTCCTTATGATTTATGGAGAGAGCTACCAGTACAGTAGGATTACATCTGCTTCCCACTGAAAAAAAAAAACAACTTTTTCATTGCTAAAACCATCCCCATTTTGTCTTTTGACTGCATCTAGTTGGTCAATTTAAAAATTGATCTTTAGGAAACGACAACCTTTCAGTGGACACAGTGGGAAAACCAGCTTCTTTTCCTGTGAAGTTGCCTAGAAACTGCTATGATTACAGAAACCCCACGACTGCAAAATTTATTATTATGCCAAATCCAAAGAGAAGCTAGTTTATTGAATGAAAATTCTGGAAAAAAAAGGTTACAAATCAAAATTCAGTTCAATAGCATTGAAAAACATTTGATTTCTAATTTACTTTTGCATAATAAGAAATAAACTTTTGAAAGGAAGTAATTTCAAAGAAAAAGTTGAACTATTCTCTGTGGAAATATAATATTTCTGCATTAGCAAAATGCTAGTACTTTTTAAAATGAATTTTGATCAAACAAAAGAGCTGTATGCACCACAAGTTATACTAAGTTATATTTTTCAAAAGAAAAATGGGACATTTTCTGATCTGTTTAATTTCTGCTGAAGTACTGCGCTGTAAGGAAACTTCTCCTTCATGCCACCCTTTCTCCGTGGACCACAACATAGTTGATAATAATCAAAAGTACTTAATGGATATTTACACATTTCCTGTGTAATGGGAAATACATTTTCCTTTGCTTTGTGATCTTGAAGAAGGAGAGCAGTTACACTACTCTGTGATTTTAATGGATGATTGTTACCATCATCAAAAGTCCACATCTTTTGGTATAAATGGGCAGGATCTAGTAGGCTTTTGAAATAATAATTTTCTGATTTTGAAATTATTTCAGCTCCTCTTGTGACAGAACATGTGCTTTAGTGTGCACAAGGGCATGCTGCTACGTCTTCTTTCTGATTACACATTTGGTAATGGGTGGCTTACATGAAAGGAGAAAGAATTTGAGGAAGAAGGACTTTTCATTGAAGAATGTGGAATATTTGAAAATAGATGGTGTTTTGAAGGAAAGATTTTTCTATAGTGATGAAAATAAAGTTCTATGTATTTGCTCAGTAAAAGACTATTATTTTTCAAGGAAAAAATATGTGAATTGAAGAAACGCGACAAATTCACATCTATTTCATCAAATGGATTAAATCAGAACAAATTCTGAATGTCTGACATTTGCCTCCACTATTTGATAAATGATATACTCAGGGTTTTCAATTCAAAATTTAGTTTCATGCAGGCACTTACTTCCATTTTCCTTCAGGAAGGGCATAATCATGAAAAAAGTATGCATTTAGTCCACTGCTCACCAAAGTAAAAATCACAGTAGGAACAGAGAGATTTGGCAGTTGAAATGAAGGATGAAAAACAGGAATTTTAGAAAGAAAAAAAATAGTATGAAGCATATAAGATGAAGAGTTTTTAAAGTCAATTGCTGTTTGACAGTCATTCATTTCCAGCCTGTAAAAGCAGACCTGGCCTGGAGACATTTGGTGTTCAGTAAACACAGCAGCTAATGCAAATAAAACTGCACAGCAGATCTCAGCAATCTGGGGAAAACACGTTGGGAAAAGGAAATACAGCATGAAAAAATGAGTCTGTTCTCCCGTGTGACCTTGACAGTAGGTAACAATCCAGGAGGAAAGCATGGTTGCACGTAGGGAATTATGAGAAGGAGTTTAGGAACTAAACGGTGGTATATTGCACATTTACACTATTAAGTCAACACTGGCTAAGAGCAGGTTAAAAAAAAATGTATTTTCATCTGATTTCCTAAGTAAATGAGGCTGAGATAATATTGCAGGCAGAAATGCCAGTCTAATCTCACCTGAGAAGTTTTGAATCCCTTAGACAAATTCACAAGTGTGACATGGAAGTTAAAGTCTGAGAGATATTCAACTTCTCTACTAAATAAAAGTAAGTGACTATGTCCAGGAGGAAGTCAATCTAGCCACAGTGGCATTGCTGAGTGCAATCAGCTCCTACTAGATACAGAAGAGTCTGAACAAGACTGCACTTCTCCAGCATCCCATCTGACAATTGATCTAGGAAACAAAGCACTGTATGGACACTGATGTTCTAGTTGCACTGCTCAGGTGCCAAACATGAGAAAAAGGCATTGTGTGAATAGCCATAGAGTGACTGTGACAGCAATGGTACATATGACAATGAGAGGGAGGTCACAAAGCAGGACAGTGAGATATGATCTTCCACAAGATCCCTTCTCTTGAGAAAGTCACTGTGGACTTAGACTCCATTAAGAGGGAAACAGATTGTCATTAGTGGCTGCCTAGATCTGGATAATTTCTATAAATGTATGTACAGGCAGAGCAGAAAACTCACTTTGGCAGGCTTTTTACAGGATATGAAATGGAGATGAATAAATTTCTTTATCATGTGCAATTTTCACCACTGTCCTCAGAAGTGGAGGCTTATTCCAGCTAAAGTTATTACTCCCCCTTCACATCCCCATATGGAGAAGTTTCAGTGTACTTTCATTCACATGGCACAAACCCAGGGATCGTGGCCATCAGTCATCCCCTGGTTTTCCTACTCACTAGGAGCTGCACCCTCTCTGAAGGAAGCATGCTCAGGAGATCATTTGATTGACTTCCATCTCTGCCTACAAGGGAACAGCAAGTTCTTTAGCCTCATGAGATTTACAGATAGAGATATGCTGCTAGTCTGATCTTTTAAAAAAGGCAAGAATCCCTCATTATAGCTCTCTTCCCTCTGCTCATCTTAATGTCCTACTATAAGCCAAACACTTGTGCACAATTAGACTTCATTTTACATTCAACTCTGATTGCTAATAATATGGTTTGCAAATTTATACTTCTCAAATTGATTCTGTTTTTAGCTTCCTAAAATTTCCAAAGTATTGCCAAGACATTATCTTTTGTAAAGATGATATTCAGAGATTCTTACCAGCCACGTGTTTTAAAGAGTTCTGGTTGCTCTTTCCTGGACTGTCTGCATAGTGCTCAAACAGTGAAAATGTACTGGGCATCTTTTCTAAAGAAAGAGTGGCATCCATTGCAGAACATAACCTATTTGGAAGAAAACGTAGCCAGGTAAATCCCTTGTGGTGTCATGTAACTTCCAAGGGCCAGAAGCAATGTCCATGCAACATACATTTCTCTAAGTTTCCCATTAAGCTGAAGACTGCATGCAAGGAGAAGCTGTTCTGATTTTGAACATTTAGAGCATACTGACAATTCAGATGAGGAACACCCTGAGAACAAACACAATCTGTATGTACTGCAGATCTGTATATACTCTCTGAGAATATGAGGATTTGAAGTTCACAGTAAGACTCCCAGGAACACCAGGTTTTGGGCATAGTAGCGCAAGGTTATAGTCAGCGCTGAATTACAGCAACTGACCCATAGATGTAAGGTAAAGCAGCTGCTTGTGGAAAACAAACAAACAAACAAACAAAACAAAACAAAAGCAAACAAGAAGGAAGGTGGATTTCACCCGACTAGCCTACATTTGCTGAGTTTATTAGAAGAAAAAAAGAACAAACATATTTTTGTCTTTGAGGCAGAAACAGCTGAAGGAGATGAAGGATTATTTTTTCAAAGCAATTGAAATTTACCTTTCTCCTCTTTGTTTTTCACTGAAGAAGTGAAAAATCACTGTAGAAGTTAATTATTTATAATTTTCACAAAGCAAAACAAGTATTAAATATATTTTCTTTAGAAAAACATGCATTGTTTTGTGAGTTTTTCGTAACACTTTTAGCAAGTCAGGTATTATTAAATAAAATAATAGCCAAACGTATGCACAAAATAGAATTAACTTTAAGTTTAGTGTGTAAGTTAACAAACTCTAAGCATGCAGCAAGTCTTTGAAAAAAAACCTAAATGCAGATATGTAACCAAAGTGACACATTTTGTCGTACAACTGGAGAGTCCAAATTTATAGTCCTAATCCTGCAAATTTATGGGAACCACGTAGGGATGTTTGGCACATTCTCATCAGACCATTCTCCTGGGTTTGTATTTTCACAATGAGCTGGAACCCATACGTCATTTTTACATTCCTATATAAAATAGCTAAAAAATAGGTAAAAGAGCTACTTAGTCTCTCTCTCTTCTTTCCATCCCTTCGTGGGGTGTTCACAAATATAGCATAACAACCCCAGCCATGTGAGTGATAGCTTGCATCATAAACTTTCAGAGACTTTGTAATACTGAAACAGAGTAGTAAAGAAAAAATCACATAATAGTGATGTTAAGAGATGTAAACATGGTCAAAATGGTTTCTAGTATATGCGTATACAGCAATAACTACAAGGAACATGTGCTTTATGCCTGAGATTTAAAATTGAGTTGACAATTTAAAATGCTACTTAATTAATTGATGTATTATAGAACACATGCAAAACACGTCAGAACTGGTTAGTTACGGCAACAAGAATAAAGCATCTTCTCTTAATTTCATTATTTACAAGGTTCATAAAAGTGACTATCAATATTAGCAATGTGGTTAGTAAATGAAGCATCCAGCAGGCTAAGTCTAGTATTCAGTACAGCACATTTAACCCATACTTTGGATACCTTTTATTCAATTCTTTAGATGACTGAGGGAAAAAAAAGAAATATATTAACAGTTTCAAAACCCTGAGAATGTTGAAGAGCCCCTCATCCATCCCGGACATTCTGCTACTCTCCCCAGAGTTAAAAACACAGAGTTTTATTGACTTGATAATGGTTGGGATGCTGCTCATTCGCACCCACAGATAATTTGGTTCCTTAAGAGTATTTCTATTCAAAGCTCTCACTCAGCAGGCTATTAGAATCTCCATCTGGTTTAAAACCCCTGAGGAGTCAGTATTCAGTATCTAGGTATAAAGACCAGGGTACAGTCAAATACTTTTCTAAATCAAAGCTTTTACAGAAGAAAATCACTTTTGCATTAATAACACTTAAATACAAACTCTGGCTGAAGTCTCCTTCATAACTACTGTTTACCAGAAGTAGGGTAAGATTTTAGTATGACATTCATTATTCCTCGGGGGTTAATTCTAGATAAATTGTTGAGACGTCTCTCATCTTTCTCTTCACAAAACAAAATAGATAGAACTATTCTAATGTTGTAAGGCGTATTTTCTTCCTATGCATCATCCTTGCGATTCTCTATTCATATGACAAAAGCAGCTGATCTGGCATTTTAAGGGTGGAATAACTGAGCTTGCAGGATTTAGCAGTCTTAAAAAAATGAAACATAAACATCTAATTCTCAGCTCAGGCACTGTGTGAGTTATAAGTTCTTTCCTAACTAGTATAATAAAATCTACAGTATGAATGTCATTTATACTTACATTTAGGAAAACAAAGCCATTAAGTTCTTCCATTTCCTTTACTGTTGTCTCCAAAGTTTCCTTTGCTGAATCAACAGTTTGCTGGAAGTTAACCATCTGTTCATAAAGGTACTCCATTTTCATCCTCTTTGCCTCTTCAAAGTTTTCTGATTTCTCATCATATTGTGCTACCATTTTCTTAAGCATCTCTTCATTCTGCTTTTCCAATAACTCAGCATTTTTCTTACACTTTTCCTGGAAAATAAAAACAGATGTAAACTGATCTGCAGACTGAAATTACAATAGTTAATGAATACATAGAAATTCTCAATACCCATACATGATTCATCCACCAGACTCCTGGCATCCTGACAGTAAGAGAACTTTATTTCTGTAAACAAGCTCATCTGGGAGAAATAATGCTGGAGAAATACATTTAAAATAATGGCAGATATATTTTTTAACGTGAATGCTTAAAATTAAACTCCTATATTTAAGCACAGAGAGGAAGTCTGATTACAAAATAGCTAAAAATTCATGCTTTCAACAGAAGTTAATACAGTCCTCAAGGCTTAAGAATGTATAGCCACTGGGCAATGTATTTAGATGTTTAATGAAGGACTCTAAACATAGATACAGAATGAACGTTTTAAAAGTATAATCAAAATCAAGGGAGTTTTTTCCTCCTGTGCTTGATAGTCACTTATTACACTTTGCAATGATGTGCAAAAAAGCAATCGTTTTTTCTCCTTAATGTAGCTCCTTCCAGCAGAAGAATTCATTTTGAGGACTAGAGAAATAGTCCATTGTAGCATAAAAAATGACACTATGAAAAAAGTCAAACATAATTTAGAAGCAGTATTGTAGAGGGAAAGAAAATCAATGTGAAAAAAACCCTGGACTTACCTCAACAGAATTAAATAGGGATTCGATATCACCCACAAACTCTTCAATCTTCATTGACTTTTTTTCCAGCGCAATTAGCAATTCACCTAATTTATCCTGAAATTTAAAATGTATCATTAACTGTATTGTTTTATAAAGTTTTCACGCATAACCTATTTTGTTGAAATGAATATTTTGTTTTGCCATAAGCCACCATTGGAACAACTACTAAATTAAGTTCGGGCATTTCCCTGGATGCAAAGACAAGGACAGAAATAGCAACTGGAACAGCTACAAAACTGTTTCCAAACCAAAAAAAGTGATCTCAGTTCAACGAGGTGCTGAGTGTCTCTACAAGTTGTCAAACACTACTCATTCCATTGTAGCTCTGTTAGAAACAGGATTCTTAGAGACTCATGAGTACCCTTAAGAGAAAAAAGCCCAGAAGAGGGAGATTATGACTGGAAATTATGAGGCCGACAGATTATGCAGCACAATTTTTTTAAATTGGAATTTTAAAGATATTTCCTTGCAAATCCATCAAAATCACTGTTTGAATTAAATGTGCAAACAAAAGCAGTCCAAGGGACAACAGGCACCAGAAACAACCCAGAACTTTTTCTTAATGCTTCTTGACCATTCCTGAAGGAAATTGGCTGTCTGCTCAAGTAAAATTTATAATTCATGAAAATACTTATTTGTAAATAACTGGCATAAGGAAGGTCAACACCTTTGGTAACAGCCTCCTATTATGGCAAACTTCTACAGTCAAATCTGTTTGAAAACTAGCATATGACTTTCCATTAATTATAAATGTCACATTGGACTGTAAAGCTGAAAGCTGACTTTATAAATATTAAAGGCCAATTACCAATATTCAGAGGCGAAATTCTGTTTGTCAAGACAGCCTATAAGATCTATCAGGTGCCATCCAGAGCTCTTTTTTTTTTTTTTTTTTTTTAAATTGTGAAGCTATATCCCTACAGTAAAGTTCAGGCAACAAGTATTTTGCTATCTTAATATTTTCTCAGTGATTATAGAGGGGTAACAAGAAACATAAAATACCATCTCAAAGCAACCTGAGCTCTGAGTGCTAGAATCATGTGAAACCAAGCCTGTGCTGTGGCCAGAATTAATACTGGCTTCATGTCAGTGTTCCACAGCCAGGGAGTGATATCATGGGACATTTATTTGCAGCTTAATTTGACTTGCTGAAATGCAAGTACATATGAGAGATAGCTGAGGTCTGTGACTTTATTAGTGACTTACTGGTAGTAAAGTATCACTTCTATGTCAAACATGAATGGGCATACATAAAAACTAACTCTGCTACCATATATCTGCACACCATGGAGATAGTTTGCAAATATTGGTATTTGAAACTGGCACATCCCTCCTCTACTTTTAATTTCACTTTCTTCTATATGATCCATCATAAAAATAACATAATAGCAGAAATGTGAGCTCTTCTGGAATGTTAATGAAATTGCACTAAATCTGTATCACAGGCAACTGATCATGAGCCAGAAAAGAGATATCACATTTCAGAGGTGAAATTAAACAGCTGGTAAACAAGAACAGAATATCTTTATACTTGTACATGAAAAAATCTGATACCAGAAAAGCGAAACATCACATGCATGTGGTTTTCACAAGCAGAACTGTAATTAGGCAAAGAATGAGCTTCCACAGAAATGAAACCATTTTCACTGTTATTGAGATCAAAAGTGTATTCGACTGAAATGGGATACATTTCTAGCTGTTTTTTAGAGTAATACAGCTTAAAAATAGTGGAAAGAACTAAGACTTGTAGAACTCTTACCTGCAGCACAGCTAAAATACTATTACATCTGGCGAACATGTACAGAAAGAACAGAAAATGAGGATGAGGTTTCAAAAAAACTTTGCATTGTGAACTCTGTAATTAGTCTAATATCTCCAAGCAACCAGTACACATAACTGGACTTTGTGACGATAGTGGCCCCTGCCTATTGAGGTTTCGGTATCTTGTCAAATGAAGTGAGTTACTCTTAATAAAATTCTCTTCATAGAAACATCTTCCCAGTTCTTACTCCATACATACAAAACAGGCAAACCTGCACAGACAAGAAGACTAAAAGATGAAAAGTCTGGTAACAGCTACATATAAGCATGGCCATTCAAACTTCTGAATAAAAAAAGAGTATCAGCTTAGCAAGCTTAGGACTCTACAGAACACTTTAATGATATTTTCCCTTCAAGATCTCTCACATGTGTTTAGGAATAGCTTTTATTTTATAGATATTATGACAGTCTTTCAACTGCTTTCTGGACAGAGAAATTAGGCTCAGTATTTCCTTTCCCATCCAAATTAATTCTTACCTTCATCTTGGTTGCAGCATCATCTAGTGTTGTGACTTCGTGATCTTTGTGTTCTCCAAAGAGCTTGTCAATAGCAGATATTGGACATTTGCAGTGGTAACAGTATGTATCTGTTTGTGCTTTCTTCAGTTCTCTTTGTGGACTCTCAATTTCAGGAATGTTTGCTGCTGCTTCTTCAGGATACATCATCACAAATCCTGAATCTTCAAGTTCAACAGGTGTTCTTTGCTCTGGCTCATTAAAAAACTCATAACTATCCCCAACATGCTCAAAAGAGTCCCTATCTTCAAATAATAGCTCCTCATGTGTGAGTTCAGATGATATTTCATCCTGCAAAAGTTCTTCTTGTGTAATCACATCATAGTCCATTGACTCAGCGAAATCTTCATAGGCATGGGAGTGCTGCTCTTCTCTTTGAAAGTCTGGCTTCTCCCTTGGCTGAATGGCAGGAACGTGTGAACAAATTTCCTGGGTATACTGATCATCTTCACTGTCTTCAACAGGAGTTCTAGTATATGGAGCATATTTTTCTGCTTGAGGAACTGCTGATATTTCATGCTGTTCTTCCTGCTTATTGCTAGATTCTTGATGAGCGGCTCCTGCAGAATCGAATATTTGACTATATTCTTGTTGACTTGTTTGCTCTGGCAATTCCTCAGTTGTTTCCACAGGTATATTTTCTTCTCTTTGTTCAGTGACATCACTTCTTGCACCTGAAGCAATTATTCTTCCTCCAAAAGGAATGGCATGCATTGGTTTGCAAATTGTTGCTTTAATGTCACTGTGGACTTTCTCTGCAATAACTCTTTCTGGCAGAATCTCAGTTCTGACACTTAAAACATCAGCAGACCTCTGCTTGTATTTCTTCTCTGAACTTGGAACTGAAATTCCTCCACTAAAAGATTCATCCTCTGGTATCTGATCTTCTTGAGGTTCCAGGACTTTACCTGGAATTTCATCTTTAAGAATGTATTTTTCAAAATATATACCTGTTCCATCATCTGTGTCTGAATTTCTACTTGGAAAAGACACATAAGAATTACCACTTTCTTCATCAGAAGGAGTCTCATCCTTTGTCTTTTCTCCTACTGCTTCTGCATAGAGATCCTTGTATAAAAATGATAGAGCAGGTGGCTCCTCTAGAAGCTCTGGATTAACAGCAGCAACAGTGGTAGGAAACAACAGAGATCGTTCTAGCACTCCTTCTTCTGAATCAAATAGTGGGGTCCCTGGTGACTTTTGTTCATCTTCTACACTTGTAGCTTTTTTACTGCTAATGTCAATTGATTTCTGCAGAGGAAAAGGTTCTGGAGCACCTGCATAGGACTGCATTTTGCTTTCTCCTTTCACAGTACCATAAAATACTTCATCCAAATCCTCAAGCAAAGCAAACTCCTCTTCCAAAGTATCTTCCTCAGCAGTTTCTTTGGAAGATGTGGCTTGTTCCACAGGTTCATTAAGATCTTTCACAGGGAATGATGAACTTGGTCTTTCAAAATGTGGCTTAATTGGTGATTTGTCATCAATCAAGGTATATTTTTCAAAATAATCCATTTCAGCTATACCATTGTCAGGATCCAAGACTGCATAATTTCTGCTATCTGACAACACTGGATTTTCTTCTTGTATTTCTTCAGTTTCCCCAACATCATCAGTTTTGACCAATTCTTTTACCTCGTGGCTTTCAGACATTTCCAACACTGAGATATCAGAAATTTCTGTTGTTGTTCCAGAAACTGAGGCTCCGTGGCTCTCATGAACTAATTTTCTCTTAAATGAAGGATTTGTTTCCAAGTATTCTAGTTTATCTGGCATGTGTTTACTTTCTTCTTGATCAATGGAAGAAATATGTGTAGGAGCATGAATATTGAGTATTTCATAACCTTCTGAAATTATATTAAATAGATCTTTTTGTTCAGTAGGTTCTTGAGCATGCCGACTGTCTTCTACAGTGCTCACGTGTTTCATTTCTTCTTCTAGTCTCAGGTAATGCTCAGGCACTTCAGTCATTTTGTCTGCCTCCAGATGTTGCATTGCTTTCCTTTTTGTAGGGTTTCCAAACCTATTTTCACTCTCTGGACCTTTGTCTGGACCTGGGTTATCTGCTCCTGGCGATGGTAAATCATGTCTTCCTATTCTGTGACCTGTTTCTGAGAACAGTCCATGGGAAATGTCAGTTGACAATGAATCAGAAACTCTAACTGTATCACCTTTATTGTCTGTAGTTCCACGAACTGCAACTTCTGTGCAATTTCCAGCTGGGAATTGTTTTGATCCAAAAACTGAAGCTCCAGTTGGAGAAAGCTTGTCTACTTCTTTAGCTTGTATAGGATTAATTGAATGAGCTTTCACTTCTCCTGTCAGCCAGTTAGCTAGCCCAAGAGATAGAATATCTGGATTCTGCTTTTCATCAGAACTAGGGAAAATAGACTTTGGCTCCGTTGAGGAAAGTCTACCCTGGTCACCAGAATAACACTGAGTTTTGTGGGCCACAGTTTCATAAACAAGCTCTGAGGAAACAGATCTTGGTTGCTCAAAGGATGTATGCTTCTGCCCTGTGAAATATGGCTGCATTTCATGTCTATCCTCTTCTTCAGTGTAACTACCTGAAACTATATTTGTTTCGTTTTCAGGTATGCCTACTATGTTAGGCAGAGATGATGGAATATTTTGTTTTTCTTCATCACCAATGAAGGCCACAGATGCTGTTTTTTCAGATAAAGCATGAAAAGGTACAAATGTATCTGATGACATTGGTTGCTGGTCTGCTACAACAGTCGCCTTTGACTCTGCGCTCACCAGCTGTGGCATCTTCTGTACATCAGGTTGTACTTCTTGCTTATCCTGTCTGGCAGTTAATTTGGAGGAACTTAGCTGCTCTAATGACAAACATGCTGTGAGATCTTGTTCATCTTGTTCTGTGTGCAATATGGACTTACTCTCCGATGGTGCTGTCTTCAGGCTTGCTGGTTTAGGTGAATATAGCTGATTTTTTTGCAATTCTGCTTCATCATGTGGTGGAATTACATATTTACACTCTGATTGTGCAGACTGGGGAATAACTAGCTGCATGCTTTGCTTTTCTTGTTCAGCAATGGAGTACTTGGCAACCAAATTCTCAGAGGCAGGTTTTGAATAAGGTGGAATTTCTTGCTGATGTGTTTCATCAACTGAATAAAATGGAGCTGAAGGTTCAGTCTCCAGTTTTGAAGGTACAGTTAAATACTCCTGACTTCCTAGAGTCTCTGTTTTATCTATACAGTGTGATGTATTTAATTGTTCAGATTCTAATTGTGTAGTTGTGTGGAAGTAATGTGGAGTCTGTTCTCTCTCTGTTTCAGGTAAAATTACATGTTCTGACTGTACAGCCATGGGCAAATGTAGATGAATTCTTGTATTCTCTGCTTCTCTTGTAAAGAAGAAACCTGACACAGGCTGTGCTGTTTCTGATGGCTCTGTTTTACACTGCCTGTAAGACAAATCTAAATGCTCAGAGGACGGACCTCCAGTTACAGGTGAAGACTTTGGACTTCTTTCCATTTTTGTTTCAGAATGTGAAACACTCAAAGGTATAGACACTGATTTTTCAGGAAGAAATGAACAGGGCTGAATTTTTTGGCTTGTTGCTTCCTCAGTGGAAAAGGATAAATCTTGTTTGGTTTCCAGCAGAGTAGTTAGAGATGAAATAATCCCAGTGTTCCACTTCTCTGAATGTCCTGCTCTCAATACAGTTGGTTCGTGCTTTTCTACTTTTTCAGTAGAATTTAGTAAATCTGATTGTTCAGACTTCAGTTCTACAGTTTCCCGTTCCTCAGTCCTGGCAGAGGTATAACATACAGGAAGTGTTTCTTGTTGCTCTGCTTCAACAGCAGAGGACTGCAAATTAAAGCACTGCAGTTCAGGATGGGTCCCATCCCTCTGCTCTGTTTTGCCTGCAAAGTATGATGTCTCTGGATGTTCCAGATGGGTGGTATGTGTCTGCTCTGCTTTGCTATAAGAGGATAATAAACCCAGTGGTTTCACTCCATGAGTTTCTGCTTTGCCAAGAGAATGTGAAAAATCTGGATATTTTATTTTTTCTTGTTCTGTTTGCAGTTGGTCTGCTTTTCCCATTGAATATGAGAAATCAGATGACCTAAACACTTCTTGTCCAGTTTCCTGTTTTTCTGCTTTATCAAGTAAATGTGATAAACATGGTTGAATTAAGTCTAACTGTGAAGATGGTTTCTGCTTTTCTTCTAGTGAGGGCAAAAAGGAAGGCTGAGCCAATCCCTTTTCCTCCAGTTCTCCAAAAGACTTCAAAAACCCTGGCTGTTCCAGTACTACTTGGGCAGATTGTGAGTGCTCTGATTTGTCAGTTGGATAGGATAAATCCATTTCTTCCATCTCTGGTTGTACAATTTTGTGGTGCTCCTGATGGCAAGTAGAATACGACAAATCTTTGTTGTCTGATTTCTGATGTGTAGTTTTCCCTTCTATTACTCTTACAGAATAAGACAGCTGTGGATGTTGCAACTCTGACATCACCATTTCTTGTTCTGTTTTGTCAGAAGAATACAATAAAGCTGTATGTTCCAGTTCATCTTGCACAGTTTGTATTTCATCTGTTTTACCAGGGGAATATGTAAAATCTTGTTGTCCTAAGTCCTGCTCTGTATCTGCCATTCCTTCTTGATCAGTTGTTCCAACGTGATGAGGTCTTACAGGCTGGTCTGATTTCCATTGTGTAGCCTGTGGCTGCTCTACTTTGCCAATGGAATATGACAAATCTGGATGTTTGACTTCTAGCTGTGCTGTACCTTGCCATTGTGTTTTGCCAGGGAAGTGTAGCAACTCCTGATGTTCTCTTTCCACTTGAACAGTTTGTTGTTGCTCTTTCTTTCCAGAGTAAGATGATAAATCTGGTTGTCTGGACTCAGGTTGTGTGGTTTCTTGCTGCTCTGTTTTGTTAGTAGAATCTGCTAAACCTGAATGCTCTAACTCTTGTCTTGCCACGTCTTGTTCCTCTTTCTTGATTTCTCTTTTTTCACCTGAGGAATACAAGATGTCTAGGAGCTCTCCTTCCAATGATGTCCTTTTTGGTTCCTCCACTGTGCCATGAGCACTTGACAGTATTGGCTGTTCTGATTTCAGTTCTGCTGTTCCCTCTGTGTGTAATGCACAGCTTTCTCTCTCCTGTTTAAAATCCAGTTGTGCATTCAGTGCTTCTTCACTGGTAGAAGATAACAAGTCAGGGTGTGGTACCTTGGTAATGGCATCTGAGATGTTTAGATGATCAGGCTCTGGTGAATCCCATGATTGTTTTGTTTTGACAAAAGAAGGCAACAAATCAAGTTCTTTCAACTCTGATTGTGTTGTTTCATGAGCTTCTGCTGTGCTAACCAAGAATGACAAATTTGTGCATTCTGATTCCACCTGCGAATCTTGCAGTCTTTCTCCTTTCCAAAATGAGTGCTGAAACTCAGAGTGTTCTGCCTGCATTCCTGCATTTTCCCTTTGCTCTTTGCTGAGAGATGATGAAAAATCACTTGGGTCTTCCAGCTCTGGTTGAACCTCTTCTTGTTTCTGTAGTGTACCAGTGGAATGTGATAAATCCGGATATTCCAAATCCAGTTCATCTATTTGAGATTGTTGTGTTTCACCAATTGAGCGTGATAAATCCATTATTTCTGCCTCTGGTTGTATGAATTCATGGTGTTCTAATCTTCCAGCTAATAAAGCTGGATGGATTGATTCCTCATGTGCAATTTCTTGTTCTGCTTCACTAACAGAATAAGATAACTGTGATTGTCCTATTTTTGGTTGTGCTTCCTCTTTTTTGAAAGAATGCAAGAAGCCTGACTGCTTCTCTTGAGCAAGTTGTGCTTGCTCTGTTTTGCCAGGCCAAGTTGCTAGGTCCGGTTTTCCTAACTCCAGCTGTGTATTTTTTTGGGGTTCTGTCCCATGAATGGAATATGATAAATTGAGATGCTTTAGCTCTGGTTCTGCCATTCCTCTTTGCTCTTCTTTTCCACTATGAGACGACGTATCTGGAACTCCTAGTTTCTCTTTTGCTGGTTGTGGATGCTCTGCTCTGCTGGCAGACTGGTCCTCATCAGGGCATTCCAAGGCTGTACGCACCATCCCTTGCTGTCCCTCTTTGTCAGCAGGAGATGCCCAATCTTCATTGCCCAGCTCCTGCTTGGCAAGTGGGCATTTCTCTGTTTTGTCATGGACATCCAACACATTCAGTTGTTTCCCCATCAGTTGTGTTGTTTCCTGTACTTCGTTGAAGGAACAGGCTAGACCGGGATGTTCAGGTTTCAGCTCTGCACTTTGCAGTTTTTCTGCTTCGAAAACAGAATAAGGAAGGTCAGGATGTCTCTGCTCTGGTTTTGTTATTTCTTCTAGTTCTGCTGTACCAACAGAATGGGCCAAATGAGATCTTTCCAATTCTGGCTGAGCCATTTTCTGTTCTGCTTTTTCAAAGGGGTAAGTTAAATCCATTTGCTCTGATTCTAGTTGTACTCTTTGTTGCACTTCTGCTTTTTCCAGAGGATATATCACATCAGCATGTTCTGTCTCTGTCAGAGCCATTTTCTCATCTGGCCTGACAGTGGAAAATGATGGATCTTGTTTTTCCAAGTCCTCTTCAGCATATTTTAACTGCTCTGTTTTGCTAGAAGAATATGAAAACTTTTCTTGCTCTACCTGCTGTTTTGGTGTTTGCTCCTGCTTTTCTCTGTCAACAGAAATTTGTATGTGTTTCTGATCCAACAGTGCTGCTTCTTGTTTGTTTGTTTCACTGGTGGAATGTGGCAAGTCAGTGTGTTTTGCTTCTGATTGTGCAATTTCTGGCTCCTCTGCTTTTCCAAAGGAATATGTCAAACCTGGATGTTTTGAGTCTATTTGTGCCGTTCCCGGTAAAGCTCTTTTCCTGGTCACCCTAGGCAAATTTTTATGTTTTGAGTCAAACTCTTGAGTTGCTTGTTCTTTAAAATTACCAAAGGAAAACAATGCACCTGGATATTTTGAAACCACCTGTGAAGTTTCTTGCTGGCTTTTCTGGCCATCAGAACATGATACATTTGGGTATTCAGATTCTGCCTCCGCAGTTTCATGTTGTACTCCACCCAGGGTTTCTGGTGAATCTAAATATTCTGATTCTTGTTGCATTTCTTCCATGGAGTATGACTTCTCTGGATATTCTGACTCCTGCTGAACAGCATCACCTGGTTTCAGTTCACCAGTGTTGCATGGAAAATCTGGATGTTCCATCACTGGTGGTGCAGTTTCTTGTTGCTTTGAATGGAATGGCAAAGTTGGATGTCTAAACTTTCCTTGTTCAGGTCTGCGAGAGGAGTATGACAAATCTGGATATTTTGAACCCATTTCCATTTCCTGTGGTGCTTCTTTGCAACTAGAAGGAGGCACAAATGTTAGCTCCTGCTTTGGATGCGTTATTTCATCTTGTTCTGTTTTTCCAGTAAAACATGACAGAAATGGTTGCTTTGTTTTCTGTTCTGTCACTTCCTCCTGCATGCCTACACTTGCATAAAATGTCTGTTCTGGATACTCTGGTTCCATTTTCTTTTCTTCTTGCATTAGTTCACTGAAAGAATATGGCAAAGGCGGATGAACTAACTCTGGTTTCGTTGTTTCTTGCTGTGCCAAATTCATTCGGTCCATGTCCTGTGTTTCTGCTTTCCCCCAGTTTTCTGGCAAATCTGAATAATCCAGTTCCATTTGTGTAGCTTTTGGTTGGGCTTCTTCCAGCTCTTCCAGCCCTCTTTGTACTCTGTTTTCTTGTTCTATTTTTCCAGTGAAATATGATATATCTGGCTGAGCCAAATCCAGTGATGTGGTTTCCTCTTGCTGACTATCAGGAGTGGAATTGTTAGGAATTAAATGTTCCTGCTCCAGCTGAACCATTTCCCCTTGCATTGGTCTGTCAATTGAACATGAGGAGTACAAAGGTCCTGACTTCATTTCTTCTTGCACTATTTCTCCAGAGGTAAATGAGAGATTCCTATTTTCTGAAGCTAGTTGTACAATTTCATTTTGTTGTGCTTCAGTACTGAAACATGACAACTCTGGTCTTCCTAAGTCTTCTTGTACAGCTTCTTGTGCTGCTTCTCTATGGGAATATGGGAAATCTGCATGGTCCACCTTCGGTTGCAATATTTCTTGTTCTGTTTTTCCAGTGGAATATGATGTATCTGACTCTTCTTTATGCTGCTGCTCTTTTGCAGTAGAATATGGCAAAACTGGACACCCTGACTTTAACTGATTAGTTTCTCCTTGCACTGACTTGCCAAGGGAGTAAAGCTTACCTCCAGGTTGTGAATCCTGCTGTGCAGGTTGTGGCTGTTCTCCTTTGTCACCAAAATATGACAAAAGAGATTTGTCCGTATCTACTTGTGCCAATTCTTGATGCTTTGTTTCATCCATTGGATAAGGTAAAACTGAATGTCTTGTTTTCTGATGCCCCATTTGCTGCATCCTGTCTCTTCCAGTGAAATCATATGTATCTGGATGTACTAATTCAAGTTTTGTAGTGTTTTCTTTCTCCGTTTCTTCCATCAAACAGGATATGTCTGAAGGTTCCAACTCAAGCTGTGCTGTTCCTTCTTGCTCTGCTTCTTCAGGGGAGTAAGACTTTGGCTGTTCCAGTTCAAAGGGAATAGATTTTTGCCCTTCTGTTTCTTCCCTGGAAATTGAAAAGTCCTGATGTTCTGTCTCCAGCCGTGCACTCTCTGATTCCTCTTTTTCTTCCCCGGAAAAAGAAAAGTCTGTCTGTTCCGGCTGGGCTCTCTCTGTTTCCACCATTTTTTCCCTGGAATAAGAGAAATCTGGATGCTCTGTCTCCATCTGTGTACCTGTCAATTCCTGCGTGTCTTCCTTGGAAAAATCAAAATCTGGATGCTTGGTCTCCAGTTGTGTACTCTCCAATTCCTTTGTTTTTTCCCTGGGAAGTGAAAAGTCTGGCTGCTCCATCTTCACGTGTGCATCCTCTGATTCCACCATTTCTTCCCCGGAATATGAAAAATCTGGATGCTCTATCTTAGGTTGTGCACTCCCTGAATCCTCTGTTTCTTCCCTAGAAAAAGAAAAGTCTGGCTGCTCCATCTCTAACTGTGCACTCTCTGATTCCAACATTTCTTCTCTGGAATATGAGAAATCTGGATGTTCTGCTTCCAGGTGTGGACTCTCTGATTTTTCTATGTCTTTCTTGGAAAAAAGGAATTGCTGATGTTCTGTCTCCAGCTGTGCACTCTCTGATTCCCCCACTTCTTCCCTGGAAAATGAGAAATCTGGCTGCTCTATTTCCCTTTGTGAACTCTTTGATTTATCTGTTTCTTCTCTGGAATATGAAAAATGTGGATCTTCTGTCTCTAGCTGTGCACCCTCCGATTCCTTGGTTACTTCCTTGGACAAAGAGAAATCTGGATGCTCTGTCTCTGTCTGTGTTCTCTCTGATTCCCCACTTTCTTCACTGGAATATGAAAAATCTGGATATTCCATCTCCATTTGTGCATTCTCTGCTTGATTGTTTTTATCAACAGAAAAAACAGGGTGATCGAAATCTACTGCTTTATTTACAACTGATCTTTTCTGAGTTTCTTGTGTTTCTGTGCAAATAGGATATGAAATGCCAAAATATTTAGAATCCATCTTTTCAGGAATATGTGAATTTAGTTTGATTACTTGCTCCTCTGCTTCTTGAGCAAAGAAAAAGTCTTGTTCTGACTCTGTTTGCTTCTCTAAGCAAATATTTTGCATTTCTGGTAGTGGGGTCCTTTGACTCTCTTTTTTTTTAACAGAATACACTAGACCTGAATGCTCAGTTTCTGACTGTGCAGTTGCTGATGAGTGACACTCAGTTTCTTGCTTCTCTGTTTCTTCTAAAGAATGTGGTAAAAGCACATGTTCAGACTCTGATTGTGCAGTTTCTGATGACTGAGGAATACTGTCCTCCTGTCTTGTCTCAGATGGAGTGGAATATCTGGATTTAGCTGATGGAGCATTAGGTAAGTGAGCTTGAACTGCTGACTTCTGTACTTCCTTCTCAAGCTGTTCTGATGCGGGTGCTGTAAGTTGGGTACATTGTCTATCTAATTTGTTAACAGAATCCACTGAAACAGACTGTAGTGTTGAAATTGGCTGAATCTCTTGCTCCTTTGGTTCACCTGGAAGATCTGTCACTGTCAGCAGTGATTGATCTGGTTTCTTATTTGCAGTTTCGTTTGAAGGAAGTGGCACTTGTTCCTCATCAGTCTCTAGTGCAGCAGTTGTTAACTGTTCCGTTATTGCCTTGTTAGCCACAGATGAGTAAGAGTAACTTTGCTGATTCCTTGCCTGTTCAGGAGGGCTGAACTTTTGTGACTGCCCTGATACTTGATTTAGATTCTCCAGTCGAGATTGCCTGTCTTTTCTTCCTTCGTGCTGAAAAGTTGTTTCTTCACCAGACTTTGAAAACTTACTTGGTTTATCTTTTGTTTTAACAGGTTTAACATCTTGAAAAGAAACATCTTCTTTACTAGTAAGCTGTTTTTCAAGAGGTGTTACTGAAGAATAGCTTTCATTTGAATGTGTTGTGGATTGCTGCCTTTGATTCCTTCTTTTTTCTGATGGTGTTTCAAGACTTCTACTTGTTCTCTGGAAAGATTTTGTATGTGTTGTTTCTGAAATGAACTTATGCGATCTTTCTTTTACAGATGCTTCAAGGAAGCATTCAGATTCTCCTGAAACTGAGCTCTTTCTTTGGATTTTACTTTTTTCTACTGTTTCAGGGAGTGGCCCAGTCCCTCCAAAAATTGAATTGAACAGCTGGATTCTAGATTTTACTGGTCCTCCAAGGATTGGCCCTACTTTTCTCATTCTGCTTTCTCTAAATATTGATCTTATTGGAGCACGTTTTACTGGTTGTTCTGCAATATTCTCCAGATCTTCTTTGTCCTCCAGCATTTCTTCATCTGTGTCCTGTGCTTCCATCTGTTCAACATTTAACACTGAGCCTTGCACATCTCCTAGAACAGTTCTTGGTTCTTGTCTCTGCATTCCAGAAGAATCACGTTTCTTATTGCCTTGACCTCCTCTCACATGTGTGGGCAATGGCACTCTATTTGAAGGTTTACACTTCCTTTTTCGAACAATTTTACCTTCATCCATAATAAAGATGACTTTTCCTGGAGGAGAACCTACTGGTGAACTTTCCATACTGTAAAGATCAGAAGTTGTACTAGTTTCTGAAGTCCAGGGAGTAGAACATCTGCTTGAGCTGGTTTCCCACGTTATCCCACTATCTTCACTTTGAACTGTTACCATAGAAAAGGAGGGGTTAGTCATGATGTACTGCAGCTTGGGTTTCACATCTTCACTTTGGATAAGATCTTTTAAACTAAAAAGAAAGAAGAAAAAAAAAAAAGAAAAAGAGACATAAAATCATAAAACATCAAATTATTGCAGTGAAGTCCAATGCACTAACGCGATGTTTTTTAAACATAAAAATACCTCATTTGCATAAATTCTGAAACAGAAACAGAAGCAAAGTCATATTTCATCTGACAAATGTATTTTAGATAAATTTTTGTAAGGCTTTGTGTTGCAAGGTTAGTTTAATGAAGGGGAGGTGTTCGAATGTCTGTGACAATTCAGGAAAAACTGCATTTTGTCTGACCTTGTTTGTGAGTGTGAGATCAAATGGATTTTGAACCAGTGCCTGATTAGCTCACAGTGTGACTTAGATCTTGCACTAAACACGCATGAGATGCTGTCAGTTTTTCAAAAGCACCTACACTTGCTTTGTCTAATTGTAAAATGATTATACAATCTGCACAGTAGTAGAGAATAGTTTGTTGCTGTCTTCTCTTGGTTCATTGTCTAAGCAGTGTACCTATTTAGTAACGTAATTTAGAATACATTCAACAGTCTAAACCTTCTGGGCTATCCCTGAATGAAATAACAGTGTTTTATAAAACTAACTTGAAACCTTATGATATGCAATCAATACACTGTCACATGCTGGAATTAAATCTAGTCTCATTAAAAAAAATTAAGAAGTAGAAATGTGTTCTTGGAAGCTTTGAAAAAAAATCTTAGAAATAAGAATGTAAAGAATAGTGAAAGCAATAAAAAGACACTAAATCACAGTGCTATTAAAAAAAAATTTAACTAGGGCTGCAATAATTACATCAAGAAAGCATATGAATGGTGACTATTGCATTCAACTCCAATGTTCCTTGTGTAGATATAAGATAATTAAGGAAAACTGTGTTAGTAGCTGATTGAAAGAAATGTAGAGTGCTTAGCTGGCAGAGGCTTCAGCAGAGCTGATGAAGAAGTGGAGAAGGGTGCAAACCTATAGCTACACAAAGTCCAGTTTCACTAAACAGAGGATAAGGCCACTTTCTAAGTGATCAGGATACAGCACTTGAACAAAGGTGAAGAAAGCTTGGGTTCCCAAGTGACACCACAAGCTATGATCCAGCATCATGACGGTGTCAAAGGCCAAGGGAACACTGGTGAGGAGCTCTCAGCATTAGCCTTCTGGCACCGAGAGAAGACAAAAGGAAATTCTGTAGAGAGTCATATTCTCTCCATCAAGCAAACTCAGCAGTCAAGAATTTGGAAACATCTCAGTAAGACTGCTTAGTACCTAACCAAAAGGAAAAAAAAAAGAATCTAGTCTGCTAATACTTCTAGCACTGCTGGCATTACTTTTACCAAACTGAGGGAATTTGCTTGAAAGATCACAGCACAAGAAGCATGTGGGCTGGCCCATGCTAACATTCATGCAGATCATACCCCATCTCTGATGTGCCTGGTGCTAACCAAAGACTGAAGTCAGTTGTGGTGACTGGGCTGGCCTGCAGGCAGTCCTCTGCAAGACAGCTTGGACCAACATCCACAGTTAATGCAAATCTGACAGTATGATAACAAATAATCATTGCTTAACCAAAAAAAACCCCAAACCCAACATCTAGCTCCCAAACAAAAACAAAACAAAAACACAACAAAACTCAAACATAAATGCAGCATGTACAGCTGTTTACTTGCCTAGGCATGGTATTCCCTCGTAAGGCTGGCTTCATAAGGTAAGATTTATAGTTCAGAGGAAAAAATAAAGCAAACAAATCTGTATCAATTTTGCTGCTAACTTATCCTTTGCCAGTTTCATGGTTTGGCATTAGGCTGACTTAGGCTTAGCAAAGATGACAGCAACAACAACTGCAAATCAAAATCATTAATACTAAGGGAGAATTCATGCCTTATCTGAGTTAACAATAACAGAAGCCTGATTTTTTTACAGATTTTTCAACTTCTACATAACCCTCATACACTTTTTAAGCTATTCTTCTGCATTACCCGGTGTTAGTAAAATCCCATGCAGAATAGGGAAGCACTCCAATTTCAACCGATATCAGTCAATAAAAGTGGGCTGCCCTGGCACCGCCTAATCAAAAAGTTTCATTAATTCAAGTAATTTGTCTCTATTCCAAACTTGCAGCTGTAGTCCACATTCCTCTACAGTGAGATGAGAAAGTGCTTTCTATTTTTAAGACCAGAATGAAAGACACAGAATTCAAGAATTATCATCCAATATACTTCCAAATTCTCCTCTAGTTTTGTGAACAACTTGTATGCTGCACAGTAAAAGCTGTCTAGTTGGAGGAATTGTCTGCCATTGCAAAAAAGTATGTTCCAAATGTTTCAGGTGCATAAATAGAGATATGAAATGAGTGCTGGCATCCAGGGACAAAAGCCAGTGCTGCTTTATTTCAGATGGAGATTTCACACCCAATCCGGTTGTCATGTTAGTCTGTTACTGGACATTGGCTCAAACCTTTTACAGTTTTTGAAAACACTGATAATCTGTTTTGTTCTTCCTGTCAAAATAGCCCAAACCCCAGATATTTCTTCCCACTTCCTCCTTCTTACAGTCTTTTGCCTCTCAGAAGGCTGTGCCTGCTGGGATTTTAGATTTCTAGTCCAGCACAGAAGGCTGGCCACATGTTCCCTTACGTATCATGTTGGGAAGAGTTTTCACCTCCCCATCTGCCAGAGCGGGAGGGTTCAGACACTGAAATCTGCCAATCTGTGCTACACCACTGCCATTACAGAGAAACATTTAGAAGCACCAGCTCTCTAAAATCATCCAGAGCCTCTCTTCATCCTCTTCACATCAGAACTTGTCACTCCTGGTATGATTCAAATTTGTTGTTGTGCTGCATGACACCTTGCAAGCTGGAAACAACACCAGTGAAACAACTGAGATGTCAAGCTGTGGCAGTGACCTGTGCAGACAAGATGTCTCATTTCCTGAAGGTTGCTACCAGAATCAGACACAGTGCAAGGAGAAAAAAAATTGCATTGACCAAATTGCCATCCCAGTTGAAAGAAGTACATCATTTTTCTGTGATTTTGTTCTGTACACTTCTGCAGTTTCTGCCTTTACCATGCTGCCCCTTTTGCCCTACAGCAATCATAAGCTCAGCAGCATCTCTTCCACCTACTGTGCATTTTCTAAGGCTAGAGCTCATGCATTTCCTTCTTCAGAGTAAGAGAATTAGGTTCTAGAGAAAAGCACTGTTTTAAACCCAGCCTGTCACTTGCTAATTTCCAGCTAACTTCAGATCATCCTGTGGAATGACTATCCCAATAAAATAAATAAATAAATAAATTCAAGGATTCTATGACTTTCTCTCCATTGATTTTCCTTCTTTTGTCACCACTAATGAAGTTACCTGGAAGTGCTTATAAATTGGCTGCAGAGCCCTTTCTGTGTAAACCCTGGATATAGACACACCCTAAGACTTTCCCACTGCAAAAGTAAATTGGTTGGGGAAGTTATGAGAGGCAGAACTGTTCTGGAGCCACACACACATCACGGAATTGTCAAAGACTCAGGTATTCTAGAGGGTACACAAACCACTTGGGTACTACCTTTCCATAACTGGACTGTAATCTCACAGTTATCAGCATGAAAATTAAAACTTACTTACATCATACTCATGTTTGCTGTTTGCTTTAAAATATGCATCACATGCTTTCAAAATACTTCTGCTGTTTAAACGATTAATTCTACATGGAACCAGAAATAATAGACATCTGTCAAGAGTCATCAGTGTCAGACAGCAAAATGCCCAAAGGCAAGAAAATATTGCATGAACCCTCTGAGGATCAAAGGGTTATTTATGCTGACAAGGACATGATGCCTTAGACCAGCTTTATAATAGGTTCTGACGCCATGTTTTGGTTTTATTACTTGCATAAAAAACTGTGTTCGGAAACAAAATTACTTAAAGATTACATTAAAAATCTTAATAAGGGAATCATAATTCTTAGGCAAGTCATAAGCTCTGCTGCACCTCTGTGCATTTTTTTGAGTGCATTAAAAATTAAGTGATGCATTTCCTATAGGAAAGCATTTTCCATCAGAGAAATACTATTTGCTGTTTGTCCTCAGCAGTGCTGTCAGTAATCTATGGGGGTCTGATAGCTGACTGGCATTTTATCTGTGCTACGGAAGGAAAACAACACCAACCTTTACCCTAGTGTACGACCAGAGCCCCATCACACAGGCATCCGCTTGTGTTCCAGCAGCTGGTGGGGAATAACAAGATGCAAAGGCCACGCATCTCTGCTGGAAGGTGCATGCATGAAGAAAACTGCAGCAAAAAACGTGCCAGACTCCATAACTGCTGTAAAAGGATAAGCATGGAAGTGTTGCAGATCAGCTGGAGCTTTTGAAGGGAGCAGGGAAACACCAGGACGCTACTGCTTCGCTCACAGAAGCACTTCCTGACCTTGGGCCATCATTGTGTTGCATAACTCTTTTATAAAATAGGAATGAGAACACGCATGCTTGAAAGATGGAAATAGAAGGAGCCCATGGGAAACTTCCAGCTGACTGCAGTGTTGCACAATCAGGTGCTATTCAACTGCATGTAGAGCAGGAACACGAAAATGGCAGAGAGCTTGGAGCTGTTAAAAATAAATCCATGACGGCAGGGTCCAGGACAGGCTGTTTTCAGCCAACTTTGCATATAGGTTACATATCCTCTCAGCTACGTTTTCAAAACACACAAAAAAATCTGTTCTGCAACTGGGGCTTTAAAACATGTTTGTTAACCAATAATTATTGCACAGACTAAGTGTATCTCAGGGGCTTGGCTCTGCTGTTCTTGCTTAGCCACTGCTTCCCAGGAGTTTTGCCCCAGCAGCAACTGTATTGGAAGGCTTTAACATCTACAAGCAGACTGATATTTGCAACAACAAAATTTAAACAGTTAAAGAATCGGTTTTATTTCACTTTTATCAAGCTATTTTTGAGTGCTCAGTGCAGTTACTGTATTATCTCTGCCAAAACCAAATTTTTTCATCTCCACTAGCTTAATCAAATGGAGTTAAATTGTAATTGGTTACCATTGAGTGCAGCTGTTAAAAAACCTCTTTGGTTGACTCTGATCTCTCTTAATATAAGATGGTTAAAGTTAATTTGTAATATAACTGACATCTAAAGGGAATGATTTCTGTGATTTAATTAGACATCGTGATGCAGTGCCCAAGATTATGTTGCAGAGGCTGCTAGCCAGAAGCAAGACACAGCTGTGGGGAGCTGCAATCAGGCACTTGTGGAGAGGCCAACCTCCCAGCATGAGCAAAGTAACTATGGTACTGCATACATACATGCACACATACATACATGACCCTACCTTTAATGGAAAAGTTAGCCATTCCTAGTTCTGTTTTACAATTTGAGTTTTGTTACTAGCTTTTTAAATGTAGGTTGCATTAAAAAACAATCCAGTCAGTGGTTTCATTGTCTGTAGCGAGTAGCTCCAGCTTTAGCTGTTTTTATGTTGGGTTGCAGCTATACATGTTTATAGTCAAGTAACCCTGCTCTCTGCCAGCGTGGACCTGAGTCAACATCTCTACTGGGATAAAAACAGCATTACACACAGGCAGTACTCTGCACTTTGAAAAACCAGCTCTTCAGTCTCACAGCACAGAGGCTTGTTTTCCTGCTCTCCTGGGCTATGCTTCCCTGTTTGAATTTAGAGTACACAGAGTACTCGGGGTGGTTCAGGCTGCACAGAGGCTGTCCCACCCCCCTTTGCGGCCATCTCGATCTCTCCTGTGAAGACCAGTAAAACAAGAAGGAGACACGCACAGAGCAGTTTGTAAATGCAGGATGGCTACACAGCACTGAGGTTTGAGGAACTGCATGACCTAAATTTCATACAAAACCGCTTTCTGAAAGTATCTTAAACTGCCTGCATTGATGTTTTTGGTTCTCCGTACAGTATCCACCCCAAACTGATACGCTTTGCTAAAAAAATCTTGCAACCTGATACAGAGGTTAACTCTCAGACCTCTCTGTCTCTTTGTGGCCAGTGGAGCCTGCTGGGATGGATTGAGTTGCAGACACCCCACCTCCAGCGCGGGACCAGCCCCAGACATCACGCACTGGGACAAGTTCCCTTTCCTCATTCTCCTCACAGTAAAAGAGCAGTGTTAGGACAACAAACAGCTTCTGTGCAACAGTTATTGAAAAGTTATTATAAAGAAATCAGAGTGGCACAATATTCCTTGTTTCACACCCAAAAATCAGCCCCACAAATCCTGATTGTCAGTGGACACTGTTGTATAGAACAAGCTTTTCCTTTTTTGGGAAACACAGAGACTGGTGAGGGATGGATGAGTGGGAAGGGAGCAAGGTAGAAAAAAGGGAAAAAATCAAAAGCACTGTTATAATATTCAATCATTTTCTCTTCAGCAGGCAAACCTCCAGTGTTTCTGAGACTGATATGTGACAGTCAGCCAGAAGGGGAGGAGCAGAGGGAGATGCCACTTGAGCTGGCAGGCCAGCGGCTCTTTAAATAGAAAAGCTTTCAGGGAACTCGGGGCTCGTGCTTGCTGCACAAATCTCATTACAGCTATTTCCACCCCAAACAGCCTCTGCCTCATAGCTGTGGTAATCAAAAAGCCCCTGAAGGAACGGGAAGGTGGGAACACGGACTCAGCAGGCCGAAGCCCAAACCCTCTGCTCCCCAGGCAGCACTGCAGGGCGAGGCCTCAGGGGAGGCAGTACCTGTGAGTCAGCTCCTCTGCTTCCTCTGGGTCCAAGGCCTCTTCCTCCTCCTCTTCTTCCTCCTCCTCTTCTTCTTCTTCATCCTCTATGAAAGAGGAGGTCTCAGATGCCTGGTCACACTCTGCACCATGGTACCCCTCCATGTTCTTTCTAGCTCAGGCTCTCGTCGTTGATTTTTACCCTCGACCCTGTCCTCCCCAGGGTTGCCTGAAGCAACTGTCATCCCCAGCAGCTCTCACTTCTTCTGACTCAGGGCAGTCTTTAAATAGACAGCAGTGAAGTTGCAGCACTGAGTCGCTGCTGGTCCCACCCCAGGTCCTAGCACCAACCGGGTGCCTGGGCACATGGCACAGCCCCTGTATCGCCTATTCCAGTACTGTTACGATTATTGAATTGGAAGCTCTTGATAACACATGGTTTTCCCATACAAATCTGAGCCTGTTAATTAGAAGTCCTGCTAGAAGGCTAGAGAATTCCTCAAATCCTAGATAAGGCACTAACAGTTTCTGGCACAGTGTAAGATGAGAAGTGACAAGTGAACCCAATGCCAAACAAGTACCCCAAACTACCCCTAAAATACAATAACTGAACTGAAGCATCTTTTATTTCAAGATGTTAGCATCTTGCACACATTTTGAAACCTTGGTCAGCAATGGAAAACAGACCTTCTACTAAAGGTCTCCCAGCAAAAATATTCCTCACAAGGTGTAACAAAGGGTTTTGTTTTGAAATTGTGGCAAAACAATTCCAAAACAATTTATATATATATAAAATCACCTACATATATATATGTATAGGTGATCTTATGTTTATAAGTATCTTAAGTGTGGGAGTCAAAGGGACATGGCCAAACTCTTTCCAGCGGTCTATGGGGACAAGACAAGGGGAAACGGCCGTAAACTTGAGCATAGAAAGTTCCACACCAATGTGCGAAGGAAATTCTTCACAGTGAGGTTGATGGAGCACTGGAACAGGCTGCCCAGGGAGGTTGTGGAGTCTCCTTCTCTGGAGACGTTCAAGACCCCCCTGGACGCCAACCTGTGCAACCTGCTGTAGGGAGCCTGCTTTGCAGGGGGTTGGACTCTATGATCTCTAGAGGTCCCTTCCAACCCCCACAATTCTGGGATTCTGTGATATTGTGGAACTTTATCTGAAGTTTTCTATCAAAAGTTACAGTTCACCACACATCAAATATCACGTTAACTTGATGTTATTCTAGTTGTCTGGCACTTCCACAGAAAGTAGTGCTGTTCTTGTTTGCCTTGACAAAGAATATACCAATATGACATCCAGTGAAATTTGTTTCCTGAACATCTCAGATAATTTTCTAACACATGAAGGTACTGCTACTTTCTGTGCTCTATGCCAGGTACCCACATTACCCAATTAGCCTCTTTCACTGTAAGGTAAACCAAGTCATATTGCTTTGCACTTGTTGCAGGATGGTGCCTGCAACTACTACTGTAATTTAATTACCAGGGGAGTTTTGTGACAAACATGCTTGTCCTGGTATTTGGCAAAACTACCATCTAGATTTTATAATTTTGGTTATAAATATAGCTTATCAGAAGTAAATGAACTGAAGAAAAACACACAGAAGGATTACTTGTAAAGATACGAGTTACTATAAGCTTGTATGAAGATGATTAATGTGTCAGTTTTTAAAGAGTTGCATGGAAATTTTTTTTGAACATAACATCCCTTCTTAGTTATACTATTTTGAAAGAGTTTACATTTCGCAGACAAAGAGATTTTTAAAAAAGGACCACATTCCCCTCACCCCAAACTAGAGACCGTCTTTGAATCTAGGCATCATTCTGTTCTAAAAAAAAAATTGGTAGCATTTTACATAAAACAGGACAAATTGAAATGTTTCATTCATTATACTACTTGATAAAGACGAGGGATGATGTGGGGAACATCCACATGGAGGAAGAACATTTTAGAGGACTGACAAAGTAAAATTAAAACTAAAAGTCTGTTTCAAGGAAGCTGTTTCAAGAAGCAAGCCAAAATACTAGATAGACTAGATCATGATTAAGTGTGCAATAAGTAAACTTCCAGCTGGCAAACACTTTACTGTTTCTAGAACTTCTAAATTGTAATACTTGAAATAAATTAGAACCTAAAGTTTGCACGAGAAGAAATAATGCTTGTTATTTTGAGTTGTAAGGGCTTTCACAATCTTGTTAGGAGTGGCAACAGATGAAAGTTGTACCTGTACACAGATGCAATACAAAATACCCATAGAAAATTTTTATTTGTAACAGGTGCCTTGACCTTTACATTCATTTCCTTTTCTATTCAATTATAGGAATTATATTAAATGTCCAATACAAAATAACATAAAACAGCAAACAAAGCTGTATTCTCTATAAACTTCATTCCACTGGACACCATACAAAATATTTTAAAAAATGAAAATATGAACTTGACATCAATTAGAAGTACAGCTTTGACAGTGAATTGGTCTTCAATAACAAACACATGACAGGCACAAACTGTGCTACAGCAGGTCTAAAAAGTTTCATTACTTCGTTGTTTGGAAAAGCTACAATTTTTATGATTACTTATTTGAAATCAATTTACAGCAGCTTACCAGTAAACAAACATTTACACAAAATCAAAACAAAAGCCCAGCTTCATGTAGCTACTAAAGGGTAGGGGGCATTTTAAGCAGATATCGCTACTACTTTGAACATGTAAAATGCAGCACTAAAAATTATCTTGCCTACTACATGAACATGAATCATTTACATAAACTGATTTGTCCTTTTTCAGTTCAACTTCCTTGTAGTAGAACTGTTGATTGAAAATTCCAGTTTAGATTACAGTTCTTGATATCCAGAACATTACCAACTGTAATCTAGCTTAATTTTCATAAATTGTTGCCTTTGTTCTATACAAAAGGAAAATAAAACTGGGAAGTGCCAAGCTGAGCAAAAGTGCATACTGCATTAAACAGATTTAAAGTACGAGCTTAAACAGACAAAGTACGAGCTGCCTGTTCATCAAGGAGAGTTTATTGTGTGCAGTGCCTTAAGGATACAGACTCATACACTGTTTAGCTCTGATTTCATTTATTTCATTGTTAAATTTGTCTGAATTGATGATTACACAGATTACAGAAACAAATCAGTACATTCCCATACGTTGTTTACAACAGATTTATTCCTGTGGTCTGCTGCTTTAGTCACAACATTTTCTTCCATAAGTCAACAATACAAGAGTTTTCAGAAAACACATCTCTGAGTGAACAACTGCATTAATAAATCTCAATAATAAAATATGCAGTCTTTCTTACAAAGATTTCCTTAACAAAAGTATAACAAGAAAAGCATGTCATAAAATAACAAGGGTGTAACTGCACCTGGGTTTTGATACTGTTCTTTATTTCAGCAGGATCCAATATGGAGAAAATGAAAGAAGTTTGTTATCTTCTCTGTATGGTCGCTCTTAAAGGTAATACAAAGCTCAGGTCTTTCTTGTCTCGTAGTATCTGCCAAGACTGGGGAAAAAAAGTAGAAGGTTTAGAAGATAAATCATATTTTCCATCAATATTTAAATATCCTTTTAAGTAGTAAGCCTCACAGATCCACAAAAAGAAATTTGCTATTTTTCCCCTCTTGAGAAGAGATATTTATTTACTTAGGAAAAAAGAATCTAAAGGTACACAAAATGCAGAGGACTACTGAGAAAGGTACATCCTTTCAAGAAGAGAGTGGATTTGTGTTTGTGAAGACTGAGAGAGATGTTCACATTATTTAAATATTACATTGATACTCTAACTGCAAAATAATCATCTCAAAAGCACACATACCAAAACTCCTGATACAGGAAGACACACTCTGTCATTTACAGAATCTGTGTCTTTAAAATACATGATTAACATTTTCTTCTGTATTCTCTTGTGGATTCCAAGACACATCTGTCACATCTTTTAGATCATGAACTTGCAAATAACTGCACTGACTCTCCTATCTTAATGCACAGTTCATTTAATCCACAATGTGTAATGAAAACCACAGGAAAAGATATCACTCAATAACAGTGAACCATATTTACATTACATTATTTTCCTAAAAAAATTAAGAATAATTTTCTGTTTATGCTTATTTATATGTATCTTCTATTTTCTAGATGTACATACATAAAATACACAAAGTGTATTTTTACACTTTATACACTACATAATATAAAGACAATCATAAACATCAGAATCAGGCAGGTACAATAACTATCCTTTGTTTAGCTATCTTGAAAACCAAAGTGACCGGAAAAATAAAATGGATGTTATTTTTACCTTCAAAAATTCCTCTTTGATAGTATCAAACTTCTGTTTTTCATGTACAGCTCTAGCAGTGTTTGTCCTATCAAAGGGCTCTGCAAGATCAAAGGCAAACATTAAAAGCGTTAAGAAAACTACAGCTATTCTATCTATCTTCACGGAGTTAGCAATGAGGGAAAAAAAAAAAAGTCAGACCATTTCTTCCCAAGAGGTTTTAAAGCAGCTGGTTCCAGCTTGTTTCTCAAATGTTTATTTCTGTGTAACATTAATCCAGAAAAGTCTCAAACCCTAAGCACTCTAAGATGTAAACCACAATAATGTCAAATTGTTATTTCTCGCAAAGCACGATACAGTTGTGCTGAATTCATGCATAAGTAATTAGCTGTGACTGCTTGTTAGTCTGTGATAACAGAGTAAGATTTTGTACATGGAAATGTTTTGAGACTTGCTACACGTTAGGTTCATATCATGCCACAGTTTCAGTGAAATACACAAAGATATTAAAATACTGACTATGGCTTTTTATGTAAGCATGAACTGCTGTAAAGTCTATTCTACAAAATCTGTTCAGAAGTTAACAGCTAACAGAGTTTAAAGTTTGCAGCTATCAGACTACAAGTTGATACTGTTTTCATGTTTTCCTTTTTTTTTTTTGCTAACAATAAATACGTGGGAACATTTTTTTGATTAAAGTAGTCCTCGCTACTGATAAAAATTGCTAACATTAAGGAAAAGTAACAGGTACTAAACAATTATGTATTACAATGCACTAGAAAAAAGATTTCTTAAGTCTTTTTTGCCTTACTAGAAAACTACTTAAATAACGGGTATATTTCAGACTGCTGGAATGTATGAAAGTCCTAAAAGGCCAGCGAAGCATAAAAATGCATGCTGCATTAGGCAATTTTTTTTATTTGATGTACTGGGTTTACATGGCAAGGTTTTGGTATCAGGAAAGCTGTGGCGGTGACCTCTGTGAGCAGAACCCAGCACCATCCTATGTCAGAAAAGAGCCAGCTCCAGCTGCTCCAACAGGGACCCGCCGTTGCCAGAGCTGAGCTGCAAATGATACTGGGTGTGCTCTGGGAGAGTGTAGTTAAGAAAGGGGAAAACCCTGCACAACAGCAACTGGGAGAGAGGAGTGAGGAAATAGGAGAGAAGCAGCCCTGCAGCCCCCAAGGTCAGTGCAGGAGTGCAGGAGGTGCTCCAGATGCGGAGCAGAACTCCCTTGCATCCCAAAGAGAGGCCCACGGAGGAGCAGGCTGTCCCCTGCCGCCCACGTGCACCATGTAGAGCAGATCTCCCATGCAGCCACAGAGGAGCCCACGGTGCAGCAGTGGCTGAGGCCTGGAGGAGGCACCGCCCATGGATACCCCCGCAGGAGCAGCCCCGGGCCGCAGCCCGTGGGGAGCACCCTGCGGTGGGGCAGGAGGGCTGGGGCAGCTGCCACCCGTGGAGACAGTGCCGGAGCTGCTCCTGAGGGTGGGCCCCGTGGTACGGAGCCGTGTGGAGCAGTGCCTGCAGAGCTGCGGCCGGTGGGAAACCCACACAGGACCAGCTGGGACAGGACGGCATCCCGTGGGACGGACCCACGCGGAGCAGCGCAGAGCGGCCATGAAGAAGTGGCAGAGATAAAGAGATATGGACTGACTGCATCCCCTGTTGCTGCTCAGGAGGAGGAGGTATGAGAGAGTGGATAAAGGGAAGGTATCTGTAGTTTCCTTTAAGTTCTCACTGCTCTAGCCTATTATTAATTGGCAATAAATTACAGTAATCTTCCCTACACTCAATCTGTTTCAACCATCATGGTAATTCATGAGTGATTGACTTGTGTCCCTATCTCAACTCAAGAATTTTTTTAAATTGTATTTTCCTCTCTTGTCTCATTGAGAAAGGGGAGTAAGAAAGCAGCTGTGTCCTGCTTGGCTACCTAACTTGTGTTAAACCACAACAGTTGGTTGTGAATTGCTCTTATTGAGATAGGAATATAATGTAAAATAAAGCACTAAATAGACATCAGAAGGGATTACAATGTTGTGTAGACTGGGACTTCAAATTTGGATTATATTCTGTGGCACTGGAGTTTTATTACTGCAACCTATTTAAATTGGCAGTCAAATTATTTCAAGCAGTAAATGTTGCATTTTGGAAGTTTCTGTAAGCTTTTTCTTCAGATTACCTATATAAAGTTTTTAGTGTATGTTTACAGGGCAGATTTTTCTTTAGAATGCATCAAACAATTTTGACTGAAACAGAAAGCTGTCAATTACATTTACTAAGGTACATAGTCCTCTAGTACCAGTGATGTCATTTGGCAGACTGACCTACTGCTACAAAGAATTCCACATCCCTTAGCATGTGAAACAGTATAGCACTTCCTTTGTCTGTCTTTTACACGATGTTAACTGTTCCTTTAATGCTAGGATCTTCTATGTATTTATTTTGAGCCAAGAGAGATTTTGTGAATTAACAAGTCCACAGCTGTACAATCTTCCTTAACTCACTGGGGGAAAAGATACTCCTCCTAGTCAGAAAAACCTGACTCACATCTTCCCTTTATTCTTGCATATTTACTAGCTGTCAACAGACAAATTCATTCCCTGGAACACAGTGAAAATCCTTCTGCAATCAGCGACTATTTACATCACTTTACATTTTCTAACCATCAGGACAGTAAGACATTGTAAGTTACTTTGTTCACAAAGAGATGAAAATGTTATAAGAAAAAGTGTAACGCAACTTGAACACCAATACTAGAGGGAAAGGCTAAAAAGGCATCATCTTTTCACGTAACAATATAAATAATCATAGAACTCCAAAACTGCTACCAAACAAACCCTGAGGAATTATTTATATTATTATTTTTAACATCTGGTACAACAACAAATAAGGTACAGCTTAGAAGGCTTCTGATCCTGTTTCCCTAAGTGACTGCTAATTGATTGTCTCATAAAATTACCAAGTTTCTAGCATTTCCAAACTTGTCTTTTTTCAAAAAGTGAACACATGATATTGTTTGATATAGACAAGATTTAACCTCAAAACAGAATAATCACCAGTAATTCAGAGATTCTGACAAGGAATATGCACCAATAAAAGCAGTGTTCCCTCTATCCCTATAATGATAATTGCCTGCCAAATTTTAAACTGTTTGCAAAGAACATCTCTGCTGTTTTGTTTCTCAAAAAGCAGAAAACGTGAGAATCAGTCTCAAGACAGATAAAAATTAAAACACAATTTTTTCTTTGAGCAAGTCTAAATATATTGCTACAGGGAGAATTATGACAAGTTGCATACACAGAGTTCTATGATCTATCAACAAATATATTTGAAATATTAAAAAAAAAACACAACACCAGTTACAAAAATTTTAGTCCTGACAGACTTGTAAACCATAATACTTTGACACATTTAGCTAGCTTTCATGTGTTTCCTGTCAAATTACAAATAAGTTTATCCAAATACTTGCTGTTAAACTAGTTCAGCTCAACGACTGTTGAAAATATGATACCTACTTTGAGTAGAAATAAGAAATGCATTTTTGACCCTCCAATTTATAAATAAAAACTCAGAATTAGATGATTAATTGCACTTTTAATGGAAGCACACTGAACAGAGGGAAAATGATATACCAACTACAGATAATTTTGCTGCTTTAATAGGTCAAATGCAAAATTTAGTCTTTAAAAAGTTATATGCAATCAACAATATTTAATACAAGTTCTATTACAATTATACAAACTATTTTGTATGCTAATATTCTATTTTCCAACTTCGCAGAAAGAACATCCTATTATTGCACCACATTGAAACGCCATGAAAAAGTTGAAAGCCTGAAGCGTATAGGCAGCCACCTTGTAACACAGAGCATCAGCATCATGTGACAGCAGTAGGCACAGCTGCTGAGCATTCCCACCTCCCACACTCAGAACACAGCCTTGGCAGTGTCTGCACTACACTATCGCAGATCACTTCAGCTGCGCAGATACTCTTTTAATTCTCACATTTCTTAACTCTGAGATGGTGAAGTCGAATGCGAAGCCTTCTTCATAGGTTTCAGTGTATTTTTCCCTATGATTGGTTGGGTTTTTTTTCTTTTTTCCTTTTTTTTTTTTTCCCCCAGGATCAAATAAAGGATAGGAATTTTGTCACGTGGCTTCACACAGCCATCCATATCATTTACAGCCAAGTCACTGAGCTCCAGCCACAGAACTGATTTCACCAGAAGCTAATTTTCACTCCAGAGAGTAGCACAATTGCATGAAATTATGTGCACACACATGCGATGCACATCCACCCTGCCAGGGATCTTGAGGAATCTAAACCACAGGCATTCTGCCCTACTGCCCATCTCCCCCCCCAAGATTTTTGCAGTCTCTCAACAATTCTTGCCATACCGTTTGGCTCCTATCCAAGCCCAGTTTTCTTTTATCCAAAATCTTCAACCCTTGAAGTCCTAATCGCAATAGTCTCCCATTTATTTAAAGACAGGACCCAGGCCATCTCCCACATTTCAAACCTTCACTTCTTACCTCAGTGCCCTAAACCAGATAATTTTAATTCAACTTCTTCTCCACCCCAGTTCCTTTTCACAGTCTCCTCTACAGCAAATTCATCTTCACCTGCTGCACTGTCTCTCTTCTCTTTTTTCTTTCATCTTCACAGCACTAACTCTTTCTAGTTTACATGATAACTCCCAGTCCCTTCCCTGCTTTTCTTTTCATACTCTGCTCCAGCATCACAATCCTTCTCTATTATTTTCACTTTCCCTGGTCCAAGCTTCACCTTCTCCACGTAGACTACTGATGGCAGTTGAAAGGCAACGAGAGCACAAGAAGTAGGTCCTTGTATTCTGCTAATACCCAGTTCAGCTTGAACTACAGGTACCAAGACAAGTGACTCCAAAAAATAGCCTGGGTTTTACTCTCTGGTTCTGGAGGGTATCATACAGTGTCTGTGGAAACTGTACATTCAGAAGCTCATCAAAAATAGCTGCAAGTGGATCAACATCTGCACAATTTACTTACTGCTAAGACTTGAAATGCCAGAGCATTACTAGAACAAAGAATATTCTCACAGAGGAATCTGAATATGGTCCACTGTGTTTTTGCAGAAGATCAATCTTGGCAAAACTGAAGACTATTTTTACAGAGCAGCAAAGTATAGTACTGTCCATAAAGGCCATTCCTTGTCAAAGCCTTAATCACTGTGCCAAAAGTAACAGGGCAATGAGTCCTCTTGAAGAAAAGGTCAGGAGAACTATTTTTAAGCACTACAGAACTTAAAGCTTCCTTCTCAAATGTTTTCAGTAAGACTCTTTCCAAAACTATTTACACTGATTAAACTTCATTTACTACATGCATATATTTCACATGTGTGTTATTAAAATATGAGCACCATAAAATCTAAGTGACTGATTTAGTGTCTTAGTAGTTAAAAATGATAATGTAGCTTTAAATTTTACCTTCTACACATATATATTTGTTTCTCCACTCAACATCATCAGGTCTTGGAATAGCTTTGGCCTCACGAACTGAAATCATCTGATGGCTCCAACTAGGGAAAAGGAAAAGAAATTGCAGACCTTTTAACATTATTCATTCAGAATTAAGAGCAAGTTTGCAGTAACAAATTGTCATACTGTTCTGTCACAAGCCTGTGTATTATAGTACTTTATAATAATGAGAAGGTTAATGTAAAGTACTATACAAAAGTAAGGAATGCTGGAGAGGAAACAAGAAATAATTCCACAAGCACTTTAGTATATTTATGAAAACATCTGCAAACCGAACATCATAAATGTCCATGACAGATTTTTTTTTTCCAAAAAACGTCAACTTGAAAATGGTGTCCTACATTTATTTCTAAATTCAAAATAAATTACAGTCCCATAAATGTTTCAGCTATTTCTTTGGGGAAAACAAGGCACACAAGGAGTTTAAGAGCAGAGGAAGACATAATGTATTTAATTAACATACATTCAGTGATCAAGAGGGCAAAAGAAAGCATGCTTACAGATGAGCTATCCCAGTGCAAGAAGCTTCTTAGAAAGTACTAATATTTTGTATATGTGGTAATTTAGATATTTTGTAACTGTACAACATTTAGAACAACTCAAAGCTGCCTTTGAATGTAAGCTACTGCGTTCTGCACAGTTTTACAACAATGAAACCAGAGGAAATGATCACACTGAAACAGGAACAGCAATGTAGTTCAGAGGGCAATCTTTATGAGGCTTGGAACAATTATATGCCAAACATAATGGCAGCCAGAGCAACCACTTACAGTTTTATGATCTTAACCAGTTCTTCCCAGCCATTTTTCAGTTGTTCTTAACTAAGCCAGACAACTGCCATATCACAGCAAAAAGCCTGAAATTCCAGCAAGAGATCACAATACACGCCGACTAGATGGGAATTAGAAATAGCTGGGTAGCATGCTGCTAGCTGAACTGGTGTTATGTACAGCAGACTGGATCTCCTGCCCGTATGGATCTTTTGACATAACGCAAAGATACAGGCAATGTAAATCATCAGTTAAGTTTGGAAGAATTCTATGCCCCATAGGTCATAGACCAGCTGTCGTAACTCCACTAAGTCAGGAGTGGTAAGACAGTTCACACTAGCTAAAAGTCTGTGCCTGCAGATTCTACAAATTAGCTCAAGTACAACTCACGATTAAAGCCACTTTCGAAAGTCAGCCCATACTTCCACAGAGCATGTATAATGCTCTTCAACAACAACAAAACAAACAAAAGCCACACAAAAGAAAAAAACAAGAAACTGGAATATCACAGAAAAACTACAGCTCCAGAAAATTGGTCATGACTGGAAGAAGCAGACAGTTCAACTATTTCGCTGAAGTATTGCTTCACCTCAAACAAACACTTTTGCTCTTGACCTTCTTTATTCCTAGGTTATACTTGGCTTGATCCTTCATCAAGAAATACAAACATTTATAATATACTGGTTTAGTAAGAAGCAACAATAAAAGATGTTTCTATCTGTTTAAAAAGCTTTGTATATAAACTTGAAAACAATTAGTTTATCTCATTAAATCTTCATTAACCCTGCGTTGGTACCAAAACCAGCATGAATTAAAAGTGAATTACCAACAGCAAATGCTTTGCTTATTGTTTTTAACCACTTTGACTTGCACACAACTTCATGATTGCCAATGCAAAGTGAATAGTCTACTTCTTTGTATTTTAATCCATAGGTTAACAACAACCATTCCAAAAGCTATCTCAGACAACAGTTATTTCTGGTGTCACTGCCCACATCATGTATAGGTACCTCTTGTAGAATGCAAGAATTTGATAGAAAACCAGGTGTAAACCTGTGTATAAGTTAAAAGCTTGTGTTTTCCAAAGTGTTACTATCATCTATTTCTGTAAGGAGCTTTGGCTTATGAAGTGTGTACAAACTGCAAACATATTTAACCTGTAGTGCTATCGAAGAATATGATAACATTATTAGCTAATTCTGCCCTGAAGGGAGCTGTCAGCAATTGTGTTTAATATTTTATCAAGACAACGTAGCTCATTTTTGGTCATGTCCACCAAATATAACATAAACAAGGAATAATCTTAACTTGAAACAAGAAATGTAAAAGCAGCACAGTCCCAGATGACAATCTTTACACTCCCTAACAGTATTTTCAGTGCAGCAAGGCCTTACTTCAAGGTCTTACTATGTAAAGTGGCAGCCAAGAGGAAACCTGCTGCCTTCACTCACTGTGGTACAAGTGAAATCAGACACTCTTTTAAAGAGGGCCTGGTAAACATGGACTAGTTTCCAAATACTTTCTTTCAAGAACACCTCCATACATTTTTATACCTTGTCACATTTCCTCCATGATCCATAGAGCTTTAACAGTGAAAGTTAAAATGGAGTTATAAGCACACTTATAGCCAGCTGTATGACGTAAAACATCATGCAGACTTGAACTCTACAGCGAGATAATTTCCAGCTGCGCTCATAAACAGTTTAAGCTTCACCCTTACAACCATATCTATGCAGGAACTTCAACATCACAATTCTGGGAGAAAAGGGGGAGAAAATTTACTTCTTATACACACAACAAAAAGCCCAGATTAAGACAGTGGAATGAGCAATGTACAAATACATGGCAACCTGCAGTATCTTTGGACAACACAAGGTGATAAAATGACTTCTGGCCAGACTCCTTGGATCTATCCTGCTATCAAATATTATCCACTGCATCAAGCAGAATAAAACACACATTTTAACTGAAATATCTATTGGCCTTGGCAAGATTGAGGAGGAAATTTAAAATAATGTATCTCCACCTTGCCTTCATCTTCCTGACCAATACACGCAACAGCTGATCATCTAAGCAATCCAGGCAAGTAATTTCAATTACTTATTCTGTTCAAAATGATGATCTTCATATACGATATGATCATTACTGCTGACCATTACATACTGTTCTTTCAGCAAAATGGATCCTGGGTATTAAACTTTGTAGTGTTGTGTCCTACACCACAGATAGGAATCTATAAGAATCACTTTTATGGAAACTGAAGTTGAGTTTTCTTTAGTAACCTTTTAAATCAAACACACTGCAATTCAATAGTGACAGTTAACTGGCCCAGTACAGGTCAGTTAGATGTGACCTAACTTCACAGCCATATCATCTGAAATAAAATCGTAAAAAAAAATGACTAGTACAGGGAAAGAATGAAAAATATACTGATTGCAGCAACGAAAAACAATAGCTCAATGAAAGATACAACTAACAGCCCTGTGTTGTGTCTATTTAACTCATCCTCATTCCCCACCTATCACATTGTTTCTATCAGCAATCTCAAAGCAAAGTTATCATACACATAAACACAGTGTGGCTCTATGTTTATTCTCACTGGCTTGCTAGAACACACACACAAATAAATGTTTAAACATTTTTTGTCTGCCTTTTCCTCAACATGGGCATTAATTTAGGTATTTCTTCTACAGCCAATTCACAGTTTTACAAAATCACGTAGAATTCTGATAACTTCAAGGCAAACACTCTCCTCATTTTCAAACAGGATTTAAAGTTATCAGGGATATACACATGACCAAGTCAACAGTAATACTGAATTAAGTTTTATTTCCGTAATAGGAAGACTTAAAAGCAACATAAGTTACTGCAGTAGGTGTGACATTTCCCAATCCGACTTCTCAGCTATAGACAATTTTCAAACAGGATTTGTAACGGATAATTGTAACATTTTTAGACAAAATATAATCAGTCCATTGTTTAAATTCTTTACACTCAATGCTGGAAAACCTAGCCAGATATTCATGTTTTGGTTTTTGTTTGTTTTTTTAATTTCTTATCTGACAGAATAAAATGCCTAGGTTAGCAAAAGACATCAAATACTCTATCAGCATTCCTATTTTCCTTTAGTCTTTTTTGTTTGTTTCTGATGTCAGTTATTACTGCTGCATTACTGTCATTCTTTACTCTTCAAGTATCATAAAATGATGATATATTTAATTGAAGTAATGACAATTTAAAATATTCTGAAAAACTAACATGAGCTTACTACTTACTCAAATTCTGTGGCATAATATTTGAAGAAACCTATGAGCAGTTCACCGAGACTTGATTCATTTTTCGAGAGGTAAGGAGGAATGGTACATGGCGCCTGATGAACAAGATGCAGCTGCATAGTAGGATCGAAAGATTCCTGTCAAAATAAAATCAGAGAGTATGTATATACAAACACACACACATATCTTTTACAAAACAAAAGCTGCCCTTTGTTTGTTCATTAGAAGTGCAAGAAGAACTTACAAGCAAAAGGTTTTATTATTCTTGTCCTCTGTTAGATATTAATTACTCCAATGAGCTCAGGCAGAATCATCTCGTACAGGAGCCTCTGACACCATCCCTTGCCTTCAGTTCATTGAAGAATTTTAACACGGGAGAATCTCTGAAGTAGACTTGTGTTTACAAGCTATTAGAAAAACCTGAGCAAAGGCTGATAACCTACACAAAGCTGAGTGCAGCTGAACAAACATAGTGTAGGTGAAGATAATTCAATTACAATCAAGTTACCATAACTGCAATATAGAAACACTCAATCCAAAAGGAAGACTTATTTTTCTCACAGCATAAACTTGCATTTCAAACCTACTACCTCTAATATGAACCTGCATTCTGCCATATAATTATTTCAAAGACTGCAGTAGTATCTTCTCTACCCAAGCTATCTGAAAGAATAAAAAGAGACTTACATAAAAAACTTGAAAACAAAATGTGGCATTTAAGCGAAGTACGTTTTTCTTTCAGAAGCAGTAATGACCTAAGCTATTACAGGATCTCCAGAGATCATCTGTGAAAATCTAACACAGAAGCAAGTTCTGTAAAAGCTTCAGAACAGACCGACGCATTTTGTGGGCTACTCTCATCTACCACATCTGGCTGGACAGTCAGGAATACCCAGAATCTAACTCCTTGTCTGATATACTTCAGCACTCCTGCAAAAAGTCAGCTTGGTGCCAGTTGGACTACATGCCACACAGCAACAGAACGCACAGGTGGGCATATCTGGTGGCACTCCAGGACTTCACATCTCTGATAGTGATATATTGAGCCACAGAATTTGCCTTTTGTTTCTCGTTCAAGACAAGCACGTGTCTTTTACGTGGCACTTATGATCTAAAGCAAGTAGTTTCCTTCAAAGCACAAAAGTATTTTCAGGTTGCAGGAAGAGCTGCAACTGTGATTTCTGAAGAAAAAAGACTAAGTAGGGTGGCTTGTTTCAGGAGCAGCTAAGCGGTATTTATGTGCAGTATTAGAACAGAGACACAGTTTTGATCACCTGCAACTACAAGAAAAAACTTAGGTTTTTTTTTTGTTGTTTTTTGAAACTACAGTTTGCTTATGCTCTGTAATTACTACTACAACATACAAGACCAAAATCATTTTGGTGTATTACTCATTTTCATTTTCTTTTCAGTATCAGTTTTACAGAAGTTGTAACGTCGCAGCACATTTTAAATCTTTAACTATTCGTAATGGAGAGAGTAAATGAAAAATGTATTTGCAAATATCCATAATTTTTTTTTTAACATCTTGATCCACAGTTTTGATTTGGTTCTATGGCAATCATGTATAAAATATTCTTTTAATATTATTATATATATTATATAATATAATTATATATATTATATAAATCCTATGATATTTAGTCGATTCTCCAAAGGCAAGATAACAAATAAAAAATTATGCTGAGACAAGATAAAAATGCTATTCTTACATCCGTGTTCTGAAAACACAGGAATCTGCAAATGATTTAACTCTTTCACAGATGAAAACTTGCATTAGTATACACTCATCAGCATTTTCAGAGTTATGGTATTGCATGTACTTTTGCTTTACTCACTTAAATCATTAGTATTTGTAATGTACTCTGAAGACATTTATACAGTTCAAACGCTACAATTTGAATTATTATTACAAACAAGTATGTGTTACTGATTCTCGGAGTGGTTTTCTTTAAATTACATGCTACACAGACTTAAAATACTACAGCATACAAAATTTGGGCAAATATAATTAGCAAATTTAGTAATAAAAAAAACAGGAAATATTGCTAAATGTACAAGAACTAGAAAACAGCTTCAGATGCTTTTCAGCACTGTTTTCAGCAATGAAGAGATTAGAAGATACATGGTATGGTAAAAATCAGAGAAAAAACAAATACCATCAAAATTTATCAGAGGTATACCTAAGCAGGGTTACAAAACAGGAGTAAATAAAAATTCAGTTTACTATTAGCTCAAAGCCTTCTTCTGCATCTTGATTATCCTAATTGTCCAAGATGGCTGACACCACAGTATTTTATCCCTGATATACAGCATCATGAAATATTCCCTTTTCAGCATTATAGGGAGTGCAGGCAAAAGAAAGAGTAGCTTTCTGACACTATCACCACAAAATTACAAGCGACAGTTAAAAAAAAACATACCTCTACAGAGACATCAAGACATAGAAACAATGAATAAAGAAAGGTTTTAAAAAGAGCAACTGAAATGAAAAGTTAGGAGGAAGGCATGAGGAATTTCTCTATATAAATGATGACAATGGACTATTCAGCAGTAGTTCTTCTGTCCTCAAACAGAGATCAGCTATTATTTTTAGGTAAGGAATTAGATAAAAGCTCACTAATTACAGTCGTAATTCTGCAGAGGATCAAAAGCATACAGATTCACAGAGTCCTCTGGAAATCAACAAAGTATGATCTGGATATAGCCACAAAGGCTATGCCAAAAGGGCATTTTCTTATTACAATTTTGTGTGGTTTAAAATGTTTCATAGTAAACATACATTACTCAGTCTCTGAAATAAAAAATATCAGGGAACTCATCAGCTGTTGGAAGGTACAGAAAACTGAAATACCATAATTGGATAGAAACAACACTAACTAAACTTATTAAGAAAAGGCAATCAAAGCTACAGAGGATATAGGGATATTTTCAGCTCAGCATAGAGAGGATTAGGTCAGTAGCTGTCATTAGCACACATTTCCAACAAAGTGAAACCTTCTCTTAAAAGTTATTTTCACTAAAGAAAAGATCAAAAGATGCAAATAACCCTTTTTACACTCAAGTTTATTCTATCAATGACCAGGCTTACAAACTGTTTAATTTAACCCATTACAGACACTTAAGAATTCATATATTTTAGATAAGTAGTTTCATATACATATATGATGTAGTAAATACGTAAGAAACACTTACAGGGTAATTTTTTTGGAGGGATGGAAGGATGGGTTCAGGTAAGGCTATAAAAAAAAAGTTCAAAGTTGCTGTGATTCATGTAATTCATAAGAAAGAAACGATATCACTGATTACCTCAAAGGACTGGACTCGAACTCTATCTTAGAAACATCTACTATGAACTTTATTTCCATGCATTACGTAAAGTTATTACACAAATATTTATATTACTGTATTTTGTATATAATAGTATAAGGAGTTAATTCAGCTAAGGGAAGACACTGTTATTAAGACATTGCTATTTGCAGAAGACATGAAAAATTCTACAGCAGCTAGGTACTACTTGACTTTGAAAATTTATGTTAATTCATTGTTATAAGAAATTCATCTAGATTTCCAAAAGGCAAATCATAGCTTCACTCATCTTTTTTTTCACTAGATTTGATTCTGGCAAAGCATAGGAAATCTCTCTATACTGAGTAAGTACATACTCTTTAGCTGCTAAATATTATATACCAAGTCTTGAAGATAACTTGAAGATAAAACACCCAATACTTAGTAGCTGTTCCTAGCAATATCCATATAACATAAATAAATACAGTCTAATGCTCTTAGCTGGTTTACTAAGTGGCAAACAAGACATTAAGATCATACAGACAATAACAATACTAACACGACCTAAACAATTATAACTTTTATAAGTCATGAATGGGGAAAACATAAACTGCACAATAAAAATAAGAGAGAAAAAATTATCTCCCAGGTCTGATGGTGCTAAAGGTGGACAGAAAAAAAATCCCAAAGTATCCTTCTGAAGAATTAGAGCATCGACAGCACTGTTAGCACAGTTCTTGTACTAAAGCTTTAACATTAGCTCATAGCATGTCTGTTTACACAGTTATCTACATCATGCACTAGCAAAAATGGTAATTAAGTTCAGCATACAAGACCTTGCCTTGGGACCTAATTTAACCTTCAAACAAAGTCTCACAAGGGAAGAGATGTTAAAGAATCCCTCTTCCACAGGGACTAAGAATTAGAACAGCAGAATTCTCAAAGCATGCTTGGGATACCTTCAAAGAATATAATATACGAACTAGCAGTTGCTTGAATAATCATTTTGTTTGTGGGTGTTTACAAATATTAAAGAGTATTTTATATCTATAACGTTTTGAATATTTTCCTATCCTCTACCATAATGAAAGAAATGGCAACAAGAAATTACTTACCACTAGCATTTGCCACAAGTTTCTGTTTTCCTAGTTTATAATGACAGTTGGACCTGCTACCTGGAGGAAGGCTCATGCATAAGACCATAAGACACTGATGTATTTAAGAAATAAACTCAAGCCAAAGTTCTAAGTTTCCTGCACAAATATGAGAACATGGACATGCATTCAGAAGGAAAGCAGTTTGCCTGATGAAGACAGGGACACTATCTCCTATTGAAGGAAGTTTTTATATTAATTTTTTTTTTCTTCCCTAGTACCATCAACAAAAGCCCCATAAGAAAATTGTGTGATTGGGACATAAGCTGCTTTCAATATTATCACATGCATGTAGAAGTGAAAAAAAAGAAACCTGAAATTTGCAGGAATAAAACATTAGGTGCTAGATGCATGACCAGACTGCCTTTTTTAGGCAGTAAAGATGACAAAACACAGCTAAAAGGCTCCCCTGTGGTCTGCGGACTTCTGTTACTCCTTAGGAAGCTGACTGATCAAACAGATTTCCATGAAAAGAATTACTGAAACTTTCTTCTCTCCCAGACAGCTGTGGCAGCTGCCACAAATAACTACAGCAAGTGCTCTCATGCATGGAAAGTTCCTAACATTACTTCAGGCCTACACTTTTACACTTGCTAGTAACTCCTACTCTTTCTTTTGTACTTTGATGCACAGCCCAGTAATGGGATGATCATGACTGTATACAGCATCCTATAGAAGAAATTCCCCACTCCCCATCAGTGTCTGGAGTTACTGCAACACACTGAAAACAGATTTGGAGAATAAATTGCCAACTGAAAAGGGCAGTTTCCACTAAAAGCATAATATCAATCACTAAATGCTTATCAAATCACTGTTAAGATGTTCACTAATTTCTAGACTGTATAAAGATATTTTTCACCTTTCCTACTTCTGCTTCCACCTTTACATAGCAATCTTTGTACTCAAATGTAGCTCCCAACATTTTCAATCTTGCACCTAAAAATTACTTCTGCCTTTTAAAGCCGATTGTCATTTCACTTCCTCCAAATCAATCATATATATGCATATATACATTTGCATTGTATTAAGGATCTATGTAGAAGTACTCAGTTGCCTAAAGTACAGGCTCAGTGCTGTGACAACAGACTTGATGTTTTCTTTTCTTTACACATAAATAAATCTATGGAATTCCACCACAGCACAAGACAGACATGCTTACATTCTACTGTCCTTGGGATTTGTATGTTAATAGTATGCATGTGGTGTAGGCATCAAAGCTAACAGCCAACTGGATCCCAAACACACAAACATCCTCATAGGTCCTCTACTACAGATATCGTTCAGCTGAAAGAAAACTACTAGCTTGAGTCAACTATCATAAAAAAGCCTCCCCCCATAGAACAGAGTGGGTGTAGTGTGATCTTGAAACTAATAAATAGTTGGCTATTCATTCTACAGCAGGTATCTTCATTCCAGGCCAAGTAAGCTGTCAGATGAACTAAACATTGCATCTTTCTAATGGCTTAAAAATAAAAAAGAAAAAAAAAGAAAAAGTTCAACACAGCAAAGTGCAAGGTTTTGCACTTGAGTTGAGGTAAACCCAGACATATATGCAGACTGGGAGAAGAACTTGAGAGTAGCCCTGATGAGAAGGACTTAGGAGTCCTGGTTGATGAAAAACTTAACATGAGCCAGCAGCGTGCGGCTGCAGCCCAGAAGGCCAATGGTATCCTGGGTTCCATTGGATGAGGGGTGGCCAGCAGGGACAGGGAGGTGATCATCCCCCTCTACTCTGCTCTCATAAGGCCCTAGTTGGAGGATTGTATCCAAGTCTGGGGCCCCCAAAACAGGAAGGATGTGGAGCTGTTGGAGAGGGTCCAGAGGATGGCCATGAAGATGATCCAAGGGCTAGAGCACCTCTAAGATAGGCTGAAGGAACTGGGCTTGTTCAGCCCAGAAAAGAGAAGGTTGCAGGGCAACCTCATTTTGGCCTTCCAATATTTAAAAGGACTTTATAAACAAGAGGGAAATAACTTTTTGTTATAGTGATAGGACAAGGGGGAATGGTTTTAAACTGAAGAAGGGGAGATTTACATTAGATGTTGGGGAAGTTTTTTTTACTGAGAGAGCAGTGAGGTGTTGGAACAGGTTGTCCAAGGAGAATATGGATGCCCCATTTCTGAAGGTATTTAAGGCCAGGTTGGATGGGGCCGTGGGCAATCTGATCTAGTACTTGATCTAGCAGCTGGCAGCCCTGCCTATGGCAAGGGGATTGGAACTTGATGATCCTTGAGGTCCTTTCCAACTCAAGCCATTCTATGATTCATATGATTCAAAAAAGGAAAAAAAACAAAATAACAAAAAACTACACAAACTAACAAAAAAAAGTTGAAATGAGTGGAAAGAACTATTAGTATGTAAAAAAATGAAACAAAGATGCAGAATTAAGCAGCAAAACACAAAGTTTATGTGTGAACTGACAGGAATTAAGAAAATAGTTCTACAGGTTTGTTACTGCAGATGATGTGCTCTTCAGTGGTTTCTCGCCCTCCTTTCTGAAATTACTTATCTCACAATAAGCAGTGAAGAACCTCATATTGAGTTAAACGACTTCTTAAGTGATTCCTTAAGTCTTAAGCAAGAATTGCAAACTGCAGAATTACAAAAGTGGATTTCCTCTAGATAGAAAGTGATGGGGGAAAGCTTATTCCAATCTATTCTCAGGAGCATTTTTAGACCGTATGGCTGAATTGAATTCTCAACAGGAATCCTGAGATCTTCAGATAAAGCTCTCCTGCTCCAAATAGATGTTGAATGTTTCAACATACTGTAGACACAAGAAAAAGACGCTGCCCCTTGCAGTCAAATATCCCAACTTCTAATGATTTTCAACATCAGCCACTTTACAAAAGGAAAGTCCACATCAGAGCAAAGTCTAACCACATGGTGCATCCCTTCCACATTCAGTCCTTTGCACATAAGAGCAACACAGTATTCGTCTCCAAATTTGCTTGAAAGTTCCCAAATTAAAAAAAAAAAAAGAAATTGTTATTTTCAGGCTTAGCCCTTTTCAACACAGGCACATTTTGGGGGAACTAGAGCTTGAGTTTATTTTATAGTTAAACAGTGTCCTGCAAATTCTGTGTTGATTTTTTTTTTTTCTTTTTTCTTTTTAAAGGTGATAACTGCCTCCAGAGAGTAGGTCCACTTTTTATATCAAATCACAGCACTTGGGGAATGGAGTAAAACCACCTTCCCTTCAGATTTTTCTGTGTGGATGATGCTTTCTGCCAGTGTTTAACTTTTTTAAAGGGGAAAACTACACAAATATAAACTTCAAAAATGACAAAACATACTTACTCTGTAAATAGTGCAAAACCATCAATACAAGACTATAGCTGCTTAAAGTACCACGGCTGGCATCATTTATGTCATGAAAACTTGCCCACTTCTTAACAACCAGTACTAATGGACGAACACGTTTCTCAACTGTAAATAAAATAAATACTTCTCAAAAAAAGCACATTCGACTAGACAGCAATTAGTCAGTTTTTGTTCCTTCTTGATCAACACGATACTCTTCTTGCATTCTAAGGTTACCTTCTGCAAAATTTAATAGAATGTACACAATCATTCTACAACTTCTATCAATCTTACAAAAGTCAGAAAGAATATTTGCATTTGAAAGACAGTCATTTGAGTACTAAGATCCACAGACACCTAGCCAGCATAACTTTTGAGATGTAACTTGCAGCTAAGACAAAGCTGGATGCATCAGTCAATGAAGCAGCGTTGCATTCTAATTCTAAGTTCTGACCAGTTTATTGCATAAATTCCCTGAATTAACTTGCTGTCAGGACAGACAAAAGGTAAATGTTTTAAATTTATATCATATAAATTTTGAGGGTAGGGAAAACAATTCTTACGACTGGAAGAGACTGATATTACATTTGTTTTCTTGGGGTCCATGAAAGGAGTAATCATGCACTCACATCCTAATTTTGTAATTTGCCTTGGTTTAAGTAGGTTTCTTTTCTACACCAATGCACACAGCATGAGGAACAAGAAAAAGGATTCAGAAGCCTTAGCTCAGTTCCAGAGCTATGACACAACTGGCAAGACTTGGTGGGAAGAGTCCTGGGATGTGTGTCAGAGCAGATAGTCCAGGGCTTTTTAGGAGGGAGAGACTGGGAAGATGAGGTGGGGTGGTGCTGCGTGTAATGGAGAGGCTAAACTGTATGGTGCTTGCCACTGGCAGCGACACAGCTGAGAGCCTCCGTTGCTGTGAGAGTCTACCATATAGGTCAGGAGGACAACACTCATATAATACTCTATAAAAAATAAAGGGGTATCTCTAGATCAGCTGCCGTTGTCCTTATAGGTGACTTCAGATATTATAGATTTTCTAGATCTATTTTCTAGATATTAACTAGAAATACCACATACTTGCTATCAACATGTTCGAGAAATTCTGAAAGCACACTGATGATAACTTCTTGGTAGAGGTACTATAGGGAGCCTACTAGGAAAGATGCTCTGCTAGATTTGATTCTTGTAAAGAGAAGGTCTTACAGGCAAAGTGTTAAATTGTTTGTCATCCTGGTGACAGTGGACATGAAATAGCTGAGTTCAAAATCTTTGGGAATAGTAGGAAAAGGGACAGTAAAACTTCAATCATGGATATGGGGAGAGCAGACTAAATTAGTTTTGCTGGCCTTACAGAAGAGGGCACCTAGGCAGAATGAAAGGAAAGATGGGACACTAGGATCCTTTCCACTGCTTTTTAACATCTAGATTCTTATCTGCCCTACAGTGATTTGTGGGAAATTTGTGGCAGAAGCTAGAAACAACAATATCAGCATTTGATGTAAGCCCTCCCCCACAGCCATGAATTGAAAACATTTTCCTACTCTTTTAAAACTCAGAATTAAATTCCTTTCTAGACAAAGATGCATACAGAAATTATAACTTATCCTAAGCAAGAGTTAGACCCTCATAATAAAATGAATATGGAACACTGAAATGGCTCTCTCTGAAATCTTAATCAAAATTAACTAGTAAAGGTAACTTCTACTGATAGCTTCCTACACCTACAACTCCCTGGCAATGAACATCTTGAGTACTGTGTCCAATTCTGGGCTCTGCAGTTCAGGAAAGACAGGGAACTACTGGAGAGAGCCCAGTGAAAGGACATAAAGATGATCAGGGTGTGGAGAGACCTGGGACTGTTCACCCTGGAGAAAAAAAGTCTGAGAGGGAATCTTATCAGTGCTTATAAATATGTAAAGGGCAGGAGGCAAGTGAATAGGGCCAAGCTCTTTTCAGTGGTGCCCAGTGACAGAACAAGGGGCAAAGGGCACAAACTGGAACACAGGAAGTTTCATATGAACATGAGGGAAAAACTTCTTTACCTTGAGGATGACAGAGCACTGGAACAAGCTGCCCAGAGGGGTTGTGCAGTCTCCTCCTCTGGAGATATTCAAAACCCACCTGGATACTTTCCTGTGTAACCTACTCTACAGAACCTGCTTTACCAGTGGGTTGGACTAGGTGATTTCCAGAGATCCCTTCCACCCCCTGTGAGTCCAAGATTCTGTAATTAGCCTGAAGTTTGCTTCTTATGTATGGATCCGCTAAAAAAATATTGTGGTGCCAAGTATGAAAAGCTTAGTTTACTAGATTTGTATTACTTTTCATTAAGAAGTCTGTTTCACAATCCTCCTCTGAAACGCAAACTCCTGAGGAGACACAACCCATATTGTTTTGGAGTGAGTATAAAAACTGAAGCAGTATTTTGTATTTTTCCAAGAAAAGACTCCGTAAAAACATACAGCTACAGCTAGCTATCAGCCACACATACCAACCAATGACTGTCAGGAAACAAAAGGGAACAGTACAATGATGTGTTTGACACTGTTCCCCTTCCCCTCCCTCATTATCTACAAAAAACTGAAGTAAATTGTGTAATAGATACGTGGACCTTACTATGAAGAATCTTTGTTACCTTCTCAATATTACAGTATTCAATTAGAAACATACCTAGCTGACACACTGGTTTAATCCAGGCATGGCCAAGCTGTGGCCCACAATGGCCAACATAGCTGGCAATGTGGCCCTCCCAGTGCCCTGCACTATAGAGGCAACAGCTCTTCACCACAGAGTGGCCCAAGGTGTGCACCTATCGCTCAGCAACAACCAAACCAACAGTGTGCTATTAACACTGTCATCTGAAAACAGAGCACGGGGATGGCAGTGCTGACTCAAGTGATGGCAAATAATTGCATGCATTTTGATCCATTGGCCAAATATAGTGCTGTGAACAGTGAAGAATACGCAGCCATGCTTTTCAAGGAAGAAGTTTGAAAATAGGTTTTAAGATTGCAAAGAAGACTGATTTACGTTTGTGACACCATTTTCAGCTGATATAAATAAATTACCTACAAATTTTCAAGTGGAATGTATATAACTGCAATCAAGATATTCAACTCAAAAATCTGATCATGTCTCTTTACCCAACTTTACTATGACATCTCTTACCAGAGAAAAATATCCTTTGCTTCACAACCACACCCTATCCATGTCACTGCTTTTTGGCAGTACACAATTTGTGAACAGTTGTCAAGGATTCCTCATCAAGGATGAATTACAGGATGAATACAATTTCAGCAAAAATCTGATGAACTCTTTGAGGGCTCAGTAAGAGTTGTAACCACTTCTACTGAACCAGACTGATGTGTTAGTTTTAGAAAAACAAGATCAAGTATCCCACTAGTTTTCTATTTTTGTTCTGTTTTTATTACCTTAAGAAAAATATTAAAAAATAAAAAGCTGTTACTTAGAAATTAACAATATTGTACATTTTACAAGGGCTGCTCTGAAAGTAACGCCTCTTGTATTATGTTGGTCCATAATGTCAGAGGCAGATAGAGGTGGTACAGCAGTAGAGGTTGAACCTTCTCATCAATATTCCATTATTTTGTTGCTGTGTGACAGACAGCAGCAGAGGGGCAGTCCAACAAAATGGCACCTGACATGGAAGTGTGTGTGGAGCAAAGGTGTGGAATCGAGTTCCTCCACGCAGAAAAAAATGGCACCCACTGAAATTAATGCTTACTGAGCATTTATGGAGATCAAACAGTGGATGTGAGCACAGTGAGGCAGTGGGTGGTGTGTTTCAGCAGTGGCAACAGTGGACCACCTCCGCTGGTGCAGATTTTTAAGAGCACAGCACACAGGCTCATTCATTGTTGGTGAAAATGCATGGCTAATGGTGGCAACTCTGTTGAAAAATAGCATTTTGTAGCTGAGAATTTGCTTTGTCAAATAGCGCTATTGTGCTCTTTGTATCTGTTACTGTTTCCATGGAAATAAATAGAAGGCATTACTTTTGGAGCAACATATGTATATGTGGCCCAAGACAATTCCTATTCATTCAATGCAGCCAGGGAAGTCAGAAGGTTGGACACCCAGGGTTTAATCCATCCTTTTAAAGTGAGCGAGAAATTTGGCTTAAATCTAACTAATGTAGCTAAATGGTAATTTTATACAGTTCCTTACTAAACTGAATTTTCATAGTCTATCAGTACCAAAATACAAACTAAGAAGGCATGTTAAGTTTATAGAAACAAGGAAATAAATTAAAAAACTTACCATATGCATAGGTTCTCAGAAGGAATGTATTTCTTATTCCTACAATATTGTTTACATTCAAGTCAAACTCCACACAGCTGTTAGGAAATATAAAAAGAATCAATAATCATAGTACTAATTTCAAAATATTTATTAACAACCAAGTGACAGAGATGGAGAAATGCACCCTTAAGATAACAATACTTTAGAAGCTTCCCAAACAGTACAAGTTATATGTTTGGATTCTTACTCCCCTTTTGTCTACAGTAGTTGAATTATTTATAGACTTCAATTGCATTATCAAATACGGCTGTATTTATGGAGAATATATGTAGATGCAAATGTAGAACACAGAACAGCTTAATGTATAATTGTCAGAATTTTAACAAATCTTTCACCCAAACAGAATTCCAGCACGTGATTTACTACGGACACATTTGATGCTAGTGAGGATTCTCCAGCATATTCATTCAGCAGATTACGCCAGTGACCTGAAAAGGATATGCAACTGGAAGAAGTCAAGATCTAAGAATCTATTTGTTGCAGTGATGATTAGGGATAATCAGCAAGCACTTTGAAATGAATACTCTCTATTAGTAAACAGTGCATGCTATTTGAAAAAAATAGTGAAAAAATAAAATAAATAAATATGGATCATAACTATTTCAGAGCACACAATTTTTAATAACAGTTTCATAATACTGAAAACAAAAAATAATCAGGCAAGCAAGCATTACCTGCTTTATTTTTATCTGTTCAACAATGAAATTTGAACTTCATACTGCCTACATACATTGATTACCCAAAGTACTCAAAAACCCATTAGGGCTGCTCCTAAAGTAATGCCTCTTGTTTTACTGTGCTGACCTATACCATCAAAGGTTGTAGGGGGTATGGCAGCACAGGGGTAGTCCAACAAAACAGCATCTGACATGGAAGCGCATATAAAGCAAAGGTGTGTCACTCAATTCCTTAATGCAGAAAAAATGGCCACCCACTGACAGTCACTAACACTTGCTGAACTTCTGTGGAGATCAAACAGTGGATGACAGCACAGTGAGGCAGTGAGTGGTGCGTTTCAGCAGCGATGACAGCAGGTCATCTCCAGTGATGCACATTTTTTTTGAGGGGTGCATGCAGACACTCTTGTTCACTGCTGGCAAAAATGCCTAACTAATGGTGGCAACTATGTTGAGAAATAGGGTTTGTCAGGCCTATCTATCCCTTTGTAATAGTGAGCATGCTCACTATTTCTCATTATTTTCTTCCAGTTCATATGCCTGGAAATGGTTTTTAGGATTACCTATTTCATCACCTTCCCAGGGACTGGGTTATTCTTCTTGCTCTTCTTGAAGATATAAATAGCATTTGCTTTCCTCTGTTTTTCAGGTACTCATCCCAGTTGCTATAATCATGCAAACATTATAGACTGGCCTCACAGTCACATCTGCTAGCTCCTTCAGCACTACATACCATCAGAGCCCATGGATAGCAAAAGGGGAATGGTTTTAAAGTCAAGAGGGGAGATTTAGGCTAGATGTTAGGGGTAAATTATTTGCTCAGAGAGTGGTGAGGCACTGAAACAGGTTGCCCAAAGAAGCTGTGGATGCCCTATACCTGGCGGCGTTCAAAGTTGTGGATGGGGCCCTGGGCAACCTGATGTAGTGGACAGCAACTCTGCACAAGCAAGGGGGGGACTGGAACTAGATGGCCTTTACAGTCCTTTCAAACCCAAACCTATCTATCATTCTATGACTTACAAAAGTCCAGTTTGCTCAAGTATTCTCTGACCTGATCCTCATCCACTAAGGGTACACCCTTCCTGCTCCAGCCTTTCACCTTGGTGTCTGGGACCTGGGATTCTTTTAAGTTGGTCTTGCTAGTAAAGAAAGCATTCAGAACCTCAGCTTTTTCACTGTTCTCTGAAGCCACATCCCCAGTCCCATTCAGCACCGGATCCGCATTTTCTCTACTCTTTCCTTTGACACTGATGTACTTGTAGAAGCCCTCCTTGTTGCCTTTGATGTATCTTGACTAACTCAACTCCATTTGGGCTTTTAGCTTTACTATATTCATCCCTGGATGCTCAGACAATGTCTCTGTATTCCTTACAGGTTACCCACTGCTGCTTCCATGCTCTGTAGGCTTCCTTTTTGTCTTTGAATTTGGACAGTAGCTTCCTGTTCATCAAGAAGGCCTCTTGGCATTCCTGCATGACTTTGTTTGGATGCACAGCTTTTGAGCTTGGAAAGAAAGACACCTGAATATTAACCACCTTTTTTTGGGTTCCTCTTCCCTCCCAGGCTTTATCCTACAGGACTTCACCAAGCAGATTCTTGAAGAGGCTCAAGTCTGCTCAAGGCGGTGAACTTGCTATTCATTCTCCTTGCTGCCCTAAGGATCTTGGAACTCTGACATTTCAAGGCTGAAGGCAGCCTTGGCTGCAGTGACCGTCACACTCCCAGGATAATACATTAAAAAAAAAAAAAGACCAGTTGAGTGTCTCTCCTTACTGGCTCCTCTACCACTTGGAGATGGAAGTTATCACCACTCCAGGAACCTGCTTGATTACTGACGTCATCCTGTGTTACTGTCCCTTCAATAGATATCTGTGTGGTTGAAGTCCTCCAAAAGGACCAGCACTTATGAATATAAGGCTGCTTTTATCTGCCTGGTCAGGTGGCCTGCAGCAGACTCCAATTACAGTATTATTGCATAACATCAGATGTTGATAAAAAATTGTTAATTTATTAGATAAAACTGTGAACATTACAGACTCAGTTCTATCATGGAAGAGTTTTTGCTTATCACGTGTTATTGCCCACAGTGTGAAGGGTTATTACTCATCTATAAAAGCATCTTATGATACGCTTTTATAAAGAGAGACCAGAGAAGTGGGCTTGTTTGTTTTCAAAAGGCAGAAGAGTTGCTGAATTTTAGAAGTGTGTGGGTAGGATAAGATTGTCGGATAAAAGAAAGTTATCTGAAGTGCAATTCACAAAGAATTGTTGAATTACATTATTATCTGCATGCAATATACATAATTGTTACAAAACATAATCCCATAGATGTATTAAGATTTGAGCACTACTCAAGACTCTCAACGAATATGAGCACTTTTTACAATTTTTTTCCTCAGTATTAGATACTTACTATACCTGATTAGAAATACATTGTTCCCTGTTCTAGTATATTCCTTTTGGTTACTTATTTTCATGTGTTCATTACAAATACACAACCAATGAAAGAATATGTAACACATCCAATTCACTCCAATTACTTCTCCCTCATAAAAAAGGCCATGAAATTAGAACCTAACCTTGTGAATCAAACGTAACACTACACTTTGTTTAAACACACAATACCTCTCTAGAAGAACTCAGAAGATTGTTCTTTTTGATTTAAAATGTTTTCTCTGTTTTAGAAGACTATGCCATTACAAGAAACTAAAGATTGTCTTACTATTGTTTGCATACTGTAAAAAGCTGTGAACTGGTCCTTAAGTAGCTCAATAGTTCAGCTGCTTCCACAGAAAGCGAAATTATCTTTCACAACAGTTTTCCTCCAATCTTTTTTTCCTGTTACAATGCCTCCGTCAACTGGAATCCCCAATATGCAAATTGCCCATAGAAATACACAATGTCCTGCTATTAGTTCACATCACAGAAATGAAACAGCATCCCCATTCAAAGAAGTGTTTTGGGCCATCAAGAAAGTACTCTGCCACTGCATGCTAGCTGTAATTTGCAATTACTTGCAATTGATAGCTAGATTTGCAATTCAACTATAGCACAACATAAACAACAACAAAAGACTTCAGTGGGCTAACTTACATAGACAGCACATACACAGACTATTTTCCCTTGTCAAAGTCCAAGAAATGAAGCTGAACAGAGTACTTGCCTGACTTTATCCCTGAACTTCACTATTGGCACTTTTGCTCGAATCAGCTGAGGTCGCTCAATGTAACTTGCTGAAAGGGAGAAAATGTTGAATTAAGTTTCATGCAAGACACCTAAAAAAAAAGCTCCTGGAGTCAAACTAAGTGATCTATAGCAAACAGAAACTTACTGCATTAAAAAAATATTCTCAGAAGGGTGGTGCTAAATTATCTAACATTTAGCAACTGCTGTAAAAGTGCAGTCTAGGAAAGAGTATGAAAATGAACTTAACACTACAAGAAAACAACAGCGCAAAAATTTCCTGCAGGAAACACTTTCAAGAAATTTGAACATAAGGAATGCAGGTCTAAAGTGCCTTCACCAAGCAGTACTTCCATTATTCAGGATTTCTATTACCATTACAGATCAAAAGTAAGGGAGCAAGAACACACCTATATATACCTATATACCACACAGTCAGATACCTAAGCCCAGCACTACATTACAGCAAGTGGGACATGATCAGCTGCATAGTTTTTAACTGAGTCTAATTTTCTTACAGTTGAAATTACGCATTTTACTCAAAAATACTAGCGTATCTGTATCTTCACTGTGCACAGACAATGGTTAAATTTCCACTTAAAATCTGTTTCTTTTATCAATAGAGTGAGTACCAGGAAAGACTTTTCCCAATGAATTAATCCTGGAAACAGGGAATCTGATTTGCAGCTAAGATACCACTTTCAAACAAAGATGGAATAAGTTGAATTTACCTTTTACTTTAAAGGAGATAGGACATACATTAAGTACACATCACAGGATTGCACTTCAGATGATTATCCTCAAAGCATCAAAACCCAAAACCAAACACATAAACCTCTGCCAGATGCATCCAGTGCCATCAAATGCATCTTTGCACTTTGCTACCCAAAACTGCTGTATCAGTCATGCTACCTGCCATGTACCAGTACATGTACATGGCAGTACATGTACTCTCATGTATCTGCGTGCTCCACAGTATCTCAGACTACTCTGAATGTTTGCCATAATCCTAAATACAAAATGTCCACAAGATGACAATGGAAAATAAAGAAAAAATGAGTCTGTACTTTAAATGGCATGTGCTTGGGCAAGAATCACAGTTTGAAGTCATGTCTTATGTTGCAAAATATAGACCATTTAAATTTGACCAGAGCTAACTTTAGACATTTTCTACTTGAATGAATTTCTATTAGCTTCCATAAGATAACCTCAAATCAGCACCCATAAGTGCGAAAAAGATAGAAGTAGTGCAGATTAAAGATAACCTTAAATGAAAGCTGATGTTTACTTTTTGGGAAACACATTTCTATCAGTTTGGATAGTTACACTGATTAAATACTGCCAGCTCTATTGTGTTTGGGTGGTATCTTCATGTTTGGTGAAACCCTTTGAGACTTTCTGAAAGCGCTTTATGAATATGCTGTTTGGACAGATTCAATTTAGTAATAATCCTTTACTTGGATTTGAATGCATATATGATCCCAAGCAACACACAGGCTAGCACACACATGCACAGCCCCAGTACATACCCAGAGAGAGAAAAAAAAAAAGAGTGAATCTTACTAACTAATTAATTGTAAAGGAAGAACCTTACAACTGGCAGTGTGGTCTATCTTTACTGCACGTACAATGTAGTACAACTTACATATCTATTTCTACCTGTACCTGTAGACACATTCAAATATCTCTCCAAAACTCTCCAGAACATTCTGAATCTAAAGTTATAGAATCCTGTCAGTTTTTTGCCAAATTTATGATAAAGATGCCTGACTTATAGCCTGTTGGAAACAACTGTTAGCATCTACACGCATGCCACAGCAATGTAACTTTCCTCACTTATAGTCTTTCTCAAGAGCCTGCCAGGCATTAATGGGATTCATTCTAGTGGAAACCCACTTCCAAACATACACTTATCTGCAAGTACCTTCCAACACTAGATAAGTAATCACACCAAATTATTTGGCTAAGAAAAAAACCAAAACAAATCAAGTCCAGTCTGTTTTCCAAGGGTAAAAACAGGACAGATAATGTCAGAAGGCAGAGACTTGATGGTGACATCCTTAGTGGCTCACAATGATGACACTGCTAGCAGAATCTCTGCTATACATAAACAGCAGGTTGTTTCTTCCCTGGCATAGATAACAGCCACAAACAAGAATGGGGAATTCTGAAATGCATACAGACTGAGTAAGCATCTTAGTTTGCTATCTGATCTTGATGCTATGACCAGAACGTATACACAAAAATCTTGTAAAGGATTCCACACAGCAACTTCAGTTTGGGGCATGTAAATGAAAACAAGTCACAGATGCCACTTCAGCTGTAGTGAAAAAACATAATCAATCCAGTGAAGACTAAGCACTGTCATCATAAATAAAATAAATTATTCATGCAGAATTTCAGATTAAGCAATTTAATTTTCTTTTCTTTTGCAGAATAAATGATTAAGTGATTGTACAAAATATTAATTCCAAACATGGTACAAGCCATGTTCTCTGATCCATGATCTCTGGCATCCTACACATACAGCCTGGTCTCATTAGCAGCTTTATAGTAACGAAAGATAAACCAGATTCTCAGGCACAGAAATCTGAATGCAGAGTAATGAACTACCTAGGACAGTACCATCCAGCACAGGATGAATTAATCATTCATGTCCAGAATTCACTTTTCTTGTAAAGTGATATCTTTCTGCAAAACCATATTTTAACTAAACAAATGTTTTCTTCCACCTACATTAAATAATATCTTACAAACTGAATGAAAACTAGATACAAGCCTTAGCGAATGACAAAACATTAACAGAACTAAACATTACAAATACACTTTATCGTCTGCTGTCAATTTATTGTAACTAGTATATATTGATAACATCATACAATAAACTTAATAATCAAGTGACACCAGGTGTATCTACTTTAAACTAAGTAAAAGATTTGTAACTGCTATGTGATGCTATTCTAAACTCATTAAATTCCATCATCTCTATGATGGAGTAAAGCAAACATGAGTGTAGTTAATAATATTTGGTTTTATGGCAGGAAGTTTAGAGATGCTACACAGTCATGAAGAATTCACCAGGGAGATGCGGCAACATTTCTAGGTCACATTTATTACAGCCCTCTGTTTTATCTCATATACAAACTATATATGAGTGAGTAAGGAGCCGAGAGGAAAAGCTTGAAGATCTTAATGCTAATCAGGCAGAATCAGACAGAGAATGAAGAGTGCTCTTCTTAAGACATAACATTATTCTTTCTATTTCATGTTTGGAAAACTAAGGAAGACTTATGTCCTCACCGTCATTAAGTACATTATGTTCTCACCTACCTGCAAAATCCTCAAGGTCATTGATTTGAGCTCAAGTTCCCTAACAGACAACTGCTACAAGGATTATGTTCTGAAATCCTAGTCTGACTACTACTGCATTCCTCCGTACAACTAAGAGAAAAAGTCTTTCTAATTTATTCAGATAGTAAACATCAATGAATATCGTACAGCTAAATTGCTGTTAAAATAAATCCTGCCTAGACTGGATTAATCTAAAGAAAGTAATAAAACTGAGGTTTAATTCTTGGTGGTTTGTATTATACTCTTCTTCAATACATTAGAACAGTTATCAGCCCAAATTCACTTTTCACATTTGCAGAAGACATTGGTTTGATCATACAGTTCGCCATGTGTTAGCCAGTATTGTAGAAATATACACATGCAGGTATCTGAACAAATACACCTATAATAAATCTATATAGATCTTTGAAAGAAGATATATTACTGTAATCCTTACATCTCTCTACTCTAGCAGAAACATGATACCTAACTTCGAGACCAACACGTCACAAAATGTTGAATAAATATCAGAAGCCCTCTTCTGCTTGACTATGCAACTTGACTATTCAGGAAAGAACACACCTTTATTTCAGTAGGTATTCTAAACGCAGTGACAACACAGACTTTAAATCTAATGGCCTAGAGATTCTTGCTCATATTTGTTAACTTTCACAAGCCTAAAATGAAATAAGCTGGAGTTTACATGAATGTTGAATCCAAATAGGGAACTCCTTGAGTGAGACACTCATCTAAAAATCACACTTAACAACATTAAGAATAATAGAGATGGCACAAAGTTCTAAAGATGGTTTACATAAAAGAGAGGTGAGAAGCTGAGAAAAGGATGCATATGAGCTGTAGAGTGAATAAGAACAGTATCACATACTTATTTTAGCTTTCATTTTTAAGTGTACAAAAACACCATAGTTCAGGAACAAAGGGGATGATGAAAGGTACAGACAGAAAAACTTCTCAAGTTTCTATACTATTGTAATCTAGTAGAAGGCTAATAAAAACTTAGAATACTATCCATTTCACAAATGCTGCCTTACAAAAAAACAAAAAGCACCAAAAAACTTCTCTTTAGCTCTTTAACTCTTTCACAAAGCCAGATTAAGAACTTAGTATTAAGAAGCACATTTCCTCCATTTCTACAGAAGTCAAGCCTGAATCTGCAAACCTATAGGAGTGCCTACAAGACACCACAGAAGCATGCTGCTAACACTGTTTTCCCAGAGGTTAAAAGAAGGCATATGAATCTATTAGCTTCTCAGGGCTAGCTTGGGGAAAGAAAACAAAATAACTATCCCTTTCCAAATCACACAAGCTATTCTTAAATTGTAGATGAGAATTAAATTTGTTTAAATAAGCTTTCATCAGAGTAACTGGAAAACCTCCTTGTTTCCGTAGTACTGAACTTCAGCACAATTGAAAGAAAGTCCGTAAATGAATTAAATCCAAATGAAAAGACATTATACAGAAAAGCATTTCCATTTTAAGTTAGGTGAACACTTGTGAACAACCTTAGCCTACCAGCTCCATCTACATGACACAAGGATAGATGGCTAAATACACAAATTCATGTCCACAATGATGTTAAAACTATAATGAGATCATCTAAGAGCTGTACATACCGCAACTTAAAGAATTAGACAGGAGCAGTAGTATCAGAGGCATTTTGTCTAGCCTCACATTCCAAAGAGCAGTTGGATTAAATGAAGTTTACCAAAGGCACATGCAATGTAACAGAGACTTAAGAAACCATTCAAAGAGGGTAATAGCAGAAAAAAACCTTCAGGGAGTGCTGTCCCATGACAGGAATGTCCTTCTGTTAGTAGTACACCCTGGAAAACAAACTTGTTTTTGTCTAAAACTCTCTCAAACATCTCTTGAAGAAAAAAGAAATAGTGAGACAGTAATTATTTAAATGCTCCCTTTCTGGCCTCTGAAAACAAACTAACGTATCACTATTTCTCAGCAATGGAAATTACTTTTATTACTTGCAAGTGTACCAGACTAAGCTCTGGACTACTTAAACAATCATCAGTACACAACAGCAATAGTAAGTCATTAAATATCAGATGCCTGTGCTAAGACAAACGCATCTGCTCTTCAAGTAAGCTTTTGAAGGATAGGCTGAAAGATCAGAGAATCACAGAAGGTCAAGGTTTGGAATGGACCTCAAAAGATCATCTAGTCCAATCTCCCTGCCAGAGCAGGAGCACCTAGATTAGGTCACACAGGAACGCCTCCAGGCGGGTTTTGAGTGTCTTCAAAGAAGGAAACCTCACAACCTCCTTGGGCAGCCTGTTCCAGTGTTCTGTTACCCTCACTGTGAAGAAGTTTATTTCTCATGTCTATATGGAACCTCCCACATTCCAGCTTGCGCCCACTGCCCCTTACCATATCACTGGATGTCACTGAGAAGAGCGTGGCTCCACCCTCCTGATGCTCACTCTTTATATATTTATAAACATTAATGAGCTCACTTCTCAGTCTCCTCCAAGCTAAGCTGACCCAGCTCCCTCAGGCTTTCCTTGTAAGGGAGATGCTCCACTCTCTTAATCATCTTTGTTGCTCTGCGCTGCACTCTCTCAAGCAGTTCCCTGCCCTTCTTAAACTGAGGGGCCCAGAGCTGGACACAATACTCCAGATGCAGTCTCACCAGGGCAGAGTGGAGGGCGAGGAGAACCTCTCTTGACCTACTAACCACACACCTCCAAATACAATTCAGGGTGCCATTGCCCTTCCTGGCCACATATGCACATCTGCCTGTACAGAAATTCTGAAGTCTGCACAGAAATTTATAGCCTCTGTTGCCATTGCAGGACTGTTCAAAAGAGTAAGGAGTGTCATCAAAGTCTGTATCACAAGACTGAGAACTAGGGAGACAGTCACTGATAATAATAAATGACATAATCTGTAATAACTCGAGTGATGGTATAAAAACCTGGAATCATAGAATCATTAACTTAGGAAAAGACCTCTAAAATCATCTAGTCCAACTGTCCACCTACCACCAATACTGCCCACTAAACCACATTCCTTAGTACCACATCTGCATGTTTCCTGAACACCTCCACAGATGGTGACTCAACCACCTCCATGGGCAGCCTGTTTCAGCACCTGACCACTTTTCTGATAAGTTTTTCCTAATACCCAACAACCTGAACCTCTTCTGGCTCAACTTGAGGCCACCCCTCTCCTGTCACTAGTTACACGGGAGAAGAGGCTGACCCCCACCTCACCACAACTTCCTTTCAGGGAGTTGTAGGGACCAATAAGGTATCTCCTGAACCTCCTTTTCTCCAGACTGAACAATCCCAGCTCTGTCAGCTGCTCCCCATAAGGTTTGTGCTCCAAAGCCCTCACAGCTTTGTTGCCCTTCTCTGGACAGGCTCCAGGGCCTACATATCTTTCTTGTAGTGAAGGGCCCCAAATTGAACACAGTACTCGAGGTGCAGCCTCACCACAGCTGAAATCAGGTGGAGGATCACCTTCCTGGGCCTGCTGGCTGTGTTATTTCTGAAACAAGTCAGGATGCCACCAGCTTTCTTGGCCACCTGGGCACACTGCTAGCTCATGTTCAGCCAAGTCCTGACTAAGACCCCCAGGTCCTTTTGCTCTGGACAATCTTCTAGTCACTCGGCTCCAAGCCTGTAGTGCTGCAAAACCTCTTTGAAGCACAAGGCTTTCAATTTTAGGTCAAGAACTACCCCAAGAATTCTTCATCTGAAGGTTGCCTAAACAACTCATAAGAACCACAAGCTGACCCGTTCCTCCTATACGTCTTGGTACCGTCAACATTTAAATTTTCCTCACTAGGCACCCTAGTTAACTATTTCACTGGTATCAAGGCTGAAATGAAAAAACAAGCAAACAAAAAATTCTACACAGTCTACTGTGATTGACAGCTTACTTTACAAATTCTTGAAGTACTGTCCACAGAAATGCAACGCATTCTATAAGAGTATTAGTGCACTAATAGAGGTTTCTAAAAAAGAAATCCACATCCCTCATATCTCCCTTTCCACCCCTAGTTGTGCTTCACGACTCAAAAATCATCTGAGATCCTAGCCGTACTTGAAGCCTACTAGTTTGGAGAGCAACATTTAGGCTTTTCTATCTATCAGTGCCATCCCACACTATAAGTAACATCATTAAGTATTTTTAACTTCAAATAATACTGTGATTAGAAGCTAGACAACAGAAAAATAATTAAAGTAGTTATAACTGTGCACCAAAACTTCCAAAAATGCCAATAGTCTTACCACCTCACTGTAGACTGGAACTTACAAAGTTTAGTACTGAAGAGTTTTTGGACTAAGCTGAGTATATGCCTTGCTTCAGTCTTCTGATTCACCTGAAATATAACACTAGAGTTAAAGAAAAACATTGTTGTCTCTAATTTAAATTCCTTATTCTTATGAAATAAGCATGTTTTACTTTTCAAATTAAGAAAAAAATAAACACCACAGAAAACATCTAACACATATACCAACACATTCATCATCATGTATTTAGTGCAGTAAAAGTCAGACAAAATATACCCAATTTATATCCAACATGCTAAGTAACTATCACACATTCAGATATTATAGAACACGAGATGGGAACCAACCCTACTCATATAAAAATGCAATTCGTTTTCTTCCCTTTCACTTATGCTCCAGTTCCTTTAACACAGTGCTCTACTTAAGTGGTTTTTTTTTGTTCAATCATTTCTCTCAACTAAAATTTTACTCTTACAAAAATACTTGATCTTTCACCTATCCAGCTCCTTCTTATGCCTGCTCACTAAAATAGGTGACTAAGAATCTAAATAATAAATGACAAAGTTGCACTTATTAAAAGTAGTTCCTGCATCTAAAATTAAGAGTTCTTTAAACAACTTTCTTCATGATCTTCGGCAACCTACTTCTGTTTTGCTTGCTTTGCCCATTTGTGAAATGAAGACAAAGCTCATTTCCGGAATGCTTTGTTGGGTTAAAGTGTTTATAAGGTTAACTTAGCATGTGCAATTTTACGAGACCCACAAATCAGAGCTATAATCAGTGCAAAAAGATGTTATCATATCAAGAGTTTTGACTTTTTTCTTTCATTTTAGAGGCCAGCCTTAGAAAAGCAAATACATTTTTAAATGTTATTGAGTAAGAAGTTTTTAAGTTATTAGAAAGTGCATCTAACAAACAGACTTTATTTTAACTACACATATAAATATATATATTTAATTACTTACTGGTTCTTCTTTAACCACCAGGCATAAATCACCATCACTTGTACGAGTGCCAAATCCATTCAGAGAGGACCCAACCAAAAAGAGCCTGCTATCTGTAACAAAAGAACCACAGAATAAAACCTGATGTGACATATCATAGCTCAGAGTACGGAAGAATTGTGAACCTCAACAACATTCAAACAAATATTAAGTAATCAAATTCAAAACATACATGGAAAAATTCGCTGAATTTCCCTCTGGAGTTCTGATCTGCAGAGCTCTTTTCTATTCAAATCACACGTCTGTTGTTGGCATGCTTGAAACAACTCCAAAACCTGCTGACTTAACTTGACACACATTCAAAAAGTAAAGATAAAGGAAGTGAGCGTTCTAATTGCTCTTGCAAGGATAAGAAAAACAGAAAACTGCACTTAAAAAATAAAAGTCAGTATTATTTCACATGATCCATTCCATCACTTTAACTCACTTAAACTCATCTTGAACACCTGCCTTGAAGAAACTACTGTTATTTTTATTTATTTTTATTGTTCAATCATTATCTTCAGCCTGTCAGAGAAAAGCAGTAAAAGACCAGGAATATCTTCTGCTGACTTAAATATCAACTGTTTGACTACAAGTAACTAGGACAAAAGCAAATATTAAAACTGACTTACACTGGCATCATTATTTTGCGCAGTGCAAATCATTAAAGAAGTAATCAGACCTCTAGTGAAAACAGGTATTAACTATTTCTCTTCAATGACACAACCATTATGCTATAATCAACAGACATACTAACATGAATATTTTGTCATGTTGGTGCAGATAAAACATTAGACTGCTTAGCCACAAGCTTTTCATTTTTTTAATTAAAGAACAAATGAGCTTCTCTGATGTTGGTAGATGATTTTATTAGAATTCCCCCTGCTCCCATATCCTGTGACTAATGGTCTACACCTGTAATTTGTACTGCTTCTAGAGCTGACACGTAGATTTCCTCAATCAATGTTAAAAGTAAACAGCTTATGCAAACAACATGTGGACCCTTGAAAAATGTTTCAAATGCTTAGGATCACAGTGGCAGCTACAGTTTTTGATACTCCTTTTAAGGACAACAGTAGAGACACTGTGACAACATTAAAGAATCCTGCTGAAGTTTTTTTTTGCCTACCTCAGCAAACTTGTTCCCTGTCTATGCAGAAGGCAAATGTCAAACATGGTCACAGAAAGACAATACCTTATCTTTGGCCACAGGAAGTGTTGCTTCTGAAACGTCTGGAAATGAAATATCTTGCAATCGAGGAACACGTATACTTAAATCTGGTACATAACACACATTGAACAGTGGAGATGATCCTGAAAACAAATATGCACTTTCTTCTGGTGAAGGCACTGCTTGGTTAACTACAGATGTTTCACGGCGAGGTGAACGATATCGCTGTCGTTTGATATCATATGGAACACTTTGTTCACTTAGTCTCCTAAAGAAAAAAAAAAAAAGGAAAAAAAAGTTGCAAGCTATTTTTCAAGCTTCAACCTCTGATTAAAGAGTAATAGATAATGCAAAGAATAAACAATAATGATTAATTACGTGACTGTTTCACTAAAATAAAGTCTTTTACAGAACAGACAGCATGTCCATCCTAAATATCAGGTGAAATTAACCTGAAATGAGAAGACAGAACACAGCTGCAAAATCACAGCTTCCATTGAAGTGAAGTGATGCAACCACTTACCAAAACTACTTATACTAACCAGCTGAAACTAAATGGCAAGCTTAGTTAGGCAGGACAGCTACAAAAGATGAATGTTGGTCATACTACTTTTGTGACCATCTGCTTTTTATTTTTTTTAAGATACACACAGATTGACTGTAAATTTCTTTTAAATAACAGAAGTGCAGTGAGGAAATTTTGTTAATCCTGAATACTTAGAGATCAATAAATTAGGTAGTGGGGAGGGGAGAAAAAAACTCAGGAAAACAGCCACTCAAAATGTAACATTTGTCAGTGCAGGCTTAGATTATACAGACAGTAAAATGCCTCATATGGGCAAAAAAAGAACCACTATTCTTTTGACAAATCAAACTAATGATACTAGTTAGCCACACAGGTCGTAAACCTTATGTTTCATTTTCAAACACAAAGAGATACAACCACCTTAACAGACAGTCCCTTTGCATCTGAATATTTATATAAAATAAATTGTACTAAAAGCTGATCAGGGTTTGAATACTGTGGTCTACCCACAGAAAAGTAAATACAAGGACATTCATCTTTTATGTATCTAGTATTTCATATGAGCTAACCAGTACAACTGTGTTCACATATTAAGAAAAAAAGCCAACACGAAATCATATGTGTTCATATGTATCAATGAATTAAGAATTAACGAAACTGCAATCATTTCTTGCTGTCAGAAGAAGTGGCAGTAATGTAGTTTGGGGACCAGGACCGACAGTATTATTAATTAAATACAAAATTTTGCTGAAGAGACCTCAAATTATCATTTCTGTTTTCAAGTGTGAGAGAAGTTCTGGTAACATTCCCTACACTCAGTCTTAAAGGAACTCACAGTGTAATATTAAATCCAAACATGAGACTGTTTCAACAGAAATAGCTTAAGAAGAGCCAACTCAAGATCTAAGGATTAACTACTTGACTGCAAATCTCTTAATACAGCACAGCTTTCCATAGACTGGTCAAGAGGAAAAAAGCATGCATGCAGCAGCATGAAACCAGGAACATCTTCAGTTCACATAATGCCTCTGTACTCAACTACAGTTAAACAACATATTTTCATTCATACTTCTTTTCTTTTAGAAACCTGGTTGAGAAACTGGATAAGGAAGATAAGTAATTTTTTTTCCAAAATCTCTCACATCTGAAATTTCTTTTCCTGTTGCAGCTGAAGAAACAACATTATCTAAATTTGTTTTTTTGAGAAGTAGGCAAATTGTTTCCATACTAATTGTTTCCTCCTAAAAAACCCACAAAACTTACATATGCCTGAATTTAGCACTTTGTATTTAAAAAATAAAACATCGCATAATTAAGAAAAACAGAAGAAACATTTACAGCATTATTGGAGAAACAACACAGCTCCCACAAACACTGAGCAGTTTTAACTTGCAGATGTACAGAAGAGAACACTCATTGATACAAATCCTTCCATAGTCAAGCATACACAGAATACAAGCTATCAAGGTATTAAAAGAAAACGCACAAGTCACAGTTCTGTAAGGTGACAACTGCTGGAAAAAAAACTACATTACTAAGCCACTTACGAGGACTAAAATTCTCAACAGCACATACAAGAATGTTTTAAAGATCCATGACATGTCCTATTTCATCAAAAAAGTTTTGTTCAGCATTCACAAATTTTCTAACTAAATTCAACTTGCACAAAAAAAAAATTGGACAAACTGTGTCACGTGTTCAGGACAACCAGAATTAATTGCACACCCGCCCACTTCCCCCCATCTTACTTTCTTCCTCGGAATGACGTGGAAGCAGCAGATGTATTCACTGGACTGCCATTTCCATAAGTCAAAGGCTGTGGCGTACCAGCTAGTGTAGTCACAAGGTTCCCACTCAACGAAGCCCTGGAAAGACTATAGTCTATAACTGTTATTCATACGACGACTAAAACGCCTTTTTATGAATTGCTTGCTTTGCTCTGTATTATTAACTGATGCAACGATACCTTACACAGCATGCACAACACAGTAGAGCACTAAAATTTGCAAGTCACTGCAGGAAATTATACAGCTCTGTTTTACATATGACACTCTCCTGTTTTGTAAGCCTAATGAAGTTTAACGTTAAAAACACTGAAAAATATCCCCCCAAACAGAAACACTTCTTTCAAAAGACAGTTAACTGTACTTTTCAATTCAATCTCCAGTAACAGACTTTACTGTACTTACACTGCATTCTGAAAGTTAATTTGAGCATTAATAATCTGCTGGTGAGAGAGAATAACAGGTCGTATATTTAGAGGAACCTTATTGAGGAAATTGTTCTGTTGTTGATGTTTAGGAGGAAAGGGTGGATGACCCAAGTTGGAGGAGTTTGGGAACATGCTCCTTTTCACTTGAGGTGAACATGTATCCTTTTACCTACAATAAAAGCAAACAAATAAATGAAAACAGGCAACAAATTAACAATAGTTACTTTTTAAACTCCTGGGTTTAAAAATTTGCATAATTTAGAATTTTTTTCTATGTATTGCTTAAGAGAATTGTGATTGCAGGCTAGCTGCATCTCCTTTCAGGACAAGATGCAAAATAAAAATATGATATTTTCCAAGTTTCCCAATTATTGTTTAGTTATTTTTAAAATTATGTTTTTATTTGCTCCCTTCCGCTTTATGTTTCATTTTAGACAAAATCCACGAAATAAAATGTAAGATTTTTCATCTCAAGGAAAAATAACGTATTTGAATGAAAAGAGTTTTATAATCCAATTATTCAAAAACAATGTTTGTAATATACTACATCATAAGAACATGAAGATGCTGATGATCACCAAGCATAAGCAAAATTAGTTTTTTTTCCCATGATATTCAAAGAAGCTGCCAAACACTGTCAGCAATTGGAAAGTAGTCTACTAATACTTTAAAATACATATATAGTACTGTTTCATACGTATGTTTACAGAATGGATTCCATGATAGTAAATTTAAAATTGATTCTGGCACAACCGACTGCTATTTGATCTTCTACAACTGTCTGGATTATGTGTTAACAGAACAACTGAATGAAAATCTTTGCCTCTACAACTGGTTAAACTGCTGATGATTTGCAAATCCTCTCTATTGCACTGTAAGTTCAATTTATATGACAGAAAAAACAGAAATCCAGAATTTACAAGACAGGACCACATTAGAAGATTTTAAAATACCAATTATCAATACTGTATACCTCTCTCAGCTACAGTGAAAACCTGGTATAATTTTCAGGTTTCTTCAATTATTTGAACCTTGCAAACAATCAAGGTGTGTCACTTACCAACACAGATGCTCATGATTAACCTTAACACTTTGCGTAAAAATACTGACCTAGTTATTACAACACAGGGATTCAAACAGAAGAGGGAGAAGTTTGTTAAACATTTAAAAATTCCAAAATCAGAAGAGTAATGGCAGCGTTTCCCTAATTATTATACTGAAATCTCTTATCAAAACAATGCCATAGTAATACAACTAAAAAAAGTGCTAGACAGTAGTATACCTTTGGGGTAAAATACCACTTCTACGTTCTCTTACTTATCAAACTAATCACGCACATATAACTGTATTAACAGTTACACTAGTAGCTATTCTGTCACACTCAGAAATACAATCAGTTATTCCTAGCTTTACTGTACTAATGTGTCACTGTTGCCACAGTCTTGACCTCATCTTTCACCTACCACTGCAAAATGTTGTGTTCTGACCTCAGACAGCTCCAGCAGTTGGTGCAATCAGCATTAGCACAGAACCTATGCAAAAGAATTGCAAGGAGTTTACTTGCGCACAGTTCTTGCGATGAAAGCTCACATGTCCTTCTCTCCCCCTCCCACAGCTCCCTGTTACCTGACATTCGTATGTAGCCTGAACGACACTTAAGCACAGTCTCAAACCCATGAAACAATACAAACAAAATACGCCCCAAACTGGCATTAAGGGAGGAAGCAGACTCAGTAAGGATTACAGTGAGAACTGTGTAACTTGTTAATGAAGGGACTTACTCTTCACAGAAGTAACTCCCTTTAACACTCCCATTTCCACAGACAGCAGCTTAACAACAGTTAGCATCCCACGCCCCTCTCTGATCACCTCAGGTGCTCCCAGGGCATGAAATACGGTGTGCAGAAGGAGGTGATGGATATATTTCATCAGCAACATAGCAGAACTGTGCGTCAGAACTGAGGATTTAGCTGTTACAGCAACAGGTTTTCAATCTTTAAGACTGCAAATACCAGAGGGGAAAAACAAACAAACAAACAACAACAACAACAACAACAAAAACAGAAAGAAAGAGAGAAATAATAGAAAGCGAAAGAAAACCAAAAGCCAGGAAGCAATTTCCCTAACTCGAAACCCGACACAGCGCAGCACCACCGCTGCCCCGCAGGAGCTGTGGCTGTACTCAGGGGGCTCTCAGGACTGTACCTCGACTGGGATCGCGGGGTGCTCCAGGAGCACTGCAGCTCAGGCTCACTCCCTCAGGGGGCACTTCCTTCAGACAAGTGCGTGCTTCTCTGGGAGGTAAACAAGGAACTGCTAACACTCCTGCCCCGCGGCCCTCTCTTCCCTCACTTCAGCGCCGCGCCGCGCCGCCCGGCCCGGCTCCGGCTCCGGCTCCGCAGCGACACGAGTCCCGCCGGCACACTCACGTCGGGTTCGGGCAGAGGCCTCTATACCGCAGCACCCGCCTCGACCGCGCTTCGCCGCCGGCCGGCTGCGGCACGACCGGAAACAGGCAGCCAGCCCTGCTCGCCCGGCGCAGGCCCTCACCCGGATCCAGACCCGGCGACAGGAAGAGCCCATCCCGCCGGGCCCCCCCGCCGTTCCCCGCCCGGCGCATGCGCCGCCGCCGCCAGGGACGCGGAGGTGGTGGCAGGCGTGGCGGAGCTAGGTGATGCGACGGCGCCGTCGGGTTGTTGCTCGGCTCTCGGCCGGCAGTGGCGGCAGCTTCTTCGCCTCCCTGTGAAGAAGCGGAGCGAACGCCCTTCTCGGGCCGCGCGCTCTCCGTCCCCAGCTGTTACTGTAGGCCAGGCACGTCCGCCCCGCGGCCCAGCACAGCTCGCGCTGCGGCCCGCGCCGCCTGCTGCCCCGTCATCATGGCGGCGGCTTTGCCTCGGGGTCGGGCAGAGTGCAGTGCTGACATAGTATCGCGCTGTGTTTCGTTTGCAAGGAAATCCTGCCCGTTTTCAGAGGTGACAGTTTGAAAAGGCATTATGTGCAGAAACATGGTGACAGATTCGATGTGTTTCAAGGAATGCTTCGGAAAGACAAAATAGAGGAACTGAAGAAAGTGTCAGCTCAGTATTTTTTTTTTCTTAAGTTAAAGCTCCAATGGACTCTTATAAAAGCTGGTTATGTGATAGCAAGTGAGATTGCAAAAAAATCATAACCATTTCCTGATGGTGAGTTTGTTAAGCAACATATGGGAAGCACAACAGATAGAACATGTCCTGATTTAAAAAACAGATTTTTCTAAGATCAGTTGGTTTCACCAGTCTATACCCAGGTGAACTGAAGAAATAGGAACATCTATAGAAAAAGATTTGAAGAGGAAAGCTGCAAATTTCAAGTTTTATGCTTTGGTGATAGATAAACTACTGATGCTACAGATACGTCTCAACTTGCCATTTTCATTAGAAGTATTGAATATAATGTCACCAAAGAAATGGCTTCCTTGGCCACACTGGAAGACGCAGCAAAATCTCTTGATTTGTAGAAAGCAATAAAAAAAATACATTAAATCAATTTTCCTTAACCTGTGTCAACATATCTGGTATAGCTACTGGGTAGTGCCCCAGTGATGGTTGGTAAAAAAGAGGGACTTAAAAACTTAGTACATGATGATGCAATTACCACCAGTAGCTCATGTTTGATGAAATATCACTGCATCAGACGTCAAGAAAATTTATGTGGAAAAGCCTTAAAAATGGATAATGTCATACAAATCGTCATCAAACTGTGAATTTCATACAGTCCAAGGGACTGAGTCATCACCAATTCTAGGAGTTCCTTACAAGTATGGATGCTGATTATGGGGTCATCATTTTCTTTTCTGAAGGGAGGTGGCTAAGTCAGGGTAAAATGCTAAAAATTTAGACTTCATGTTTTGCAAAGTGAAATCAAGCCCTTGTATGGAATCAAAAGGAAAATTTGTGCCAGAATATGAAGATTAAAAGCAGCTCACAGATTTAGCATTGTTGGTGCATTTCACCGCTCATTTAGGTGAGTTAAATGTGTGTCTTCAAGGTGAAAATCACCTAGTCTGTGCTGTTTCAGACAATAAGAGCATTTGAAATGAAAAATAATGGCAAGCTCAATTTATGGCAAATAATTTCATGCATGTTGATACACTGGCTAAACACGGTTCTGTGAACAGTGAAAAATATGCAGCTGTGCATTACGTTTTGATAAAAGAAATTTGAGAACAGGTTTCAAGATTACCAAAAAAGTCATCTGTTTTTTTGTATATTTGGGACTCCATTTTCAGTTGGAATAAATACATTACTTGCAGATTTTCACATGGTATGTATAGAGTTGCAATCAGACATTCAACTCAAAGAAAAATGTGATCATGTCTCCTTACCAGACTTTCATAAGCTCTTTCCTGCCAGAGAAAAATATCCCTCTCTTCACAGTCATGCCTTATTCATGTCATCGCTTTTTGGCAGTACGCACATTTCAGAAAAATTATTGTCAAGAATGAAGCACAGGAAGAGTAATATATCATCAAAAATTTCTGATGAACGCGTTTAGAACTTAACTAGGAAAGTCATCCACTGTCATTGAACCAGCTTGGAGCGTTCACACAAAAACAAGATCAAACATGGCACTAGTTTTGTGTCTTTGTTACTCTCTGTTTTTTATATTTTAATAAAAATACATTAAAAATAAGTTTTGTTATTTATATACATTAAATTTATTATATATTTTATATGTGGCCCAAGGCAATTCCTTTTTGCTCAGTATGGCCCAAGCAAGCCAACAGGTTGTACAGCCATTGTGTAAGCCATGCCTTGTGCAGCACATGGCTGTGGCATTTCTGTGGCAGGATAGGGAGGAGTGGGTTGCAGCTCTGTCCCACTGATGAGCAGTGCCAAGTGAGACCCAGGGAGGAGACAGGCAGTGCAGGTATTTTTTGACTGCAATTAAGCTACAGTTCAGAAGCTAGTCAAGAATATAATATTTGAGTAAAGAAATCAGGATTTGGCCCCAGAGGTTGTAGATGTACTAAGACAGCTATGAATACAAAACCAAGAATGAGCTGAAATGCTTGCACCCTGAGGAACCAAGTGGGTGTAAAAGGCAAGATCCACATCGAGGTGTGATCCCTCCCTTGGGGAGTTATGGAAATGAGCTGAGGTGGGTAGTGAAGTCATGAGCTCAGGCATACACATGGAAATGCTGGAGAAGCTTCCATCCTTGATAAGGACTCCTTCACCTGGGAACTGGGCTGCAGCTGGAGGTGTTAGAGGCAAGAATTCTAGCCGCTCATAAATGGGTAAGAAGGAGACAAAGTGCAGTGGCCTGGGTCAAACAAGGCTGCAAATAGACTGCAGACAAATTTGGGCTGCAGAAAGAATTCTTTTTTTCAGAACATGTCATCTCAGCCATGTCTTGGGATTCTCCTGTAAGAGCCAACCCACAGCTAGGACTGGCGCTAGGCTTATGAAAGACGAAGCCTGTGGACACAATGGAGTGAGGCATCAGAGGTACTGCCAAAGGAAGGGTTAGCCACAAATAGAAAGTTTCCTTAGGTTTTCATTTGGGCCATAGCCCAAGGCGTTGAGATAAGGCTCAATTTGTAGTTTGGGTTAAGGTTAGTTTTTGAATTCAGAAGGAGGCAAAGCCTGAGGGTCTAGGTGTGTGGCTGCAGAAAAGCTGCCAAGGGAAGGTTTGCCCACAGAGAGGGTTCTGTGGGTTCTGGGCAATTTTAAGGTTTGAAGAAAACCAGTTCCTAGGGGACCAATTATGGTGGGCCAGTAGAAGGGCTTAAGGTACTGGCCACAGAGTGAGGAGAGAGGCAGTTCCTAGGGACTAGTTGGAGTGAGGCTGCTGAGGGAAGGTCTGGGCTGCAGAGTGAGTTGTCCTGAGGACATTTTCATCTGGGCCACACTTAGGGCTTTCTGAGGTTAAAGGTTTATGTGGTTCTACAATTACGGTTGTAAGAGAGGCAAAGCCAAGGGATTTAGATGTAGTGGGGCTCTAGGTAGGCTGCCAGGGGAAGGTGTGGTCTGCCAAATCAAAAATCTCCTGAGAATTGTTTGAGCTTTTCCATAGTTAGGGTTTTCTGGGTTAAAGACTACCAGGCCAATTTCAACCCTAGGATTAAAAGAGAGACAAAGCTAAAAGGTAGTGTTGTGGTGGGCTGTAAAAGGGCTAGCAAGGGCAGGTTTGTGCATCACAAAGAACTCTCCCCAAAGAGTGTCAGTGCCTTGGCCAGGATTTCTGATCTTTTGCTAAGGTCAGCACACAGCTTAAATTAGGACTATCACTTGTAAGTGATAAGGCCAGCTGGAGGTGTTTCCTGTGGAGGTTGATAAGGGTTTGCAGTGGGAGGGATTGGGAAAAACAAAGTTCTTGCTGTGAAGACAGTTAGTGTTAAAAGAGATTGAACTGAGGATAAATAGTGTAACAGATGCTTAGCTTTTGTTGTTGTTCGCTCTTTAGGATTTTTCCCTGTGTCATACCTACATCTGTTTTTCAAAATAGCTACAGTTTTCAATGAAGGACTTGAAATAACCTAGTGTTTTACAAATCAGCAATGGCCCTATGAGACAAATATCTGTGCTTTGACATGCTGAGAGCTATTCTGCTTTTTTTCATTGTGTGCATTCTTCCATCCTGACCCTGACTGTGATCTCAGAGAGTTAACGTATAGCATAGATTCCGTTGTATAAGAAAAGAGCTTCAGCACCTTACTTTCGGTTTTAGTCATTCTTGCAAAGAATCAGGCTGCTTGTCAAGAGATACTAAGAGCTGTGCAACAGGGAGTTTGAAAACTAGCGCTAGAGATTTCACCTGAACTCCAAAATAGGATGGGATTAGGACTCATCATGTACTTCTTGCCTTGAAAGATAATACTGTTTTAGAATAATTATGGTACAATTATTAGAACAGTTTGTTAAGCTTTGTTATTGGAACAACAATGAAGAAACTGAACAATGAAAGAAGTTTATGATCCTTAATAGAAGCAGATGGCTGAATTTTGCCTCTAAAAACTATAAATAATATTTGTTTATGTTGGATAGAGAAGAAAATTATTTTCAGAAGCCAATTCTGGATACAGCAATTCTTGTTACTGCTCCAATACAGCAGTTAAAATCTCTGTCATGGAAAGGAAACAACGTTAAAGTTCCTGTTTGTTTTTGTTTGCAGTTGTCTGAAACTTCTTTAGAGCTGAAATACTCCAGATTTACATACTATCTGAAGGTAGGTAGTTCTGGAAAGTTTGATCAAAGCAGTTCAACATTCAGTAGCTCAAGCAGAAAAAAAAAAAGCAAAAAACAAATAAACAAAACCAAACGGAGGAAAAAGTTGTTATTCTATGGAAACCTTAAAATTCCTAAAAAGTCTGTAGCCTCTTTTCTCACTCTCTTAACGCTGAGCAAGATGTATGGGAACTGAGCCAGCTATGTTCCCACTGTAAGTAGGAACATATACTGCAAGTATATGGCTACTTGCTTTAATACATATGTTCTCCTTACTGGGAAACAAATCAACTTTCAAGAAGCATTTTTAAGTATCAAAAACAGCTGTAGCATACCACTTTTTATGTTGCTAGGGTTAGGACCAGGTCTAAAATAATGAAACTTGTATCAATACAGCATTTCATTATAAATATGCCATTTTCATATTTTGTGCTGAGACCTAACATGGTAAGTATATTAAAATAAGAAATGTAATTATAATGAAATAAACGGAGGTACAAAATCAATTAATATGATTCAGAAACCATAGTGAAGACTGCAGTTTTTTCATCATGATATCCATATGATATACTTTCCAGTTTGTTTAGCAAACAGGATATTCTGGGATTGATGCCAAACCAGAGACTTAGGTCTAAAATAAATTCTATGTATGAGGCAAAAAGCAGCTTCCCTCAGGAAAACAATAAAATATTTTAATAATACTTAAATCAGGTGTACACAAATCTATTGCTAAAGGTTGGCAGGTGTCCATGTAAGTATCTACTGCATTAAAAACAGTATTCAAAAGTTGAGCAAATAAATAATGAAGGTGAAATGAATGTGTTGCTTTTTTATTATTGTTTGTTTATTTTGAATTAGACAAGCATTTTTTTTTCTCATCGTGTGACAGCCTAGTTCTGATGTTCAATGTTGAACCAGGTTTAATAATTTTTGTGTTATGCCTCTATTGCTTTTTATTTGAGAAATAAGGTGATGGATTTCTTTATTACAATAAGGTTTTCTATAGCTATATACATATCACACAATCTGCAGTGAACTATGTATGAAAAGTAGTAAGTATACCATAGACATTGATATCAAAATATATAGTAACTATGCAAACAAACCTATATGTATGTTGCTCCAAAAGTAATGCTTCCTATTTGTTTCCATGGAAACTCCAACAGACACAAAGAGCACAATAATTCTAATTAATAGAGAAAATTCTTAGCTGCAAAACACTTTTTTTCCAACGGAGTCGCCACCATGAGCTATGCATTTTTGCCTGCAATGAACAAGAGACATCATGCCGTGCCTGTAAAAATCTGCACCTGTGGAGGTGACCCAATGTCAGCACTGCTGAAACACACCACCCAGTGCCTCACTATGCTCACATCCACTGTTTGGTCTCCATAAATGCTCAGCAAACATCAGTGAATGTCAGTGGGTGTCATTTTTCAGATGGAGAAATTCATTTACACTCTTTTGCTTCATACACACTTCCATGTCAGATGCCATTTTATCAGAGTGCCCCTCTGCTGCCATCTGTCGCACAGCAACAAAATGTAACAGGATATTGGTGGTAAGGTTCAACCTCTACCGCCATACCACCGCCATCTGCCTCTGACATTGTGGGCCAACATAATAAAATCAAGGCTGTTCTGCTAAATGGTTAATGCTGTGCACACGTTAAATATCTATGTTTGCTAACAATTGCATGACTTCATTGATTTGGCATTGTAAATTTTGTAATTAGACTCCTTTAGATACAACTTTTTTAAACAGGAGGGTCTAAGTTCTGCATTTTCCTTAGTGTTACTGTTTTCTCTGCTGTGCAAATAAAGACAAATTTTAAATAAGTAAGTCCTGAATTTTGATTGAAAACAGTGGATGGTGCTACTTGATTCTTTCCAGCTCTACAAAACTATATGCTTTCATACTTTTTTTTTTTAATCTATTGCAGTCCTGGGGGGATATTGAAGTTTCCCAAGTCCTAAACTAATGAGAAAAGCTTTTGAAGTCTTTGCCTGATAAGCCACTTCTTGAGGGTTAGATTTTTATTAAGGACTTTAAGTATTATTATGAAGGTCTAGTAGACATTTCTCTGTGGCCTAGTTGGTCTTTTTATTGATGGGTAAGAAACAACCATTTCAAGTTAATGGATCTGGAAACAGTACTTAACCACTAGGTTAACTTCATGCAGATATTAACATAGCCAAACAGAGGGACAGATAGGTACAATTTTTTTTCTTTCTTAAAGCACTAAGCTTTTTGTAGAGATATTAGGTACGACGTCTGTTTTATACCTGACTCTACTGAATTAAGGATGTACTTAATAGGTCTCAGCTAGGACACTGAGGTTTGAACAAGTTGGGAATGGCCTACTGTGGGCTAGCAAAGAAAATGTTACTTGCTACCTGCTGTCTTCAGTTCCTAGCACTGTGGAATGTTGAGTAGGTTATGAAAGTTAACTGTTGGTGGTCAGAGTGCGTTCTGTTGTGTTTCATTTTTTTTACTGTCTCCCTCCCATTTTTATGTCTGCTTTTGACTGCTTACTTTCTTGTGGATGATGCACCTGAACGCTCATTTTGTTTGGTTCAATTTTTTCCATGTTGAAAAACTAATTTTGGTTACCCAGGTATATACCAGGATGGTATTTTAGGGAAAAACTTTCTCTAGTGCCTTTAGTGATAAAACTATGTCTGTTGGCTAATCCTGTCTATAAAGCATTTCCTCACTGTTCTCCCCTACACTAGAAAATTATTAAAGGTATGTCCTGGTTTGGGCTGGGATAGAGTTAATTTTCTTCATAGTAGCTGATGCTGTGTTTTGGATTTAGACTGAGAACAATGTTGATAACGCACCAATGTTTCAGTTATTGCAGAGCAGTGCTGCGCAGAGCCAAGGACATTACAGCTTCTGGTTCTGTCCTGCCAGTGAGGGGCTTTGGGGCACAAGGAGCTGGGAGGGAACAGAACCAGGACAGCTGACCTAAACTAGCCAAAGGGATGTTCCTTACCATTTGGCGTCATGTGGAATAATAAAACCAGGGAGAATTGGTCAGGAGGAGTGTTGCAGTGTTGGGACTGTCTAGGCATCCGTCATCTGGTGGTAAGCAATCACATAGCACGTTACTTGCTTTGTATTTTGATTTTGTTTTCCTCTCTTTCTTTTTAAACTGTTCTTATTGCAACCTACAAATTCTTGTACTTTTACCTTCTTTGATTCTCTCCTTGATTCCACTGTGGAGGGGGGGAGTGAACAGCTGTATGTTGCTCAGTTGCATGCCAGGTTAAACCACTAAACACTACTGTTCTGGTTATTATAGGCCTCTGTACACAAAAGTTGTTGTGAAGTTTGCCAAATTTTAAATACACTTGGCAGAATAAAGTACATTTTTATGTACTGTAAAAAACTTTGAAATAAAATGTTCTACTGTTGCAGATTTTTTACTCAAGAAATCTGAATATTCTTGTTGTTCAGTATCAGATGTATCATAAACTTTACAATATGTGTATATGCGCTTTTTTGGGGGCTTTCCTATGAAGCCTTAACATAGAAGTAACTGAAAATGCGTCTTTTACTTAGCATTTGAGTAGAGCAGCCTCTAAAGAGTTGGACCTCTGTACTTTGACTCTGCGAACCCAAGCCTCTCTTTCAGATTACTAACATTTATATTACTAGTAAGCTATAGAAGTGTAAGTGGTGAAGAAATGGGCAGGTATCTGTGTGTATGGAATGCCCATGCACACACTTGCCAGAATCAGTTACGGAAGCCCAATCAAAAGTTAGCAGTTCAAAACTGGAGCAATTCTGTCTACTGCAACAGTACTCTGAAGTTTCTTTTTCTCAAAACCATCATGGTATACGTTCTTTAATGAGCTATAAATCAAATAATCAAATGTTTCCCATTCTACATTTGCAGACATATTCCTTCCTGTCTTCAGTTTTAATCTGCATTATTTGGGACAGATAGTTTTTCAGCCAGTGTTGAGGGAAACAAAGTGGGGCTCCAAAGAGAAGTGCTAGCACCTTATCTGCAGAGAGGCTGCCACATACTCATTACACCAGCTTGAAGCAAGTTCAGTCATTGTTGTGAGATATGCATTAGTATCATTTCTTCTGAATAATTTATAATGTTGCTGTGCAAACTGGGTTAGTATTAGGAGTCCTAGAAATGTCAGGTTTCAAAATAATGCTTCTATTGGTAAAAATATTCAGTGCAAAATACTGTATTAAAGCAACACTGAAGCTGAGCTTTTAAAATACAAAAGGCAGGAAGTACAGAGTTAAGGTTGCCATGGAAACCTTAACTGTACACCTTTAGGTAGGTAGCATACTATTGGTTTTAATAACTTTCTCTTTGTACAGCTCCATTATATAGAGTTTATTATATAGAGTCTATTATATACTCTTTTTTATTATATGAATTCTAATGATATTGAATGCTATTTATAATACATATTAATTGCATTGGCTACTCAGCAGACATTAGAAATCAGGTGTGACCTGTGCTGACTGCATGGAAATAACTTGCATGCTGGTGTTAAGGTGACTGTATGATGTGTATCCAGAAAATATTACTATGGCTATTTTACCAGCCAAGATATTGAGTGTTTTGTTTCTGAGAATAGTACAATATGGCTGTCACCTTATGGAGCATCATCAGAAGAGCAAAATCTTAGAAAACACGGGCAATTTACAGGAGGTAAAATGTTAAGTGGTACTTGGTGGAAGGTTTAACTATGACCATGGTATGCTTTTTCAGCAAAGCATAACAGTACAGCATTCATTCTTTACAAAAGTGCAATATTTCCTCCAGTACTCCATCTTGTAGTTAACAAGAACATAGCTCTTGCTCTTTCTACTCTGTTTTCTTTCCTGACAGATCAGTGAACTGTATGAAATCTCTACAAATTTTTTGTTAGGCTGTAAAACTGAGAATTCCCCTGCCCAATTCCAAATTCCAGTATCTCCCTGTCAAAGGGGCAATTTCTTATGAAGTTTTGTCTTCTTTTATTTAGCTATTGCCTCAGTTAATATGCAAGAAATGCACAGATGTTGAACATTAGGAACCTCAAGTCAAGAGACCTGGCAGCAAGTTGTTATCTTGAGAAGTGTACATTAGTCAGATTACATCCTCTGTTCGTGATGTAAATATATTTCCAGGATGTGTAAATACTGCAATAGGTGGCCATGATGTCCAGATAAAGTAAAATCTTTGCACCTACAGTTGCCATTGAGAACTACCCCCTAAAAAGTCATAAATCAGGCTTTATATATATTGATAAACTAATACAATTTTGGGAAGATAAATACTAGTTGTTATTTAACATTTAAAGAACAATTACAGCCCTTGCTAAAATTCATTATAGGAAAAAAAAGAATTCAAAATTAGATTCTTGTAAACAATACTTTGAAGGAGGAGGAGAACTTCAATTAAAAACTCTGAGGTCTTAAAACTCATACACATTAATCCTAGTACAGAGCTCCATTAAATACCACTGCTCAATGTCAATACAAACTTGCTGCAAAATCATAGCCTACAAGTAATCACTAATGTGTTATTGATTGATTTTATGAAAGATTAGAATGTCACTACTGGAAATTAAAAGGAAAATTAAAAATATTTTATTTGTTTCAGCTTCTCTATCCTACAGGAAGATTTGATATTCCCTTAACAAAAATATTGCAGATACGAAGGAATTGCACTGTGAAAGGACCACTGTAAGTTGTCAGGCTTCCTTTGTAGCTTCTCCTTTTGCCATTTTGGAGACTGAATTAGGGGTAGATAGACTGCTAATTGATCTAGAGTAGTATCTTTTCTTCTATAAATTTGAACTAGCTAGTGGCTCTTTCAACAAAGATGAATTGCACCAGGTCTTCTGCTGCTACAATCTGATTATTTCATTCATTTCAATTTTATCGATTTAATTTCTGTTTCAGTCATTTGTGCCCTTGCAAGCTTGATTTTGTGTCTACAGCCTAGATAAGCTGGGTGGTCCACACGGATACAGCTGCAAGGACATCCTCTGGGGTGCCCATCCCTCCTCTCTCCCACTGCTTTACGGTCTTTCCTTTGCTTTTCTCTTCTCAATGCAAGAAAAGTCACTTAGAACATCTCTCTTGGCAGGGCATGGCATCAAGCGCCCAGGAGGATCTGAAGCAGAGTGGCTCTGTGGCAGTGGGCAATGCAAGGCAGCTACAGCAGGCAAGGCCACGTCAAGCAGCAGATAACCAGTGTCCCATCTGCTTGGACATCGTCTGCCATGCTGCCCACGTGCCCACCTGCTTTCACTGCTTTTGCTTTAGCTGTATCTGGCAGTGGGCTGCCATGAATGCTGTGTGCCCAATCTGCAGGCAGCCTTTTGACCGCATCTTGTGTGCAATGCAAGCAGCTGGTGACTATGAGCAGTACATGCTCAGCCCATTCACCCAGCGCCAGAGGCATGCAGCCAGAGAGAGGGTGTGGAACAGATCCCCACAGCGGCACTACAACCTGCGCCTGCGCCACAGCAGCAATCGGCCCATGGTAAGGAGAAGGGAGCGTACAGCGGGCCAGCAAGTGCTACAGGTCAACACAGCTGCAGCGCCCTCCAGCACCTCTGTGCCTGGCACCTTTAGAGAGCCAACCCTGCCGAATGCTGTGCAGCGCCCAGCGAGCCCTGTGGATGGGCATCCCAGAAACTTCAGCATGATGCTGCTGCGTGCTCGGCTGCTGCATTTCCTTGACTTACAATAAACAGCCATAAGCACTTCAAAGAACAACTGTCTGCAGGAAATGTTTTCTAGCTCTATCTCAGCAATGTACTTCTTGGAGTGTGTTGTGATTTTGTTTCCCAGAATTGCTGCAGCAGAGCTTGTTTTGCTCTTCTGCTCCCAGCCTCCCTTTTCTAAGCACTGGGAGAATCACTGAGGCTTCTGATCATCAGCCAGGACACGTGTCCTGAAGACCTGCTAATGCAGATGTTGTAAAGAATAGCCATGCTAGCAGCCCTGTCCCTGGATCCCTGGAGCTTTCCAGGAGCAGGCAGGAGGAAGCCCCAGGCCTCCTAGCATACAGCTAGACAAACACATAATGCAGTGGATGAACAATTGGCCGATGGATCAAGCTCAAAGGATGTTACATCAGGCTGGCAGTCAGTCACTAGAGGGGTTCCCCAGTGCTCCATTTTATGGGCAGTTCTGTTTGATGTTTCCATAAATGTCCTGGATGCAAGAATTGAAGATATACTGGGTAAGTTTGCAGATGGCACTGAATTGGGAGGAACTGTTGACTCTTGAGGGTAGAGGAGTCCTGCAGAGTTCTTGATAGATTGGAGGGCTAGGAAATCACCAGCCTCATGAAGTTTAACTAGAGCAAGTGCTGGATTCTGCAGCTGGATTGGGGCAGCCCTGGCTGTACGTACTGACTGGGAAACAAGAGACTGCAGAGCAGTCCTGCAGAGAGCAGTCTGGGGGTTCTGGCTGTCTGCAAGTTGATCATGAGCCAGCAGTGTGCCTAGGCAGCCAAAAGGGTCAGCCATACCCTGGAGTTCATGAGAGGGAAGGGATTGTCCTGCTCTGTTCTGTGCTGTGTGACCTCACCTCAAGAACTGTGCAGTTTTGGGTGCATGTTGTGATTTAACACTGGCAGGCAGATGCTGATCACTCACTCTACCCAGTTAGGATGGGGGACAGAAGAGAAAAAGTGCAAGAAATCATGGGTTGAGATAAAAGCAGATTATTACATAAAGCAAAAGCAACACGTGAAAGCAAAACAAAACAAGGAATAAATTTGCTACTTCCTATCAGCAGCAAGATGTTCAGGCACTTCAAGGAAAGCAGGGCTCATTATGTGTAGCAATTTCTTGGGAAGAAAAATGCCATCACTCCAAATGTCTCCCTTTCTCTTTTTCTCCAGCTCTTACTGCTGAGCAGGATGCTATGTGGCATAGAATATCCCTTTGGCCAGTTTAGGTCAGCTGTCCTGGCTGTGTCCCCTCTCAGCTCTTTGTGTACACCCAGCTTCTCACTGATAGGGTGGCACAAGAAACTGAATAGTCCTTGATTCAGTGTAAGCACTGTTCTGCCACAACTGAAAACATTGGTGTGTTATCAGCACTATTTTCATCAAAAATGATCACAGCAATGTATCAGCTACTATGAAGAAAATTAACTCTATCCCAGCCAAAACCATGGCAGTGCTACAATATAAGAAGGAAATAAAATACTAGAGAGCCTCCAAAAGAGGGCTATGAAGATAGTGAAAGGTCTGGAGAGCAAGATGTATGAGGAGTGGCTGAGGCCCCTGGGTATGTGCAGCCCAGAGCAGAGCAGCTGAGGGGAGGCCTCATGGCGGCTGCAGCTCCTCACAGGGAGCAGGGGGGCAGCGCTGAGCTCTGCTCTCTGTGACAGCGACAGGGCCCGAGGGAACGGCATGGAGCTGTGTCAGGGGAGGGGCAGATGAGGATTAGGGAAAGGGTCTGCACCAGAGAGAGAGAGTAGTCAGGCACTGGAACAGGCTGCCCAGAGCCTGCCATGACCTCAGACTGCTGGAGTTCAAGAAACATTTGGACAATGATCTCAGACTGGGACTTGAATTTTGGATGTTCCTGTGTGGAGTCAGAAGTTGAACTCAGTGATGCTTGTGAGTCCTTGGTCTGTGATCCCTGGTCTGACCTGCTTGTTGGTGCTCCTTGGAACAGGAGGCTGCCCTGGACATCTCTCAGTGCCCTTTCCACCCCAGAGTTTCCTTGGATTATCAGTCTTCTTGCCCACGCTGCTTCTTCCTTCATGTAGCTGGACTCATCCCATTCTCTCACCTTTGGATCTTCACAGACATCCCGTCGTGAGTATCTGAACAACATCTCCTCATAATATTTGTAGACCCCCAAATTCTTTCGCCCTGCATCTCACAAGGACTACTGCAGCCCTTCTGGGTGCTCCCTCTGACTGAGCACTGACAGAGGTTGCTCTGAGGTGTTGGAGTCTCTAACATAATCTCCAGCTGTCTGGATACGGACCTGGACAACCTGCTGTAGGTGGTCCTGCTTGAGCAGCAGGATAGGACTGGATTACTTCCAGAGATCTGTACCAACCTCAACCATTGATGAGATTCAAGAGTAAACTGCACCCGCTTCTCTAAAACAACAAAGTCCTCCATTCTAAAACCGTTTATTTATACCAGAGAAGAGAAGGCTCAGGGGTGAATCTTATTATTGTATATAAATAGCTTATGGGAAGGAGTAAAGAAGACAGAGACAGATTCTTCTCAGTGGTGATCAGTGGACAGAGAAGAGGCAATGAACAGACACCGAAATACCAGAAATTAGATAAACCATTACTTCCTGTGGCATAAGCTCCTGTCTTTTACTGATAGGGAAAACCTATCAATTCTCTGTATTTGTACTAACAACAGAGGTAATAAAATACTGATTGCTCACTATCAAAAATAACACAAAGCGCAATACAATACACAGGTAAACACATAGTTTTTTGTCATATATACTGGAACGTCCATGCATCTAACTATTTGCGGTCTGAGGGCATTAAATGTCCAAGAGCTTAAGTAAATGTGTTGAATTCTGTAATTTTCATCACTTGATTTTTTTTAAGATCCACAGTACTAAAAAAAGTATTACACTAATTCCTCTTCAAAGGACATGAAAATTTTATACTGATAACTAATTTCCTAAAAATCTGGCTTGAATATAACTACTGAAACTGGTTGAAGACAACCTTCAGAATATGCTTTATTTTCCCTATTATTAAGGTGTAAATACTTCAAGATTTTGACTGCTGCCAAGACACCATTGTTGTACAGAGAACAAGCAAATAAATAAAAGTGTCATGGTGTTATGATTTTTGTTATTGGTATTCCACATCATAACATCATGTAGTGCACTGGGAGTCAAAGAGTTAATGCTTTAGTTCCATGGATTGTGGATAGTTCCAGGTATACCTGTCTCAGAAGAGAAGGAGAACTACATGCTCCAGAGGACTTTGCGTTTCCATTTTCCATTCAGAGGGAAAGATAAAATTGTTAGCATGTCATGAGACACCCCTTTTTCCCTTTCTTCTCATCTCTGCAGTGTGTGTGCTCCCTAGCCATCTCACCTTCAGCATTAGAGTAAGGCCTTCAGTTTTCAGACACTCTCTCATTTTATTTGATTTGTTAGCTTCAATTCCAATTATACTGTATTATATTGTGTTATCTTGCATTCTGATATCTAATTTAGTAAATTAACTTTCCTGCTCAGATCGTTGCCGCTGTTTTGTTTTTAGGCCCATCTCCCTACCCTTTCCCCTTTTCCCCATTCCCTCTTTCCCAGGCCATGGGTCTGTGCGTCTCCCTGTCCCATTAGTCATAGAACAGGGCAGATCCAGCCCAAAAACCCTTGACAAAATGATAAACTAAAAAATTAGGATTAGCCTACAAGGCATTGAGGTGCAAGCAAGTTATGAGGACACATCTAAGAAACATCTTGAATGCCAAAACTGATAACAGAATATGATTAACTTTCTTTTTAAACAATTAGGGAGACATGCATCAAGACTCTGAGCTTTATTGCTTGTGGATGATTCACTTACTTTGAATTTAGTAAAAAAATGAAACATATTTCCTCCTCATACCACAGAGTTTTCTGATTATGGAAGAAAACTTCTGAATGTGTCCAGATAAAACCATTAAAATGTAAGAGAGAAAAAGAGTGTTTAAGGTGGTCCTTTAGAAAATGCATGGTTCATTAAAAAAAGTAAAATAGAATGCACACATCCTTGACACCAAGTTCATCAACATGATCATAGAATCATAGAATAACCAAGGCTGGAAAAGACCTACAAGATCATCCAGTCCAACCGTCCACCTGTCACCAGCAGTTCTCACTAAATCATGTCCCTCAACACGACGTCTAAACATTCCTTGAACACCGTCAAGGTCAGTGACTCCACCACCACTCAGCCCATTCCAGTACTTGACTACTCTTGGAGAATAATATTTCCTAACACCCAACCTGATCTCCCCTGGTGCAACTTGAGGCCATTCCCTCTAGTCCTATCACTAGTTACATGGGAGACGAGGCCAACCCCCACCTCACCACAAGGTCCCTTCAGGCAATTGTAGAGAGCAAACAAATGAGATGCAACGTCATGCTGGAGGAGGCCTTGAGTTTGTCTGTGGTGTTCTCACACTGATCACCTGCTGACTGCAGCAGCTGAGTGCTTAGTCTTCCTCCCACTCATCTTCCAAAACACTAAATTTTCTAGCCATCATGATCATTTTTTAATGTAGATAGTGAGAGGGCTGCTGGGGCAGCCTCTGTGAGGAGAGGCTGTAGCTGCCCTAGGCTGGGACCAGATGGCTCCAGCTGGCTCCAGTGGCTCCACTGCAGGGCACAGCACAGCTGAGCCAGTCAGGGCAGCCAGCAGTGCTGCTGTCAAAGCAAGCTGCAGAATGAGTGAAGAACTGCAGCGTGAGGAAAACATGACAGAAGCAGTCCTGCAGACCTCACTGTCAGTGCAGGAGGGCAAGAGGTGCTCCCAGGTGCAGAGCAGAAGTTCCATTCAGCCCAGGACAGTCCCATGGAGAAGGAGGCTGTCCCCCTGCATGCCATGGGTACTATGCAGAGTAGATCTCCATGTGCAGCCATGGAGAATCTCATGATACAGCAGTGGATGAGGCCTGAAGGAGGCTGCAGCCCATGGAGAGCCCCCTCAGGAGCAGCCCCAGGCCAGAGCTGCAGCCTGTGGGTAGCAACCCACATGAGGGCAACATCACAGTCAAAAGATTTACCCAGCCTGCAAGTATATGCACAAAGCCATTCAAAGAGTGGACCAATTGATGGTGAACAGAGTCAAAAATGATCCACCTTGCAGAGTTTGAAGTTAGACAGCATCTGTAGTGAAGGTTCAGTCTGTAAAGACTGATAGAAAATGTTCATGTGATGAGAGGTCTCTGAGTGAGGCTCAATTTTGGGTAGAAAGCAAGTAATTTTTGTATCACAGAGGCATTAGAGGTCACTTGACACCACCACCTAGAACAGCCAGTAGCTGTTGCTAACTTCTGTTTTTCACCTAGGACAGCCAACAGATGATGTTTTCTATTCTCTCAGACCAATTTTTACTCTCCCCGGACAGTTTTTCTGTTCTTCTAGCTGAAAGAGTCAATAGCTCTTGCTATTTCCTCCTTTCCCAGACTGCTCCAACCTTTGACTTGTTTTCACTTCTCTAGACAATAAGTAGCTTCTTGGTTTAGTGCTTACAGAGGGCATCTCCGGATGTCTCAGGTTCCCAGGTACCCAGCTGCACTTCAGAGATGCCAGCTGTGCCTTCCAAGGATACTTCAGGTTCACAAGGCTGGTTCTCGGAGCAGGTTCCCAGGCTAGCAGTTCCTAGGCTGGCAGATGTCTTCTGTCAGTGTCTCAGCAGACGTTTTCTGTCAGTATTTTTCCTGTTACAACTAGATCATTCCCTATAGCTGCTCCCATCAGACAGGGGAGAAGTCTGAGGAAGAACAAGCAGCAGGGGCGGACTGTTAGGAACTGGCCACAGCCTCTCATTTCCCATCTGCTTGTGCTCCTCTGGGTAAGAGCTGGGAGTGAAGCTGATCCTGAGAAAAAGGAGGGGAGGGATGTGTTTTAGTTTTTGTCTTTGTTTCTCACCACTCTAGTCTATTTTTAACTGGCAGTAAACTAAATTAATTTACCCCAAGACAAGTCTCTTTTGGCCATGGTGGTAAATGATCCCTCTGTCTATACTGATGCACTAGCTTTTTAATCTTATTTTCTCCACTGGTTGAGAGTGGATCTGCCAGCCAAGGTCATCCCACAGCATATATCTACAGAGACTAATTTTTAAAAAAGGTTATATCCCTTTTCAACTGAAAAAAAACACTTTTTTTTTTTTAATCAATCACAGAAGTTATTGTAGACTCATAACTACTATAAAGCATATTAAACCCCAAGAAATTCAAGATGAAGGTGAAAAATCAAGTATGTTACTGTATGGAAAGTCAAGAGTAAATAAAAAAAAAAACAACCTTTGCACCTATTTTATTAGAATTCACTCAGAGTGGTGGGCTGGGTAGATGAGAGGAAAATCTGATTTTTAGAAAAACAGTTTACTCAGCTGTAGAATCCCATGGTCTGAAATGGTTTAACATTGAGGTTACAGCACCTTTTCAGGGTATGCGTTACAAGTTTCAGGATGCTGTGCAGAGTGTCAGCAGCAATGCTCTGTCTCTTCCTGACTTGCCACAAGGCCATGCCACAGGACTGGGAACTGGGATGGAGATGCACAGATTGCTGCACTGACTGCCCTACCCAGCCCATGACCTGTTAGTGTCATCAACAGAAGGCAAGGCAGAGTAGTGAAAGGACAGGATAAGGTGTTTGGCATCAGCAGAAGAGAGGAAGTTAACTTTTTCTTGGACTCTCTGAAATATGAGGCCAGCAGAGGGTGGTTGGTGTTGAAGCAAGACAGTGGACACTGACATGGGGCCATTACAGAGCTTGTTAAGATCATTAGAAGAGCAGAATCATGAGTGTACACTGAGAAGACACAGAGAATAAATGAAACATGGAAGAAAATGGGAACAGAGATACAGCAGAATGGTAACTTCCCCCAGCCTGAATTCTATATTTCACAGATTTGTAGAAAGGAAAACCTCAACACCTTCACATAAATTGTAAACATAGAAAGAGCTATGCCAAAAAATGCCAATGGAGTTTAAATGTAAAGCCAATTATTTGTGGGTTAGGAAATGGCAGAAATGAGGTTACTTGTGTAATTTCAATTCACTTGGGGAGTATGCACTATGTTGAAACAATGCATCCTTTTGTCTGTTCAAACGGAAATACTATAACACCAATCCTAATTGTTAGTATTCCCAGAATCTTAAGTTTCCCAGGAGGTGGATAGCAGTCATACCAACTTTAAAGAATCATAGAATCATAGAATAACCAAGGTTGGAAAAGACCTACAAGATCATCCAGTCTAACCGTCCACCTATCACCAGTAGTTCTCACTAAATCATGTCCCTCAACATGATGTCTAAATGTTCCTTGAACACGTCCAGGGGCAGTGGCTCCACCACCTCCCTGGGCAACCAATTCCAGCGTCTGACCACTCTTTCAGAAAAGTAGTATTTCCTAATGTCCAGCCTGAATCTCCCCTGGTGCAACTTGAGGCCATTCCCCCTCATCCTGTCACCAGTTACACGAGAGAAGAGGCCGACCCCCAGCTCACTACAACCTCCCTTCAGGTAGTTATAGAGAGCAATAAGGTCCCCCCTGAGCCTCCTCTTCTCCAGACTGAACAATCCAGCTCCCTCAGCTGCTCCTCATAAGGCCTGTGCTCCAAACCTCTCACCAGCTTCATCGCCCTCCTCTGAACACGCTCCAGGGACCCCATGTCTTTCTTGCAGTGAGGGGCCCAAAACTGGACACAGTACTCAAGGTGGGGCCTCACCAGTGCTGAGTACAGAGGGACAATGACTTCCCTACTCCTGCTGGCAACACTATTTCTGATACAAGCCGGGATGTCACTGGCCTTCTTGGCCACCTGGGCACACTGCTGGCTCATGCTCAGCTGAGCATTGACCAATACCCCCAGGTCCGTTTCCTTTACACAGTCTTCCAGCCACTCTGCCCCAAGCCTGTAGCGCTGCCTGGGGTTCTAGCCCCTCAGCTAGAATTACAAATGTAGTACAGCAGGGAGGAGTGTGGTTTCTTTATACAGCACTAATCTCTGAAATCATTCTCTCTCCCCCTTTGTTTCTCTTTTTCCACTTAAAACCTGCTTCTATGAATTGTCTATGTCTCTGCAGCCTTGCAGTGTAAGCCTTTTGTTTCAGGAAGGTAAAGACTGTTTCCACCAGGAAATGCATATTTTCTAAGTAAAGCAGTAGAGGATGCTTCTTAGATGGAACTTTTCTTTTGTTGCAGATCTCTCTTCACAGTAGAGCTACCCCATCCATTCAATGAGGTTGGAATTCTGCAAGAAATTATATAGCAAGGTGGGAGTCGGCCTCTTCTCCCAGATAATTAGCACTAGGACAAGAGGGAATGGCCTCAAGATGAGCCAGGGGTGGTTCAGGTTGGACATTTGAAAGAATTTATTCTCAGAAAGAGTGGTCAGGCATTGGAACAAGTTGCTCAGGGGAGTGGTGGAGTCACCATATCTGGGGGTGTTTAAGAAAATGTAGTACCTAGGGACAGGGTTTAGTGGGCAGTACTGGCCGTAGATGGACAGTTGGACTAGATGATCTTAGAGGTCTTTTCCAACCTTAATGATTCTATGATTCTGTGTACATATTTGTGTAGTAACTTAATCATAATGTATATACACAAGAATAAAATGAAGCATGTCTGAGCATCCTCAGTTCTAGAATTTCTGGCCCTTAAGAGCCTTTCAGTGAAATCTCTAAATGTCCTTACAAAATTTGAACTGTAAAAGACAAATCCCACCCTGTGGCATCATACAGACCCACATGAGTCACCAGCAGAATCAAGTTACTTTATTACTTGACTGTTCAGAACAATGGGTAAAGTTCACAGCTGTCAGTTGTTACACAGTTAGCACTGGGCAGGGGTGAAAATACAGATTGAGCCCATGGGTTTCGCTGCTGTGTTCTGACAGTAGAGAGATGATCTCCTTGGTTCTTAATGTACTGTACCTGGAGGAAACACCTGCCCTGGTAAGCACACCTCTCATGCTCTTTCAGTCATCAGATCTGAGCGGTTCTGCCTTCTCTGTAACACCCCATTTCACCCTCTCTTTTGACTTGTCTGTATTTTTGACTGGAACTTTCAAATTTCTTCTTTATTCACTACCTTTCCAGTTTGAAGCCCTTCTTCCTCCCTCTACCATAGATTCTCCCCATATTTGTTCTTCACTCAATTCGCCTGCTTGGTGCTTTTCCAAGCCTATCTCATCAGATTCTAGCTTAGGGTCTTCTTCTGACTGTGACTTGGTCCTTGATTCACTGGATCCCACTCAGTTACTTGCCATTTCACTCTCTGGTCCTTAATCATGGTTTCCATTTGGACTTCTCTTTTCCTGTAATGTCAAGTCCTGTTCTGCCTTTTTGTAAAACTGATCCCAGTCTCAAAGTCGGCTTCTCTTTCAAGTGTGAGCTACAGAATGATCAGTCTCTAGAGATTTGTAGGTAAATTTCCCAAGCGTGTGTGAAGAGTCATACTCATCAAGTTCAGTATGGTGGAAATTGGAAACAACTGGCAGAGGAATGGAAAAGGACTAAAATTTTGGGAAAAAAACATCCATCTCAGAATGTTCATGGACAGTTTTCCATTTCTTGTTCCACTGCATGAAGATGTTAGTGCTTCCCAAAGGAAGCCTGGGCAAAACTTTCTCACATGGACAAGATAATGGATATGTAGGACTTCATTCTCAGCAGCTGCACAAGCCTAGGTGCATGGAAACTGTTTGGAAATAGTTGAAAGTATCCAATGTCTTTTATGGAAAGATTCCTGATGGGAAGATAATTTTATCCAAATACGATTCTCAGAGTCTCAGAAAAACTCATCTCTAAGAAGGAATACTCAGGCAGAAAAATTAAGCTTTCTTTCTCCTTCCAAATATTCACAGAGTGATTCTATTGTTAGAACTTCTAGAAGAACTTAAAAAAAAAGTGGAAAAGGAGAACTGCAGAAATCAGAAGCTAATTACTCTAACACAATCTCATAGTAAATGAGTGTTTTATATACTACAAGCTTTCAGATCCTGTGAAATAATCTTAAAAATATCAAGATATTATTGCAAAGAGAGGAGTAATAGGAAGAACAGATACAGAGATCATGGATGAAATTTGGTATTTGTTAAGAACTCAACTAGAAACAAAGTTAGTCTGGTTTGGCAGGACTTTGATATTTTTCTCTGTCAAAAGGAGAAGAGCCATATGATTGCTATGACTTTATGAAAACAAAAATCATATTCTCAATAATGTAAATATGACTGAAAAACATTTTTTATAAGTATGTAGTTTTTCAGATGTGACCCACAGAGCACTATTAAAGAAGACTCTGTGTGCACAAGTACAGTTTGTCAGGAAAGAGATGTTGTTTGAGAGGTTTGAGATCCACAATGCCATTATTGCAGCACTTCAAAACTCATAAGTAAAAAATGTGGTTTTTTTTTTTTTTTACAGTATTTCCAGTCTCTTTAGCTGAAATTGCAAAAAATACCTGAAAGTGCTGGGAAGCAAGTTCAGTAATGTATCTAGATAAATGTGGAGTAAATAGAAGTGACAGGCTGAAAGAGTCAGTCTGCTAGCATAAGCTGTGCTTTCTCTGTGGTCAGAAAAAAAACATGGTAAGGAACTGCAGCCACTGATAAACCTGACTAAGAAATCAAAGCATTACTCAGAGCTCAGTATCTTTAAAAAATTTCTGTAGGGGTGTAGTGCCACAGAGCTGTGTAGGAGATGTGTGATCTATTTCTGGTGATAAGACAATTAGATGTTGGAAGTGGGTGCCGGAAAACAAGCATTCACTGGCAACAGGACTGAGAAATATTGGACCATAAGGCATCTCAGGGAATTATGTCATATAGTTGCTTTCAAAAACAAATCTAGTCCTAGTTTCAGTGTACTGCATTTCCTTGAATACAAGGGAGCACTTAGGTTTTTTCATGTATTCTAAGAGAAAAAAAATGGTGAATATAAATTTTTCTAGGCTGGTGGAAATACAGACAGAAACCTTGAGCTCAGGGAAGAAGATACCATCTACACTATTCCCCTCTCTTCTCTAATTCATTTATAAATTAAAGAAAGATTCTGCAAGGGAATATGATGGAGAAGTGATCCCACACACGGAAAGAAGCATGTGTGTGGGGAAAGAGATTTGTGATTAGACAGGAGAAAGCAGGGCAAGGACAAGGCATGAAAGAGTAGGAGGAAGGAAGAGATACAGTGGAGCAGCAACACTTGAGAAGGTGAGGACAGTGTGAGGTGCTGGCTTCCCCATCCTCAAAGGGAATGAACACCCCGGCTTCCTTAGGGATTTTGGAATGCACAAACTTTGGGTATTAAACCAAACAGCAGCTGATGTAAGGGAGTAGCTGTAGTACTCAAGCCCAGATGCTTGGAGGTGGTAGTGGCTGCAGGCTGCAAACCAGTGGAGGATGTCTCTATCCCTCCAGCCACCCTCACCTCTCCCACCTGCAGGCAGGGAGGCCTTGCTCCTGTGGTTACTCTCCAGTCATTGCTTCTTTTGTTTTTGCTCTTTCTTTGGGATACTGCTCTTCAAGCCATCTGTTCCTTGAAAATCAGCATCCTTTGGATTGCCAGGAGAAGTGACTGGGAGAAAGTTTATACTTTTTTATTCCTTTGCCCTTCAATAGAACTTTTGTTTATTTATTTGTGTTGACAACTCCCAAAATATTTGGAGAGCACAAGACTATATTCTTTCACATTTTGGTTTGATAGACCAAACAAGCCAATCAATTTATTTTATTTTTTAGTTCTCAAATAACTGCTTTTAAGTTCCCTAAATATCTTTATCATTTGTCTGGTTTTGGTACTAGAATAGTACCAAATAGCTAGAATACCTTTTCTTGAAAGTGCTGACTAGAACTGAGAAGAGATTGCACACCAAATCTTTCAAATGGGATTTCCATGTTACAAGCATGTCTGCCTTCTCCATAGGAATTGTGGCTCATAACCAAGATGTGATTTACCAATGCAGATCTGGTTTTGTAGGGAGAATACGGAGGTACTAAGAAGGGTTAGTCAAAATGCAGACCCATTATGGTGCTTCTTGCTTTTCCAGCTCTGTTCTGCTGCTGTTCCAAGACTTTGGCCATGCCAGTGGCCATGCTGGTACTCAGCAGGCTTGAGCTTCAAGTGGCACAGCCATCTGCTTTTTTCCTTCTATAGGTATCACACCAGGAGGGAGGTTCAGCACAACACTGCTCTCAGAGGTATTGATACTGCTGCCAGGTTTACAGGTGTTGCCCCAGCTGGTTGGTTAGTTAGGGCAGTGGTGTCAGAATGGAGTTTGGCAGCTTGGCTGCTGCCTATGAATATACGTGCCAGGAATATGCTGCTTCATGACAACAAACAACAGCCTCTCTCCCACACCATACTGTGCTTTGCTCTGCCTGAAGCCATCCATCCCTTGTTTGATGGTGGCATTTCTTACAGAGAGTTGCAGCCACTGACCTGCTGATGATTTCCATCAGGCGGAGTGTCCTACTGCTCAAGGCTGCCTCCACCATAGTGCTTTAGACAAACAAAGAAAAAAAGCACTCTAAAGCAACAGCAAAAACTTAGAGCTGAACATCTAGTCATCACTATTGAATTTCACTGTATTATAGTTCCTCATTCTTCAATATGAGGTGATGACTTCTGTATCAGTTCTGTTAATGGCACAGTATGTACATATCATTTAATCTCCTATCTTGCTTTCTTCATATCTGCATGTGCAGTTCAGCCTCAGCTGATGGTTGTCACCACGTTTTCTTAATTTATGGATAGGCAAGACAGAGAGGTGATTTCTGTTAGCTTGGCAAGCATAAACAAAGGCTTTTTCCATGAGACAAATAATGTTAATTCAACCAAATCAACCTGGAAAGTGATCAAAATTGTAAATGGATGTAATTGAGGGGAAGCTTAAGGCTCTGAGATGGCTCAGTCAGACCTGGAGGAACAATAACAGTAAATAAGGAAGGGAAGTGAGTTATGTGGAGCTGTTACACTGAACTGTAACAATAAATTAACATTGTTTAAAAGAAGAACTAAGAAGGAAGAGAAAAAAAAGAAAGAAAGAAAGAAAGAAAGAAAGAAAGAAAGAAAGAAAGAAAGATTAAGCAGGAGATTGGCTTGCAGTGAGAATTTCCTTGTCTCTATCTCTGTTACCCTACACAGGATCTTATCTGTCCCTGTACTCCTACATTATTACTTACAGAGGAGTATGAAATATATAGGACATTTCACCAGTCAATGAAGACATTCTTGGTATCCCCCACAGAGCTGTTCTGGAGATAGCGGTTTTTCTTTGCCCCTGGATCTTCTCGCACCTCTGCTTCTTGAGTTCACTTACAATTCTTCCCCCAGGACTCTGTGTCAGTTTTCTTTCTTTTATATTTTTTCTTTTATATTTAGTCTTAGTGAGTTCTGCTTTTGCACCCATGCAGTGGGAAAATATAATACTTCATGCAAGCCAAATATGCGAACAAGTTGAAAGGCAGAGACAGATGGAGCCATCTCCGTGATATCTAAACAAAACACTTTGGACATAATGAAATACTAAAGCATTTTCATTAGTGTGTAAGCTTTAGCTGAAAGAACAAAACTGACGCAACACTTACTCGTCTATGGATTTAGAGCCTTCATTCCTTTGCTCTCGACCTGCTGTGACTGCATGTAAAATGTCATGAGGGATTTTTAGGAGCTAATCAATCCAGACTCCTCGCTACTTGACATCAAGGAATATATTTACAAGCTTACATTTGCCTAGACTGAATTATTTTGATCACAGTCTTATTTCACTTTCATCACCGCTGTAAGGTGGCAGAAAGAGCTGGTGTGGGTCTTGTCTTTCCCCAGATAACAATGGAGGCTGCCATGAGCAATTCACTGCCAGAAGTTAGTACATCTAGGTTGATTTTTAGTGGAACATACACAGAACTCCATGCACCTCAGAGTGAATACACAAAACCCAAACAAAAAATGATAATAGCCATCCAGAAAGACAAAGCAGACTAATCATAACCTTGCATGTGGAGTGCTGCCCACAACAAACCTCAGGACGGTGCCACTGAGTCTGCAGCTGCCCTAGTGCTGAGGCCTCATGCTGTGCTATGAGTTACTGTGAGAAACATAAAACTGAGGAAGCTGCTGTTTTCTCCATGTGATGCGATGTGCCTCACACCCCAGTGCTGAGGCTACAAATGATTCATGCAAGGTTTATTGTGCTTAGTTTTGTTGGAAGGTTTCCCTTGCTATTTAACTTGTTTGCTTCATCTCCACTCATCCCATAGCTGGTAACTTCTGTAGGTCAGATGCTGAGACAAGGATCAGTAACACACATACGTATATGAATTACAACCACTTGTGGAAGTGCCTGCCTTCACCCAGAGAGGTATGGAAGCAGGGTAGGTCCTCTCCTCCATTCCAGCCTCTGTCTGGGAGACCTCACCCTCTGTGGCAGAGACAAACCTCCTGTTGAGGAACAGTTGCAAACATGCCATTGCCTTGCTGTGTTTCACAGCACCATGCCCAATCCATGGGTAAAACCTGGATTTTCTGCCATTTCTGCTGAGGGGCTGATGTCTGCACCTCCCCGCGCGCTCATTGTAGTTTAATACAGCTGGGATGGCTACAACTTTTCTTGAACAGGGAAACAGAGGAGCAGGGGCCAGGACGTGTCCCACCACCAGTGCCACTGCCCTGCCTAGCAGCGGTCAGGAGGGGCAGGAGGGCTAACCGACACAGCGGGTGCCTATCGGCTGGAAGCAGTGGATGCGGGCTGCTCTGCTCAGTTAGGCACAGCGGGACATGTTATCTGCTGCACAGCACCAGAGACTGACGCGGCCAACAGCAGCGTACTGGGCGCGCTTGAGGTGCCGGCTCCGTTCCTCCAGCACGGCCGTGCCGGCAGCCGTCCCTTGGTGATGTCGGGATGCCCGTGTGGTTCCCTCGCGGCTCGGGCTCGGGCTCGGGCCGTTCGCGGACCGCCTGCAGGCACCGGTCCCGGTAGCGGGATGCCGTACCCGCTGCCCCGCGCCCCGGGCCACCTCCGCCGCACCGTGGGCGGGCGCGGCGTTGCCGCGGAGACGGCGCCGCGGGGGCGAGCGGGTGCCGCCGGCGCCCCGGGGAGGTGCACGGAGGCGGCCGCACCGCGCCGAGCCCCACATCCTCGCCCGCCGACCCTCCCCGCCGTCGCCATTCCCTATTATAGAAGTGCTTCCGGCGGCCCGGACCGCTCTGACATCATCCCCCGCACCCGGTGACGTCAGCGCCGGGAGCAGGGCGTGACGTCGGTGCGTAGGGGAGCGCGGTGACGTGTGCTATTTAAAGCTCCCCGGGCGGAGGATGGAGGCAGAGCGAGCGGGTGCCGCCGCGAGGAGCAGCCGGCGGGTGGCGGGCGCAGTAGGGCCCCGGCCGGATCAGTTCCCGCTCCTACCCCGGTTCCCATCCCGGGTCCCGTCCTAGCCCCGGGGCAGCGGGACGGCTGCGGGCTGCGCCTGCCCACCGCGAGAGCGGGAGGCGGCAGAGGTGTGAGGCGGAGGCGGGCATACGGGCGGCCGCGGGCAGCGGCTCGCAGCAGCCGGGCACCGCCTGACGCGGCGCTCTCTTCCCCCACGCCTCCCGCCCTCTCCCTTCCTCCTTCCCTCCATCCTATCCCACCCCATCGGCGGGGTTGAGCCCGCGGCCCCGCCGCAGAGCAGCGCGGCCCG